>NC_092587.1:77568000-77881500 GCF_047663525.1 Anas platyrhynchos
GGTTGGACCTGATGGTCTCTGGAGGTGCCTTCCAAACCCTACAGTTCTGTGATTCTGTGAACTTATTTTTTTTTAGTAGCTCTAGGAGCCACAGATTAGCCTTGATGAATTTCATGTCCTTGAGGGGCAAGTGTTTTCCAAAAATGCTGCCTACAGGATGAACTTAACTACATAATTTATGTTCACCCTGTAGCTGCTCTGGGAGGAAAACAAAACAAAACAACCAGAACAACAACAAAAATGCTTTAAAAATAAATAAATAAATAAATAAATAAAAACCCTTTCACTTCTCATGTTCAATAACCATCAAACACCCAAGTCAGCAGGTCCAAAGTGCGGACTGCACTGGAATTCAGATCTCAGCTCTGGGCCACAATTGTAAATCAAATCAACAGTGACTCCAGAGTATTCTCTTTTTAACAGGAAATTAAAGAATGCAGAGGAAACAAAATATTTTTCAAACTCAACAAAAAGCAACAAGTAGGAGATCAAAATCTCAGAGCATCAGACCAAAGGTAGAAAAGCTCTTTTCTTGCCAATTGATTATTCTAGTAGCTCAGCTGAGCAGCACTTGACAGCTACTAACTTCCTGCCTAGAAAAGAAACTCTCAGGTAAATACAAAAAGCCTTGCTTAAACCAAAGACCACTTTTGCACAATTAAATAATTTATTTAGCCACATCCCAGTTGCTTGCTCCAGTCAAGTCCTAAGCAGCTTAATTCTGACAACTCAAGTATGTGAACATAAATAATTATGTTTCTACTTAAGTGGCACTTTGGCCTAGTTCAGCAGAAAACTGCCAGACCACGGACACATATACACAGCTAATTGCCTCATGCTTTTCCAGAAACACCCATACTTCCCTAGCTAACTGCAGATGGCTTGTCAGGACAGTCTGCCAAGGATGAAGGTCAGCAGTCAGTGCTGCTCACTGCCCGGTTGGCAGTGGACCACTATACTGAAAGCTGCATCACAGAAGTGATATCTTCAGTGTCAACTTCTGCAAGGGAAATGAGCCAAAGTACTACATGGACACCTTCCAGGTCCAGTTCCTCAGCCTGAGAGGCTGTAAAAATTGTCTCTCCCTGTAGCCCACTTGACTGTAGTATCTAAACAAAAATACACAACTGAATTGTATAGGTAATATTCATAAAAGACTGCTTTGAAGTCTTTGTCATAGTATATTGTTTGCTTAACTGCTACATCCAATACCTCTACTTCTGCTAGATTAGACACTTCACTAAAAAACGCATCTCCTTTGTGAAGTATGTGGAGATAGATTCCATACAAATGCAGAATCAGGTTTTCTTACCCTCCCAGTTTGCAGTCCCCTGTTCCTCCTTTCCAGGCTCTTACATATTTGGGATCTGCCCATAATGATATTGGACTAAAGCTTCCACTTGCAAAGTAAGGGCCCACAGGGCTCAGTATGACATACAGTAGGGCTTTAGTTGGCTTCTTCACTCCAAGAGAAGGCTGAAAATAAGGAATGTAAACAAGTAAAGTTACAGGTTTACTTCACTCCGAACATCAAATGCACAATTAGCTTCTGAAACACTGTGTACAGAGAAACTGTAGCAGTGGAGTGCTTTTACCTAAAAATGCGAAGTTCTGCAATGAAGAGGAAATACTTATATAACTTCCTCCCCCATCCTAAGCAACATGACAACACTAGTTTTATGTACAGTCACCACTCATTTACAGCTCTTTTATTTGTCTAAATATTATTTTTATCTTCTCACATAATCTCAAGCTTTTGAGAATTCAGAAACTACCTCAAGAAAACACTATATAATTATATGAATTAATTAGAGCAGTAGCCTGCAAAACCTTCTGGGGAGGCAAGGACCACCATGAGCAATATCAATGGTGGAAAAACCACTGTCAGCTGTATTTGTGATGAGTATTAGCCAATGACAATTAGAACTGTCATTGGTAGAGTCAGGTGCTGGCTCTGTGACAATCTCAAATGATTTGTCTACTGGAAATGATTCACACAGCAGGACAGAAAATAACATGGAATGTATTACTTTTTCCCCTACAGATGGCTTCTCATGCTTCAAGTCATCACTTTCAACACCTGAAGACAGAGGTGAAAAGTCTGATACTGGTCAAGGTCTGAATTCTGCAGCTGAAGACTCTGCTTATATATATGATACTTTGCAAAGCTTTAGAGTGATCACAAAACAGTTGAGGTTGGAAGGGACCTCTGGAGACTCTGGACCATATGCAGTTCTTGGGATCTTACAGGCAGCTGTTTGGGCTACTATTTCCTCTCCACTCACAGGAACTAGTCCCCTAAAAAGAACAAGCTCATCCTTGGGTTCTAATGTTAAGTCTCCACAACTACTAGTAGTAGTTATTGAACTAAATTCTTCTAAAGAAGAAGACTTGGACTAAAGTTTTAAGCAAAATACTGTGCACAAAGCACATGAAGCTAGACTGGGAAGTACGGGGGGAAATGAAAAGGTAAACATGGAACTACTGGAAACTTCACAAGAGTCTTCCTCAGGTGCAAAGAGGATGCTTTTGATTTCTGTCCACCTTACTCTTTCAGCAAAACTTTTAACAAAATAAACATTAAATAATTTAGGTCTTGGTATTTTTCATCATTCTTACACAATTATTCAAAATATAATGGTGAGTGGGTTTTCAAACTGGGCTGATTCAAAAAAGGTCAACAGGACTTGCAACTCAGGGACAACACATGATATTGTGGAATGGCCAGATATGTTGTGTACCTTGAAACAAATCTCAACAGAATTTCCAAAAAATGAATGAGAAAAAACTCTTAATATTAACACTTTATGGTTGCTGAGTGGTGATCCTTCCATCCCCAAAATCTGCAACTAGTTTACAGACTTTAAGTTAATGAAGTCCTAAAACATGTGTGTATGGTGCTCACATATGCTAGCTACATGAGGATATGAATATTGCAGAAAAGTGACTTGTCTAGTTGGGAACCACAAGTTCTTTAGTTTCTTTGTACTATGATCTACCACTCTAGCTTTCTCTCTTGCTGCTGCTAAAAAAAAAAAAAAAAAAAAAAGTTAAAAAGTTTTAATTAAAATACACTTCCTGCTTCCAACTTCTGTACTCTCACATATTCCCCTGATTGTTAATATTTTAAAGGCATACATTACCATATAAAAGGCATTTATACTCAAAATACAAAAACAAATAGAATTTAGGTTTTACTGTAATTGCTTAGAACAGATGATTCACTTTACTTTCTGTGATCTGACTCAGTATATCCACTAGATGGTGGTGTGGTCAACATAAATTTGTGAAGTAGAGCTACAGGTGACTAACACAGAGGTAAAGAACATAAAAACAAGTTGTCCCTGAAATGTAATACCGTTGCCTACCAATGGATGCATATTTGCCTTTATGGATGAAGGATTTTGCTTTGTGCTTAAATACATAAAAATTAGGAATGAAAAAGAAAGTTTAAAACCTCAGTTCCAATTAAGGTAGGACGGATATACAGGCTGGCAGCAGTTGAGTATGGGACCCACTCCTTTTCTACTTCCACAAGTTTCCGGATGCACTCCAACAGCTCGTTCTGGTCAAAACTCTGGGAAGGAAAAACAAAGGGAGAAAAGAAAACAGAGAAATATAACCTGAACAACCTGTAGTCCTTATAGATCCATATGTTAAGGGGAACATTTCCTCAGCCCATTGGGTTTCATAGGACTTCCTTGAATTCATTTCTTAAAGATTCCATTTAAGATCCCACAGTCTTTGCCTCTGTGCCTTCTTATTTGTTATCCCAAATGCCCTCCTGCTGCTACAAAGCATCCTCCTGAGTTAGGAAAAAGGAGCTATTGACCTTTCTTGCCTTCAAAGCACATGGAAAGAACTCCCTGTGCAGCCAACCCTCTCACTTCCAAGGGCATGCTGTGAGCTTCGGCAACATCTCTTCTGCAGAAGAGATTTGGATTAGAGATCCAAAGGGTGCACCAAGTCTCCCATTTTTACTGCAAAGCTAATAAGCATGGGAGGAAATTCATTGGCCAACATACAACTGCTTAAAAGCAGCATGAATTTCTAGCAAAACCAAAAGTGAAGGTACTCAGAGGTCAAAGGATTTAACTGAGGTAAAAAGCAAGAACACTAGCAACAGAGTAATTTAATCAGCTGTCTGCATGCAAACAGAAGTTGTCCGCATGCCTACAGAGCAGTGCTCATCTCTCAGAAATAGATTGTGCACACCTGAGGCAGTAGGGACACAATGCAGAAAGGAAAACACTGCTTTGGTTTAACAGAAAAAATAACCCCTAACCATTCACAGAACAGGATCTCTTAGAGTTTAACAGAACGATTCAAGAGTTAGCATACTTGATAAATGTTACATTACCATAATGTTTCAGAGATTTGCACTCTGAAAATAAAAATACACTCTGACTTAAGGAGAGTAAGATGTCTTGGCTACGTACTGGCAGAGTTGTTCGTCTTGCTGATCGTGCCATCCTGTCCATGTTGAGGCTTGGCCGGAACAGGCGGATTTTGCCATCTACTCCTCGGTAAGCCTTCATTCCTTCAAACAACTACCAAGCCAAAAAGGAAGAAAAAGAAGTTGGATGTTACTTGAGGCATGCTATCCCATGATGATCTGTGCAAAAGTAGAACATGCCTTTTGGAAATGAAATAACTTCACTTTCCTGCTCACAATACTCAAAGCATAAATGCTAACTAATTAATCCTTGCAAAACACTCCTGTGAGGTATAGTATTACAAAGTTTATATTACAAAGATGACTTGTCTGTGCTTCTGATACATCTTTCTCTGTCAGGGAACTTACTGATAAACGTTCTTCTCATAATTTGGTTACAACAATTAAAATTTGTAGCATGTGTTTGACTTAACTACTCCCTTACATTATGACTGATATTTAAGGCTTAGCCAAAACAGTACTCTCCCTTATGAAAAAGACACATTGAATTCAATGATATATTCTAATCTTTATAAGGGCTCTGTCCAAAACAGATTTTGGAAAGAAGAGTTTGATAAAGTAATTAAGGGAAGTCTGTTGCAGTTCATGCTGTAGTCATAGCAAAATCTTGGTCACTCATGTCTCCCATCTGCTCCTATACTGTAGAAGGGGGGTTAGTTAGCATGTGAGACAGGTGCATCAGCTTCATACTAGAGGAATAACGTATGCAAATGTTCTATCTACTTAAATTTGTCAGAATTGTCCCATCAAACTGCAAAACATGAATGACTGATGCTGACAATAAATTTACCAGAAACTCTTATCCCACCCTGCCCTCTCAGCGGAATACTCTACACGGTCCTCTAACTACAGCAAAAATAAAAAATAATAAAAAAAACTTATGCCCACAAAACATCCATAGTTATTTGCAGTTACAGTTTGATAATTTCCAGTTTCAGTTATAGGTAGATAATACATGTATTACATAAACATATTAATATATACATGTACATATGTTAAATTATTGTTTAGATTAAGTATTAAATGTTCATTCATGCTTACTTTGTTCCAATTTTTATAAATTATTTTCTGAAGCATTTCTTTGTACTTTAAGTTTTACTTGAAGTTCCATGACTGTAACTGCATCACTTTTATCAGTGTCCTCAGACTTCTTCCTAACGCCTTCCCAAAAAATGCCTGCAAATTCATTCTAAATGGTTGAAGGCTATATATGCAATTTTTTGATTACGGAAAAAGATTCTTACATTTGTGTGTAAGTAATTTTAATATAATACTCGAGGCTTCATTATTATTACATTCTACAATATTTTCCCATAAGGATCAGTGAAATGTAATGTTTAGAAAGCTTTTGTACAGTCCAGACAGAGTTAGGTCTTTCCACATGACAAATTTTAATTGTGTTGAAACTGGGTTGCAGGAATCCTGGCAGTTTTCCTTAGGCCACACACAAATTATGCAGGAGAACCAGAATTAGAACCCAGAACTTTTTAATTTCAAAATATAACTTATTCCTATGGCAATACAAACTTTACTAAAAGTTTTGTGCACAGATAGTAAAACAAAACCAACAAAACAAAACAAACAAACTGTTCCTAAGATAGACATTGTAACTACAAGGAAAAGGAAAAAAAAAAAAAAAAACACTAATGGCATAGCTGGTGTAATGGTTGATACTTTTATATGATTTTTATTGAATCAGTTTCTAATACCACATTTCTGTAATGCTACAAGTTCTTATCACAGAACAGTTTTCCCCCCCCCGCCCTTCTTCCAAAGACATTCACCGAACTTTTAATGAGAGGGAAAAGGAAGGAATGTTACTACTAAGATTTGATCAATGGTTTGAGAGAAAAAAGAATCACATCATTACTGAAACACAAAGCGTTCTCAAGCTGTTAAATCTTTTGTTCCAAAATACTTTTAACCTTCAAGAGCTCAGCAAAACCTCTCACTTATTAAAAAGGGAGATAGTGATGTGTTCCAGAAATGCCCATCTTGAATGACAGCAACTGCACCATAGGTTGCTTGATGGTTGGTTACTACAGTGGTGTGCAAACAATATTATCTGATATCTGTACATCACAGGAACTGGATCTGGAGTTCAACAGATCCAGACAATCACACTGCATCATGAAGGGCAAGGAGAAAGGGGAGGGAATGCCAAATTCATCATTTTTTTTTTTATACCCACTGTGTATTCATTGAGCCACAGCATTGGCACCAGATTCTCCTCTGTCTGTCCTCTTGGCTAGAGGAAACGTGATGCAGTAAGGGTAAAAGAATAAAAAAAAAAAATGGAAAAAAAATAAGAGCATATTCATATTAGCAATGACTTCAAACTGGGCCAGAGGCCAAGCATTAAAGCAATATGCTACTAAGAGTGAAATATAGATTTGGGACTCCAGCGTGGTTTCTTACTCCTTGGGCAGATCAAGAGCTGCAGCATTAGTCACAGGGGCCTGTTGTAATTTACACAGGAACTTTGGGAACTAGGTGGGAAAAAACAGCAAGCACAAAAAAAAAAATGGTGAAGGGAGGAGCACAGGGACAACAAGCAGGGAAAAGCTCAAACCTTTCCTTTTACTAGCAGATTAAAAAAAAAAGGAAAGAAAAAAAGAAAGAAAAAAAGAATAATAAAAGAAGCACGAGAAACTCCACTAACTTCAGTGGAGAGACTCCCAGACTCCCACCTACACAGAGATGGGAGGAGAAGCAGGTTTCCATTTCTCCTGTATGCTCCCAGGTAGCTCAGTGCACCCTACCAAAGCTCTCACACAGATGTGAGTAGTGCTGAAACTGCCCTGGAGGTGCAAAAGGCAGCTTTAGATGGTAAGTACCTAAGCACGGAAACTATTAACCACGCTGGTTTCCGACTTAACATTTCACTTTCCAAAGATCCTTGCCGAGTATTCTCTGCGTCAATACACTTCTATATGCCATATGTCTCAGAACTTGTTTAGAGTTCTCTAGACCAGTTTGGATGTGCAAAAAACCATCTGTCTAGTCTATCCTGCAATCCAAGCTATGAGCCTTTAAAACAGCTTAAAATTTCACAAAGTGTGTGTTCAGTCCTCAAATTAAAGTTACGCTTGGAATCTCACACAGTTGTATCCAGGGCTTCATTAAGTCACATCAATGACAGCAATTGCACTGATCCCGTCAGTGACCTAGAATGAATTTCTCACATGAATTTGTCACCATACAGGAAAGAGTTCACCTTCATTAGGCTAAGAAGTTAAGTGGGCTGGAATCCACTGACCACAGCTGGTTCTGAATTATACAAACATAAGCACACCCCTGGCTATAAATAGGAAATTATTCTGAAAGGGCATCAGTTATCAGATCAAAATGTAACTCAACACTAAGGCAGTAATAGTTCACGTATTAGAAAGCTACAGTTTCAGAAACTAAAAAAAAAAAAAAAAAAAAAAAAAGTGGTTTCCAACGGGATTTGGGTACTCACTTCTATAGCATAATGCAAAGATGAAGAGGCTGGATGCAATGAGAGGTTCTCAAGTGGTTTAATAAAAGGTTTCTCCCATCCTGATGCCAAAGACCATTCAATCGTCAGCATATTATCAGTGAAGACAGTTCCAAATACCAGACCATTGGGGTCTGGTTTTTCCTTGAAAGTCGTAGCTGGAATGATAACCAAGTCTGAAGCCTGAAAAAAACATGAAACCCAAAAGTAAATAAAGTAATTAAACCAGACTGATTGAAAAATACTCCTCCATCAGTGAACATGGAAAAATACAATATTTTATCTGCAGGGGTAATTATGGACAGAATTGCTAATTGTGGCTACCTCTAAGTAGTTGCCAGAGCATTCATATGTACGCACCCATACCCACAGTGTTGCTTAGATCAGTTGTTCACATATTTTGAAGCACTTTTAAGTGAAGAAAACAATACAAGGTAGGAAAAAAAAAAAAAAAAAACACAAATACACAAATAGAAAATTATCAGATGAAAATTTCTTGGACAATTAGATTAACACGTCTATATAAGTTCCAGAAACTGCCAGATTCTGTATCTCAGAACTTAAGCTGATCATCAGAACCTCACAACTAAGTATGTTGCACTGATTTGCCTTTAACGCATAAAACCAGAGTGATGGACCTGAGTCAGCAGGTTACTTGGGTAGCACCAGCTTGTTCATTCACATTTGTGTTTTCCTAGAAAGATCCTATTAGCACAAAGAAGGCTAAATGTTTCCCTGCATGATTAACAGTAAAGTAGAGACTTTCCCTTATGAGCCATGACTAGCTGCAGAAACACAACATAGTTTTTTGTATTGGTTTTGGTTAGGAGAGAGTGAGTGTTTTTCATAGTAGCTTAAATAGTGTTAATCGTTGTAAAGAACAGCAGAGGAAGGAGGAAAGCAGGATCTCTGGCATGTCACTTCCCTTTATAGATAGACAGGGGCAAAACAACATGAGAAAGCTATAAGTCTTGATCCACTTCACACAGAATCACAGAATCACAGAATTTCTAGGTTGGAAGAGACCTCAAGATCATCGAGTCCAACCTGTAACCTAACACTAACAGTCCCCACTAAACCATATCCCTAAGCTACTTCTCTCATTCTCTTTCTACAGTTTCTGAGCATTTAAGCTGTGCTGGTCAGAGAGTGAAGGAAGAACTCAAAAATCCCATTCGAAGCTCCGTTTTCTTTCCTAACATGACTCAGAAAGCATCAACTGCAGTACTTCAGATTCTTTTCAAATTACTTGTCTGGACACTAAAAAGGAGGGTACCACTAAAAGGATGATGTCACTAAAAAGGAGATACCACTAACTTGTGCTTTTCAGACCCTGCATATATTTTACAAAATGAGAAACAACTAGTCCCAAGCTTTTGAAACAACACACAGGCACCATCTCTGTCAACAACCTGATTTTCAAGATGTCTTTAATAACAGTGGTCTGTTTCTTATCGGTATTTTTTGTTGTTGTTTTCCCTAATGGCTTAGATGTGAAATTAACTTAGAGCACACAATTACATCCTTGCCTTTATCTCAGGGCAGAAATGCTTGAATCATGGTCTCTAAAGAATTCCTACTGCCAGTGGTATTAACAGCACTCCCTGAACTCAAAGCTCCAGTCTTATTTTGGGTCACTTTTGTTAAGGTAATTATTGTGACACTGAATGGACCTGGGGACAAGAATATGTCCCCATATTCAGTCTTGTCCCCCTATAAATCCCACCAATGTGCTGATTTCTGCCTGTATGCCACATATTGCCCCTTCCTCAGTTTTAGCAGCACAAGTAACACAGCTCCATAATACAATTTGGTAAGCTTAACTGTACTAACAAATAGCCTTTACTTTAAGGATGATGAAGGATTTTAATGTGGTCCTTCTGATGGGCCCACAAGCATGTATAGAGGGTGTAGCAAGCTGCAGCCATAAGCAAAGAAATGATCCTATGGGAGTGTTTGGATTTATTTAACCAAATATGTCATCTTGCTGTAAGAGATATTCCTCCAGATTTGGAGACATGAGGTTCAAAAGATCCTTGGAAAGAGTCTCTATGAGTGATAATTTAATAAAATTATGTCACTCAAATATGAACATAATGCTGTGTCCTGACAGCTAGTACAAAGAGGAACCCAGAGCCAGAGTCACTCCTGTTCTGCCTCAGAGACAAGAGTTGGACAAAGAATTTGCTCCTGCAAGCTCAGTAAAACAGGTACTGTTGTGTGACAGGCAGTCCAACAGCAGTGCCTATGGCTCAAAGCAATAGTCCAGGCTGCTTGGCTCTCAGCCCCAAGGACTGGGGACCTTCTGCAGTCACAAACAGAAATCACTAGATTAGATTTTGGATTGAGTCACATGAAGGCAGAAAGCCTAGAGAGGTAGCTATGACACTTGTCCTGAAAGGAAGCAAGTGCTTCCAGACCACAGAGCTTCCTGGGGCTGCACGCTGTGGACAAGGAGCCTACCTGCTGTTTCTCACCTCTTTCAGCAACAGGAAATCCTGTTTTTCACCTTTCCTTCAGGCATTTTGCAAACACCTGACCCAACATCAGGTAGGACACCTGACTTGCCCTTCAACCAGTGGTAGGAACATCCTTCAAAGGGGCTCAAAAATAAGCTTAAGTGCAGAGTAATAGGGCAGCAATCATCGAACAGGCAAGAAGGCAATCTTCCTGGTCCTCATAATGCTGACAAATTCTGTTAAACTCTCAAGAGAGATTTAAATTTTATTTTATTTTTTGGCAATTACTATTCACTATTTTTTTGTTTTTAAGGATCTTCCCCCTTTATTCATTCTATTGTATTTCTCTCTTTCTCTGTTTTTTACTAAGCAAAACCCTAATGCTTTTTATGTCAAGACACCATCAAGTGCTGCAATGCATTTTTAATTTTTTATTTTTTAAATAAAGGAATTGAGGGTGGTGCTGGTTGGAGAGCCCACCCTGGCATACTCCTTCTTGCTGTGTCATCTGTGGTACAGAGTATTTCCAGGACCCTCAACCTCTTTTAGGTCCCTGAGCAATAAGGCTCCTACATAACACCTCACCTGGCCAACAGACCCCTTTCACTTAGCTTGCCCCAAAGTCCTGCCCCAGCATTTTTTGTTGTTCAAGCAGCACCAGTGGGAGGGAAAATGGACACACAAAAGAACCTGCGCAAAGAGAGCAGAGAAAGGGCAGTTGACTAATACATCAGTACTGATTAAGTATCAATGCCTGTTACTTTTACACTGTTAAAAAAATAATCACAGTACTGCCATGGCATCGCCTATGACCTTTATAAATCACCATTTCTTTCTTTGTTTTATCAACATTGCCCCGGCCCTGTAAGCAGCATTAAAGTTTGTCATTAAGATCCACCCAGAACCCCGCTGTTTGTACTGCTAATGCACAGGGCATTTTTTAATTACATTTGTGTTTTGCTTGCTTTGTTTATCAGTGTACTCTTAAGCACTTTCTGACACTGCCACCCAATAATGCCATTAAATTGGAAGCAAAACCAGTAAATGCTGGGACAAAAAGGAAAACGGAGATGAAGAAATAGATGAGACACACAGCTGAGTTTCAGCCCTGTAAAGTCTCGATGTTACAGCAGGATAGTACCTACAAGGTGTGTGCCTAGGTCCAGCTCTGGACAACCTTGTAAGAAATAGGAGTGCCTGCACCAGGCAGAAAGGGGTGGTGGGAAAGCCAGCTGGATACTGCTGCTTTTAAAGGCTTATATAATGACGCTGCACTGCAAACAGCCACTGGGTGCATGTTTTCGAATAGCCCCTTATCTGGGAAGTGCCTGCTGATTCCAACATGACTTCACCCAGAGTGAAGCTCTGCCCAGCCCAGTGAAGATGCACTGTGACCTGAAACTAAAATTCATCATTTGATCAAAATAGATCTTGTAAATTATAAGCTAAGTCAAATTAAATATGACATGCTGATCAGTGTCAATTTTAACCCAAGCCACAGCAAGACATCCTGGTGCCCATAGCCAAGATGTTACTTTAATGTTTATTCCATCCAGCCTATGGAATAGCCATAAGTGGATTTGGAGCTGACAGTAGCCTCTGGACAGTAGTCTAGAGTTTTTACTACCATTACTACACTCCTACCTTTCTTACCCTAGAGAGCTGCCTGGGGTAGGTGCAGATAGTGTTTATTTTGTCCTATTCTTTCCATCAAATTTTGCCAGTTCCTTCCTAAATGATCCTTGGCTGCGGCTTCCCAAATGACCCTTGGCTGCAGTGATTTTCACTGCCCTGAAACTGCTAGACCATAATAGAGTTGAAGAGCTGTAAGAGGTCTAACCCCAGCTTTTCCAAAGTCTGTACTGGGCCAAGCATTTCTATCATTTACTTGAATACAAACAGAACTGGCAGCCTCAGCTGTACAACAGCTTACAAGTTACCTAGCTGTAACAACAAATTGCAGCAGACACCCTCAAAACATTAACATACTTTCAGTGAAACTGGCTGTAATCTATTATGAAATAAGTAACCTTTCTGACTTCTAGTCAGGGTGATTCATTCAAGATCACAAAGCAACTGCAATTATTACTTTTTATGACTTACACTGAGTTTTTCAGCATATCCTAGGAAAGATGAGGCCTTTTGATGCCATAACAGACACGGAAGCATAGATAAAATTAAATAACTTGTTTTGCCCTTGCACTTGAGAACAGTGAACTGAGGTTGCAGTTATGGAGTAGATTTTGAGGAGAAAACAGATTACAAAGAGCATGAGGCATTGTTATTGAGGAAAAAGTTAACAAAGTGTAGCTGGGGGAGTTGGGCAGAATGAGGCTGGAACGAAACAGAATGGTTTTGAGGAGGGCATCAGGGATGAGGATGTCATTCTCCGGTCTTTCTGACTGTGGCTCCATCATCATTGCCTTTGGGCCCTCCCTAAGACACACGTCTCTTCTTCAGGAATCCATTCTTTCTGCTGGAACAGCTGCTTCCTCCCCTCAACACCTTCTGCCTGGCCACTTCAACATGAGGCTCCTTCTGTAAGACAGACTGAGGAGAGGACACTTGCACTGCCAAGGAGAAGCAGTGGAGAAGCTAGGCTGGGGATACTAACCAGGTGAGTGAAAAGCTCCTCCATCCTCTGGAAGCTGAAACCCTCCCTTCTCCTGGACAAACTCTTTTTGGCCTTGCAGCCAATGAACAAATGATCTGTACTGCATTAAGCTCCTTCTCTTCCCATATGTTAGGCTGCAAGTGGCAGAGGATTGCCCACGTTTTATTTATTTCTGCTTACCTAAGCAATGTTACCTAAGCAAATTATCTCTTTCTGAGATATTCCAGCCCAGCAGCCTCCTGTGGGAGGGTTCAGGCTACTGTGTGCTGCACATAATTGCTTCTGTAGAACAGGTACTATGAGCAGCCCACAGGGAATTGCAACCTGGTCCAGGAGAAGCCTTCACCACATGGTCCTGCTTTCTGTAGGCTGACATCATAAATCACGCTTAACAGCTACTACTGCACAAACAGAAATGGCTTGTGCCAAATTATTGCCAAGCCTGAGAAATCAGGGATGGCATGCCAGCTCCTCCATCAGTGGCATCAGACCAGACAGCAGCAGTGCTGGGCTATGCAGCCAGGAGATGGGAAAAGTTATAGAGTTATAGAAAAGTTATATATGTGTTGCGTCAACTTAAGGCAACTGGTCCTTTTCTCCTCTTAGGACAAAATAAACCATCATTTACTTTGCCTATTCCTAAATCCTGTCTTAGAAACAGAAATACTGAACACTACTCTAGTGGATGCAATCAGTTGCAAATTCTTCTAGCATGTCTTATATTTGTCTCGTTTGTCTGACTTACTGCCTCTCACCTCTATCCACTAATCACTAGCAGACACCACAGCAGCATGGTCTATTTGAACAAAAAATGAGAGATTTACTTCCTATTAACCATGGACAAACCACTACTCCATGCTTTCGTTTCTTTTCTCATCCTCATCTTTAGAAAAGCTTGCTTGTTTTCTGGGGCAGGGACCATCACTTTCTGTATAGGGCTAAGCCCAGCATGCCTGTGAAAGTCTATAGTAGAAACTATAAGATCAAGAAGAATTATATCAGAATAAGAAAATAATAAACAGAACAAAAAATATAAAACAGAATAAGAAAGTTTAAAAAAATCTTAGAAATCTGTTACTAGCTTGTAAGTATAAAAAGTAACGTAACCTATCCTATATTTCCTTTACTGTCACTACTATTTTAAATTTACAGTGGAGCCTGAGGCTTGAAAATGGAAAGTGTGTCAAGATATAATAAGATTACAACAGGAAGAAAATTCAAATCTTCCTTCTATTAAAAAAAAAAAAAAAAAAGAGAGAGAAGAAAAAAAGAAAAAGAGAGAGAGAGAAAGAAACAACATAAAATATATTATGCAACCTCAGGAAGAACATCCAGAAATTTTTCAACATAAAGGTTCCCTGAGACTTCATCTGGGAATATTTGTTAGCACATGTAATTGGAGTGGGGCCTGGAAATATTGCATCAGGTTGACAGTACATTGGGTAATAAAAAACAGAGTAAGTGACAAAGCAAACGAGATTCAAGACCCTGAATCATTTGTGAATTAATCATGGAAGCAACAGAAAATATGTCTGGAAGGATTTTGTCTAGCTTTGTCCAGATGTTGTTCTCTGCAAAGCACATATCTAATCTATTCACAACAGATATTTATCAAATATTTGTCAAACCAAAGAATGAGTTTCTACTACATCCCCAAGCAATGGGAAGAAAGAGAGGAGGGAACAGCACATTTTTGACTTCTTTAACCTTTTTAACCTTTCCCCTCACCTGATGAACGCTCTGTCTGATGCAGTGTTTCATTTGGCACAGTAGGCAAGTAACATAAAAACCTGATGTTGAATCCTAACAAGGCAACATATATGTGGTTGGAATTGACATAAACTTCTTGCCTAGAGGGTGAACAGGGAACGCATGGCAGCAGACCAACTCAAACTGCTATCTCAAGCTTCCAAAACAGGAAGGGAAATAAAGGTGGTGGAAAAGTAGTCTGGGTAGCTTGTAGGGAAAGCACTGAAGAAACTAGCCCTGCCCTACAAAGAACTGGAGCACACGGATAATGCATAGTATCATTGACTCAAACGGCAGCAACTAAATTTTAAGTTCTTCTGCATTTGCTCAAATGTTGCCCTGCACCAACTCCCTTTGATCTGGTCCAAACATCATTAAAGTTAATCAAGACCCCTTCCTCCAGCTTTATAGAAGTTTGGATCATAACGGAGGCAAAACTACCCACATCTTTACAGCCTCACCCATTTCTGCTGCTTCGGGAAACTTAAATGGACTACTAATCCTTTATTAGTAGTAGTAGTAATATTTTAGGTCCCTTTCTTATTAGTCTGGTTCTCTGCTGATATTTTCACATCTACTAAAAATTCAGTCATCTAGTATCTTATTTATCAACAAATTATAGAGAACATTTTGAAATATAACTACCACCTAAAATATAAACTACCAGGATATTGATAAGACTGTTAAACAGAGAAGCAGAAACTGGATATTGATACATTACATTTTGGTCATATTGACCACTACTTTTTGCCAACAGCTATTCCACTTACCTAGGGCAATCAGAAAATGTCAATAGGGAGGAAGCATGAGCAAGCTTTAATGCAGTCATTGCACTGGACTGAAAAACACATTGCTGCAGCTCGCTGCTATGGCTGGCCAGGTTAGTTATATAAAAATCCTTTTTGGCACTTCATGTATGCAGTGTAGCTGCTTTTGCTTAGAAATAAGCATATAGGACAATAAGGGAGATCACAGACTGAAGGTCTGTAATAGCCCAATTCTTTGCACAGGCAGCCCTCTCAGACTCACTCAAACATTTCCTTAAATATAAGGCTAGGGCCCTTCTTCACTAAAAGAACACATTAACTAGTAACACTACTCATGTTATTCACTGTAAGTACATACTGCTCCTTCTCAAAACTCTGTCAACTTGGTTAACATTGTGGTGCTTCTCTGTGCTTACAGCCACTATATTTCCGCATTGTAGCATAAACACAATGATCCATTTTTAGAAAGTTTGCCTAGAAGAAGGTTTGAGTCTAACACAAGCTGAGTGCTCACACTGGCCTGTGACACATAACTGCAATAGTGAGATCTGTGACATTTTACCAATACCATGTTTTTGTACAGAGGCACAGCGTTAGATGTTTGAATAATGATGTAGGAAAACATAAATTTGGTGCTCAAAGATTAGAGACGTTGTTGTCTCTGGGTTCCAGAAATACTGTCATTTCTATTTCACACAATTAAAGTGAAATGTTTACTTTTTTACCTTTTTTTTTTTTATTATTATTTTTTTTTAAAAAAAAAAAAAAAGGTTATCTGTCTTAATGAAGGAAGAAATGAATTGCAAACCTAAATTTCAGACAAACAAGTTTGAAATGCTTCACCTAAGTAGCCTGGCCAGTCAGAAACATGCAAATGTGTTAATGTGGGATAGCCGAGAATAGAACCATAATCTCACATGCCCAAGTCCTAGGCAGTTGCGATTAAATCTTCTTACCCTGATTTTAATGAGCTTGCAGACATGCAGGGGAGTGGATTCACAGAATGAAGACATTCAGAATTTATCATAGAATCACAGAATAACCCAAGTTGGAAGAGAACAACAAGGATCATTTCACATGGAATTTCAAAACCAAACCAACCAAACAAAAAAACATGAAAAACTTCTCTTTTGGGGAATATAAAATGCTTTCACGGTACAGTCTCTTACAGAGATTTAAAGACTTACTTCAAACCTTCAGTTAATCGCACCTGTCTTTTTCCCTAATTCCATCTCTTACACTGGTAGACAGAAGATAAGCTTTACAAATTGCCATAAATTTCATGGTTTGATCTGCCACAGAAACTGTCATATTATTCCAATTCATTCTATTCAGTACTTTCCTAGAAATAGGTACTATGCGTAAGATTAGGGTAAAAATCTTTCAGCCCTCTAAGCTGTTAGCTCATGAGAATTAAGATATAGAGATGATTTCAGAAGCAAGCAGAAGAGCCAGGGTTGGGGGGGGGGGAGAGAACAAAAACAAGCAAACAAAACAAACAAACAAAAACACTTGCTGGTGCTAAAGCCTCGCATTTTAAAAATAATGCTTCACTTTATGAAAAACAAGTCCAGAAAAAGATAAATCCATATGGTTTGTCCAACCTCTGTGCTTTAACAGACACCAACTATATCTTCACCACCTAATTAAAAAGAAGATAAAGCATCACTTTCTTTGTGCTATAAATTAACTTAGTAAAACTGTCCCCTGGCTCTCTAATATCTTTCTTTTATCTTGGCTAAAAGCTCCTGCTATTTGTTGAAGACAATTAGCTTTATTTGCAAATCCTACAACTTCAGATAATTGGACAATCAGTTTCTCTATTACAGCTTAGAAAACCTATTTGCTTTAGCCTGCAGCTATTAGAGGGACGTTACTCATCTGAAAGACACAGAACTACTTCTTGCCACCAAGCTAAAACAGAAGTTTTAGCAGTATAGAGCTGCCACTGATGTCAAGCACCCCTGTAGAGGTGGGGCCCCCATGACATGAGAAACCTACTCGCAGACTGCTGGGAAAATATTGTTTAAAGTACCACAGTGGAATCACAGTGACTTATTTCCACGGCACTAAGAACTTGTGCTCAGCAGCAATTCTTGGCTCCTCCAGTTCTGAAGCAGTGACACTACTCTACTTGCTGCTACTACTGCGTGTTAGCAGACTTGATTTAGAAATGCTGATCTGCCAAATTGAGTCATTAGCAAAATTGAGCTGCATTAGTGGATCTTCCACCTGTGCACACACTTAGAGAAAGCCATTTTCTCCTAGAGAACAGCAACCACCGAAACATTCAGTAACACACACTGGGCTTTTCCTCACCCGCATCAAAACAGGACACAACTGCAAATGCCCTGTGTGTTGATCATTACTCTGACCTAGACGCATACTTTCTAAATAACTGGAATGAAAGCAGCAGATATGAAATGCAGTCAGTGTTGCCCAGCTATTATTAGTAATACTCATACGACGTAATGCCTGTGTCAGTGCACAGTGCCACAGAAACCACTTGGCCTTCAATCTTCTCTGTGCTGTAGCTGGTTTCCTTCTTGGTAGGTGAAGCTGAGTGTATGTATTTGATTGTAAATCACTGGAAGTAGTTCCGCAGCATGTATATCCTCTACTAGGAATCATAATCAAGTGATGTGAAGTAACTGCAGTCTAATAATATTATTACTCCCCAGTTTGTTTTGGAAAAAAAATGGAAACATGAAAAATGTGTAGATGCACTTAGTAGACGAAGCCACAGCTGACCTGATCTAATGCTGATGACAGTCCCACTGGGCTGGATGACCTATGGTTCAAAGACACAAAACTTACGCCATTTGGATAATGTTACACACATATGTATCCACTCACAACTCCCCACTTGGTCATATTTTACTGCTTCATGACAGTTTCCATAAAACCAATATTCCTCTATACTCATTTTGGAGAATGACTGCCCATTACTGCATCAAGATATTGGGAAGTTTCTGCAGACAATATTTCCCCATACAACTTAAAGAGCATGAACTTCTTTTATGATTTATCTGCTCAATCTACATTTAAAATGGGGTATAACAGAAAATTATATAGAATTTATATATAAAAATAGAATTTAAAATGGAAAAGCAGGGCATTTTCAGAAAAAGAAAGATAGAAGAATCAACAGCTGCAATATGATAAAAAACTTTATTGAGTTCCCATATGCTTTAGCAGGTAAACAATTTATTGATGTAAGTAGAAAATGACAAATTGAGAACAAGATAGAGAGGAAGGGGTATGAAAATATATAAACCATGTAAAACTGCTTTATACATAAAGCAGTTAGCGTTAAACATAAACATAACCTTAAACATAAACATAAAATATATAAGCCATGTAAAACTGCTTTATACATAAAGCAGTTAGCCTTAAACATAAACTGGTAACTAACTACAAGTGCATGTATGTCCTCATGCCAAAAAACATTTCAGAGTTCCCTTGATGCACGTGCTCTGGTCATGTCAGAAACTCTACCCTCTGTTCGTATAAAATAAAAGTGATATATTCTTCCTAACCTCTTCAAGAAGTGAAACTCTGACCACGTTCCAGTATTATGTCAGTGTGAGAGTCAATTAGATCAAAATTAAAAAAGATGTTTCATAAAAAATAAAGAATTATCTGGTTTTATGTTTTTAATCATTGCATTGGAGGGGAAGTAAGAAAATTTGGCAGAAAAACACTTCTCTTTAAAAACAGTGCCCTTGGAGAATTGTTTATTTTTATGTGTCAGCAACATTTTCACAAAGACAGTATTTTTCTAAAATAAAGTGTAACTGCCTAATATGTCAAAATGAATGGGTCATTCTCTCTAGTCCCTGAATAAGGAATACTACATCCTACTGTATTTGGTAGGAATTATAGGCAGGCTTGAGTTACATTAGTATAATCATGATAGTGAATCATGACAACTAGTGAAGTTTCATTAAAGCAAATATACAATCTCTCATTAGTGAAGTTTTCCATTGAACAGACTGTTTTGAAAACAGAGGTATCTTCCTCCACAAGAAAAAATTATTTGCTTGTTTTTTTTTTTTGTTTTTTTTTTCCAACACTTTCTAACATATACTACATAACAAGAAATGCTGCATAATGTAGCAGTATCTAGCCTACATTTTAGCTGCATAGATTACTCCTGCAATACTACTTTATTTACAATTTTAATAATTTTCCAGGCTAAGATACAGACTTTACTTTCATCTTTAATGCTATTACATTGTTTGTCAAGAACGTGAAACAAGGCAGGGAAACAGAATGAGCATAATGTTTTGCAGAGAGCCAGCCAAGGTCATAGACATATGATGCAAAGGCTACATGTTTTAAAACATGCAGCTAAAGGTCCTATTACAAGAACAGCTACATCTGTGTGAAGAGACCTGTAAGAATAAATCAATAACTGTAAAACTTGAATTGGCAGTTTCTCAGTTTGAAGCACAAATGCCTGCTCTGGAATTGCATTTTCAGTTTCCTCATACTTTATTTAAAGGTGAAATAGACTGAAGATTTAGGCCTCTGGAAAAACTGTCAGAGATTTTGGTTATTTATTTGTAGACTATACCAATAGCAAGGAAGTAATCTTCATGTTTTAAGTCTTACAATACTTAACACATTGATAGATAGTTCACAGCTTGGGCTCTAAACCATTACAACAATGCAAGAAACAAATACTAAAACATACCTTGTTACAGAAAATACCCTCTATCCACTGTCTTGCACAGTTTGATATCAGCTAGTATCTAACTGGAGGCCATACAAGCATAGTAGCATAGCATTGCATTCCACCTTGTAAGTCCAAGATCTCAACAGGGTGCATCAGACGGCACTCAGCACCAGATGAGCTTCCAGCCTGCCATGGGCTCACATCCCACTGGCTTGGAGCCCGGAACAGCTGGCTCTGTCTGTAGAAGACAGCACAGGAGCACCAAGAGTTGCTTGGAGTAACATGAGAAGTTGTCCAGACACAGAAACTCCATTCCACTACCATAAATCTTCTTATTAGCATATCAATCTAGATCCACTCATGAACTACGGCTACTTTATTCTGCTTTAGTATAACACCCTAGCCAGTATCCCCTAGAAGGTCTGCACCATTTTGGCACAGTGGACACGCCTTTAAAAATTAAAATATAAAAACTATATTTCGCACCAAGAAGATGCCCAACTAATTCTACATGGCTTCAGATAATCAGAAGCATAGAGAAACATAACAGATAATACCTCCTTAAAGTATTCCATGTGTCAGTCTCTCAATAAGAAAATACATTCCATGACAAAGTTGCATAAAAACTAAACTCATCTTTCTTCTAACAGATCGATAACATGAGGGAAATAAAAGGCAATCACAGATGCCTTTAGTTTCCTAAGACCAAGTATTATGATTTCAAAGTCAGAGCTAATAAACACATTAAGAGAAAGCAAATTACAATGAGTATGGAAGCACACCATTAGGTTACCCAAACAACATTCACTGTCTCGTGACAGCACAATGAGAAGAATGAATTCATTAAAGAGGTTCCCTAACCTCGAATCATAAAGTGTCTTAGACATAGCTGTGTGCTGTTTCATGGTACTGAATGCAAAAAGACATATATAATAGCAATTATGAATTGCTATTGCATAGTACTGAATGCAAAAAGACACATATAATAGCAAAACCAGATATGTGCACTTCTTGGTGCAACATTCTGAAATACATTTGGTGTTAGAGAGGATGACTGAACATTCAGTTAGTGGGTTTGTATGCCTCTCCTAGAAATCCAGTTCTCACAATGCACAAAACTACAAGAACAATTTTTTTTGATATAGTCACAAACCACAGCCGTTTTATATATATACTTTCACATAACTATGTGTACATATATGCATATATGTATGTACATGTATGTATATAGATAAATAAATGACCAAGGGACTGGAGCACCTCTCCTATGAGGAGATGCTGAGAGAGCTGAGACTGTTCAGCCTGGAGAAGAGGAGGCTCAAGGAGGATTTTATCAATGTATATAAATATCTGATGGGAGGGTGCAAAGAAGACAGAGCCAGGCTCTTCTCAGTGGTGCCCAGTGCTAGGACAAGAGGCTATGGTCACAAATTGGAGCACAGGAGATTCCATCTAAACATCAGGCAGCACTTTTGTGCTAGGCATGGGCCAGAGCATAGGCATAGGCTGCCCAGACTGTGATTCAGAGAGGCTGTGGAGTCTCCCTCTTGGAGATCTTCAGAATCCACCTGGACATGGTCCTGGGTAACCTGCTCTGGGTGGCCCAGCTTGAGCAGGAGTTAGACCACTTGGCCTCCATAGGCCCCTGCCAACCTTAACCAGTCTGTGATATATATTTATATATATATGTACAAACAATAGTTGAAGAGAAGATATACATTTCACTCTAGTAGAAGGAGCTGCATAAATTTAGTTCTGGGTATTCTGACCTTTTCTACAATACAGGAAGCTGTAGCATAAGAAATGTCAAAGGAAATAATATTTATCTGTTCCACTGGTTGTGTGATAACTCTAAATGCAATAGATTAAGTACTTTATAAATCACATAGCAATCAGGATGAGATTTTTAACATGGAAAGGGAGTAAAATTGTGGTATTTCAGTTGCAGTTAACATGAACAAATCGCCAATTCTGACCTGCTGACTAGAGAGAACTCCATGAGAACTGAAAATATTAAGCAGCTAGCAGTGGGGTTCACAGTTCTCTAGATCCTCTATGTTATATTCCTTCCTTCCTTTCCAGTATATGGGAACACTTCAAGTCCATCTTTTGAAGTCAGGCAGAAATTGCAGGGAAATTCAAAGCCTACCCACACCTAAAAAGCACAGCACTACATTCTAAAATGAAAAACTGTCTTCAGAGGGGTAATCTTGGATTCAAATATTGGCATCATCCACTTTAAATAATATGTTTTATATAAGCATAAAGCAAAACCATGCCCTGTTATCTGTATTTCCATTCCCACAATATTGAACTACTTAAATTACTGGCACAAAATTGCAGCTTTCTTTAGCACAGGCAGCTCCATGGGCCAACTCTGCAATATCATTATCTATAGATTCTAAAGTAGCATCTAACTTTTTCCCAGAACTGTCTGTGAAGTTCCTTAGAATGAACCAGGCTATTTTATTTGTCATTGCCTAGTGCTATTTTTCCTTTGTTTATAAGCCTTTTTCTTTATAATTTGATAATGAAGCTAAAGAGACTGCAAGTAATTATACACGACATTGTAATCAGTTGCAGTATCCCCACCATAACTTCCATATACACACGCATGTCCCATGGTAAAATATTTTCTGAAGAACTGTACCTCTTTCCTGGTGACAGCAGCTAATCTTCAGAAACAAAGCCATAAGGCAGGAATGGACTTACAAATTAGACTTCAGCTTAGGCCAGCTGTTTTTCTAGCATTATTCCCTCTATGACCATCTGGCCCACCTGCTAGTATATCTTTCCCCTCACTCAGACTCTCCACTAAAATGATTTGCCATGCTGGCTGATATGCAAGTACAGATAAAAAGGAAACTGGATTAAATCCAGTTTTGTGCCACTCAATATTTGGAGCTTTGGTAAGGGACCCATTTGACTGACAGTATAATTTAAATCTGTCTCAAGTCTGCTTTAATTTATGCCTACTTCACCCATGACCCAAACACTACCAGAGATTGCTGCCACTCTGTCTCTCCTTCTGGACTATGCCAACAAGTATAGTTATACAGGATTCTCTTTTCTTTAAAGCAACTTTTGTTTTTAAATACACTAGCACACTCTACTGAATGAATCCACTGAAATCTATCTTGTCTATATCTTAAAGGTGTTTCCACAAAACTCTGCACTCCATACATGTGAAATCTTGAAGTTCCAAATCTGGATGCATGCCTGTATATATCAACATTTTCCAAAACAGATCTTCAGGCTGAAAATTCATCCTAAAACATCATTTGGGGCAGAATTACCAGAAGGACACAAAGCAAAGAAATAAGGAAGAGAAGAACTGGAGGGGGTTGAGATTTGGGGAAAAAAATATCAATTACATGTTGTTACATGGTAAAATCCTGCAGTCATGGGCTCTTAAGAATTTTTAGCTATTTTCAAAGGGACCAGCATCAGAATAAATCTTATCAAGGAGGCCAACACATTTTCTGCAGCATTTATTTTCTATATATAGTTAAAACTTGGAAGCTAAAAGGGAAATAACTACTTAAGCATAATTCAGAAGACTGCACAACCGTGACACTGCCTGAGAAATTCAGGAAGAACGTGATGGTTACAAAGTGTATCATTATAATTTCGTCTCCTGTACTGCTGACAATAGTCAGCAATAACAGGAAAGGAACTGCTGAAAAAGCACAAGTGAGGTCAACAGTTTTGGGGTAATTTTTTAAAAAACATATGCAAAAGATAGATGAGGCTTTTTCAAGGTTGCAAAGCAGAGAAAGTGAGGGAAAGAAAAAATTACAGATATGTGACATAAGGAATAAATACAAGAGAAGTATAACAGAGAGGCAGAAAATAAAAAGGAATGAGAACAGAAGGTAGGACTCAAAGGACTACATTTTGATAGTCTCTATGTTTTCAGCAGAAAATTAGAAGTTGACATCTGTGTCCACATTCTGTTTAAAATGAGCTCTTATTACTAGCACTACATTAAGTAAGGAGGCAGAGGAGAAAAGTGGTATCTTAACTGAGCTCAGTTTTAAGCACAAGATTAAAGAAAAAAAATAAGAGGGATTCAATTTCATGTCAGTTCTTGGCAGCTGCTCAGTACTATGATAATGAAGAATGCTGTTTGCTCATTGAGTGCTGATAATATGCCAGAGCTGTGGTGTGCTTTAGAGTCCTTCTGAGATTCTTAGCTCTGTAATTTTGAGACCAGATGGTAAAAACTACTTTTAAACACCGTTTACAATGCCAAATTTTAACAAATAATAAAAGTATAGAGTGTTATATAGACTTTGTCTGGAGAAAAAACAAAAATCAAACAAACAAAAACAAAAATCAAACCTTAATGTGGAAAAAAAAAATCAATTTTGATATTGCTTTTGAAGCAGACAAGTTTAAAAAAACACTTATAATAGATTATTTATTCTTAATGACTCCTAACCTTTTAGCTAGTACTTAAAATGGTGACAAATTAAAGCTCTTCTTATAACTTTCTTAATTTCTATACTGAAAACATTTTTATCAAATGCAACTTACACAACTATGAAATTCAAGCAGTAGCTTGTCAGTAGCTAAGTATGCCTGATAAGGATGCTGTCTGACACCACCTACTGAAATGCTCCAGATTCTCATCTTTGAGCAAACAACATACCTTGAAAGATTCAGTCACATGCTTTGTTGCTTCGCTTGAACATCCTCCAGCCATACACTCGTTCTGACAGCCCTAGAAGGAGTAAAAATCAAATTCAATACTTGTTGCAGAAAGGTTAATACACATTCAGCTAATGCTTTTAGAGGCAGATTAAACTGAATGATCACTCAGACTTCATCATCAGTAAATATATCAGCAAGACCTTTCTTTGTAGTTTCTTTGCATAATTTTCCACCTTCTAGGTTTTCAGGTTCACTTCAGTTGTGTTATTTTTTGTAACTATTTCGGGACTTCAGTAGGAGTGACAACATCTTATGTTAGATTATTGCTCTGAAGGGTATAAATCTATCGACAACAGTATGGGCATTCCAAACTGAAATGCATTGTGTTTTTACACAATTTCATCAGATCCTAATTTCTCTACTAAAACATCCACCCCAGGAGATTTGCCTCTGCTTTAACTCAGAGAAGTGTAACTAAGCAGAATGGAAGAGAGAGAAAAAGGATTTTAGTAAATCCTTTGTTAAAATAAGGCAGTGATAAGGAATGCCCATCAATAAAAATATATAAACAAAGTATTTTGAATTATCTATGTGAAACTTCAGAGTTCTGCCACTGACAACACAGAAAGAAAGAAAGACAGACAGACAGACTATAAGAAAAGGAGTGATGGTTTTAGATATCTTTCTGTTTGTCATCAGAAGGCTAACATGGACAGGTGCAAACAATCTATCCAAAGCCACAATTCCCAGTTCTCACAGTATCAGGATAGCACCTTTGTGGAGTCTCCTGCACTGGCTAGACCTTCCTTGCCAGTGGCCAGGAAAATGCATATTACACCCAACCGCATGCAGGGAAGGAGACAAATACAGCCTGACAGCGTTTCTTGTTTCTGAGCAGCATCTTTAATGCCTGGGAGCAGTGAAGGGGATGGCTAGAAGGCCACGAAGGGGATGGCTAGAAGAATGGCTAAAGGGCAGCACGACTGGTGAGATGGAGGGGATGGCAAAAGGACAAGCTAGCTGCTGAGATGTGGCAGAAAATGGCTGGGCATGGGGGGAACAGCAGGCTGGTCGAAGGGGCTGCCTGAAGCAGGGAGGGAAAGACAGAGGCACTAAGGGATGTTGCTGCTGAGGCTGACAGACAATGGGCTTTCAGCCCTCCAAAGAAAGGCCCTGAGAGGAGCCGGGGAAGTCCCACCCCAGGCAGGAAAGGCCCAGGTCAGAGGTTTAATCCCCTAAAAGAAGAGAAAACCTTTTGGGGCAGACATCTCACGGACTGACTGCAAGACCTTATCCAGGGCAGCCCTCACCCTCTGAGGAGTGCTGTGTGAAGGGCGGGTGGCAGTGTCGTGGAGAGCACTGGCCAGCTGAAGCCTGCAGCAGCCGTCATGTCCTGTGGGGCTGAAGCTGCACGGGCTGCAAAGCGTGACCCACACACAAGGCAAACTGATTCAAAGATTGAAGCCAAAATTCCTTTAAGTGGTATATTCTTTATTGCAGCGCTGGATGCACGGGGGTTCTCTCCACCTATCCTGCATACCCAAAGCGGAAAGCAGTCTTGAATTTATACAATCAATCTATCAATATTCTACAAGCGCCTATACATATTCATTACCTATCCCCGCCTTCCCTCGCTTCTCATGCTAATTAGCCATTTGGCACCTTGCGCCTGCGTAGAGCCTCCCAAGAATTGTGGGCAGGGGTCTTTGGGAGGAAGACCCCCAAGTGTACTTTTCACCTTTGGTCAGGAATCTGCTGAGTTGGCATGTTTCTTAATTGCAAGTGCTGGTTGTTGCTAATTCTTCCATTTGTTGTATCTTTACTGTGTGCAGTTCTGGGCACCACAGTATAAAAAGGACATGAAACTGTTGGAGAGTGTCCAGAGGAGGGCTACGAAGATGGTGAAAGGCCTGGAGGGGAAGACGTACGAGGAACGGCTGAGGGCACTGGGCCTGTTCAGCCTGGAGAAGAGGAGGCTGAGGGGAGACCTCATCGCAGTCTACAACTTCCTCGTAAGGGGGTGTCGAGAGGCAGGAGACCTTTTCTCCATTAACATCCGCGACAGGACCCACGGGAACGGGGTTAAGCTGAGGCAGAGGAAGTTTAGGCTTGACATCAGGAGGGGGTTCTTCACAGAGAGGGTGGTTGCACACTGGAACAGGCTCCCCAGGGAAGTGGTCACTGCACCGAGCCTGACTGAATTTAAGAAGAGATTGGACTGTGCACTTAGTCACATGGTCTGAACTTTTGGGTAGACCTGTGCGGTGTCAAGAGTTGGACTTGATGATCCTTAAGGGTCCCTTCCAGCTCAGGATATTCTATGATTCTATGAATTCCAATGTCCAGTTTTGAGATTTATAGTCCTTACATTTGTTTCTCTGTCCGTCTGCCACTTCCTTATCATGAGTTCCAGTGTCTTGTTTCGAGATATACAGTCCTTGTCTGGGGATTGTCCTTGCCTCCCCAGTGCCTCCCCAATGCCTCCTTAATCAAAACAACATGATCTTTTTCCTTTCTGCAGATCTTGGGAACGTGGCAAATGGAGGTGGGGGGGAAAACAATGTGATCACTGAGCCGTTAATGGACAGCAGGCTTGCTAACAGCAAAAGAAAAAACAAACTCCTAGCCACAGAAGATCTCACTTCCTCCCTTTCTGCCCCAACAGCCAAGGGAGGCAATAACATCCCTCCTGTCTTTTCTAAGTGTCAGCTTTAGCCCTTCTCTTCCTCTTTTCTTTTTCCTAACCCTCTACAGTAAGGCATGCAATCACAACTACAGACTCTTTCCTATCAACTAAAGGAAAAAAAATCACAAATCCCTTTACAATGTACAAACATAATTTCTATTAAAACAATATTTTTTAAAAAGTGTTTCATTTGCCATAAGCCTTGGGGCAGAGGGGAGATTCTCCAGAAAAACAAATCTTTTTGGTAGACTCTGGTCAACAGCATTTTGTATCAGACTACAGCAGAACTGAAGTATTACTTAAACTGGGGGTCAGCCTGAAAAAAGCACTGTATAAACAGGTCCTTGCTTTCCCTGTAATTTTTCATACACCTCCAAATTCAGTAGTAAAATCCCAGGAGACCTCCACAATACCATCAGTATATAACAGATACTTTTTCTGCAGGTCAATTAGATTAGAATAGTTCAGTTGGGAAAGGACCTGCAAAGACCATCAGGTCCAACTGCCTGACCTCTTCAGAGCCACCCAAATATTAAAGTATGTTACCAAGTGCATTATCCAAATGCCTCTTGAACACTGAGGGGCTTGGGCAATCAACCATCCCTGTAGGAAGCCTGTACCAGCATTTGACTACCCTCACAGTAAAGACATTTTTCCTAATGCCCTGTCTGGCCCTCCTCTGGTGCAGCTCTGGGCCATCCCTGTGTGCCTTGCCCTGTCCTTGGTCCCAGGGAGCAGAGACTGGTGCTTCCCTCTGTGCCTCCCCTCCTCAGGGAGCTGCAGGGAGCAGTGAGGTCACCTCTTGGCCTCTCCCCTCCACACCAGACAACCCAGTGTCCTCAAAGGACATGCCTTCCAGCCCTTTCACCACCTTTGTTGCCCTCTTTTTGGATGCTTCTGAGGACCTTACTGTCATTTTCATACTGAGGAGCCCCGAACTGCACATGATATTCAATGTGATGCTGCACCAATGCTAAATATAGCAGGAGAATCACTTCTTTTGACTGGCTGGCTGTGCTCTGTTCAATGCACCCCAAATGCAGTTTGCCCTCCTGGCTGCCAGGGAACACTGCTGGCTCATGCTGAGCCTGGTGCCAACCAGCAGCCCCAGGGCCCTTCTGCTGAGCTGCTCCCAGCCGCACTTCTCCCAGGCTGTGCCTGTGCCCACCATCACTCCAGCATTTCCCTTTGTTGAACTTCATGCCAGTGCTGACTTCCCAGTGCTCCCATCTATCTAGAGCCCTCTGCTACGCCTCTTGTCCCTCCAGAGAGCCAACAGCACTTCCCAGTTTAGCATCATCAGCAAACTTGCTGAGGATGCATTCAACACCTGCATCCAGGTTATTGTTAGAAATGTTGACTACAACCCTTTGGGCTCTCCCATCAAGCTAGTTCATCACCCAGCATGGCACGACCCTGTTTATCTCACAGTTGGACAACTCGTTCACAACGATGCTGTGAGGAACAGTATAAAAGGCCTTTAAAATCCCCCCAAAATTACATCCATGGCCTTCCCTTAACCCACTAAGCAGGTGATCTTATCACAGGAGATCAAATTACTAAGACAGGACTTATTACCAAGACAAAACTAATTAAGCCAACTGATTTTTATTCACACTGCAGTGAATTAGGATGGAGGCAGAGCTGACAGGATGGTAGCTGCCAGCTATATAAGCACAAATTTCTCCAGCAGCTCCAGCTCCACGGGTGGCTTTTCTCTAATATCCGGTATGCAAAATCAGATTTCCTAAGAATAACTATTGGTAAGAGCAAATAGAACAGATAGTCATGATTCTTCAATTTCTTCTCATCTCTGCTTTATGAAGTTGCCCTAAAGCAATTGTTGACATCAGTGCAGAGAGGATAGAAGCTGGATGTTGTTTAATCTTTGCTTTCATCTCTAAGAAGATACAAAAATTTAGTGAATTTCAAGTGTGGACCACCTACAGGAACAGTCCCTTAGGGGCTTGATCATGTCATTCAGTTCAAGGCTCCCACTAAACTCAGTGAAGTCAACAGCTCATTTTTTGGGCACATGCCATTGGGGCCAATCCTGTTCTCCATGTAGTCATTCTTTTTTAGAGATTTAAAATATGTTTAAAGCAAGTAGCTAACTGCCTTTGTTAACCAGACTGAGATTATATTGAGTTAATCCCTGAGCACTAGAAAGACATACCACAATTGCTTTCTAATTGATGGAGTCATATTTTAATGGTTCCATGGCTTTTAAATCTGAAACATGTTGTTAAATACAATAGGGAAAATTACTCCCTGGTTTAGTGCCAACTTTGCCAAGAGAGATGTGCCAAGCATAAATTTGCCCTTTGTTGTTAATAGCATGGTAGATTTAAAACTGCATCCATTAAAACACTGATGCTATCCTAAAGATACATTTGAGCCACAGGGTCAATGTTTCCTCAGAAGTGAGTGAGGTCTGTAAAACCCTTGTAAGCCCAAAATATCAAGATGCATTACACAAGCAAAACTTCATAAGTTGTAGCACAGACCTAGCAACATTCTCTTTATGATACGTGTAACTGTTCTTTGTAAATTTTAAATAGTACAGTATTCCATAGTTTTCCCTAAAAAATACTGGATAATTTTGAAATTGCACATTTTTTAATCATTACCATAGAGCCTGTATGAGAAAAGAGTCTGATATATTACACTCCAGATTAATTTTTGTTTAGAATTGTGTTTTAAGTGTCCCTGTATGTGAGAAATGCAACTAAAATAAAGACCTGGTAATGAATAAATTATCATTTATTTTTATAGAGGAGCTCAATGATATAATAATTATCACAAATCCTTTGGTGTTTGCAAAACTAAACACAATAAACTTGGTTGGATAAAAGTACCTCCTCCTCATCACATTAGTACATAATTCCAATCAAATAATTACAATAAAATCTAAGATATGTAAGATATAAGCTTTATTGTAAGGATTAGTCTCTTTCCAGTAAGTGAAGGACCACTGTGTGTAACTTACCTGCACTTTTGGAAATTTTATGCTTCACAGTTGTCACCTGCACAACTGTTAGAGCTTCCTCAAACCTGAATATTTACCTCCTTCATTTGGCCCTCAGACTCTTTTAGATGTGAGAATTTTCAACATCTTTTAGCATCAGGATGCTCCCATCAATGCTTCTTGGCTTTCCCTGCTGCCTTTGCACACATTCTGACTGTTACTCTGTTACAGACATGACACCTTGTAGCAAAAATACTGATCTGCGATTAACCTCACTATTGCCCTTTCGTCATGCATCTAGTTATGCTCATCTTTTATGGTGTCCTTTTGTTGCTTGGATTTTCTTCAAATCAGAAAATCCACCTTTTTAATGCAGACAGATTGTTCATCCTTTAGCTGAAAGAACTTTCTGCTACAAAAATTGGCCTGTATTCTGCCTACACACTCCCAAGACTTCTGAGAGTTCATGTCTTAGTTCTTCCTGTGCTCTCACATTAGATAGCTTTTGAGATACAGTGACAGCATCAATGTTTCCATTCTCACTTGGGATTCATCTATTCTGTAAAGAGTGATAGATCGGATATTCTATCCGATCCTTTGTCAAACTGCTCTTCTTAGGCTTTAGCTATCCCATTATCCTGTAGGCTGGTCCTGTTATGAAATAGAAACTGAAGATTACCTCTTATTTTTGGCCTCACTTATTTTTAAGTGCTCGCTTATTTTTTCTATGTTGTTTAATAACTCTTCTCACCACTTGGGAACAGAAAGTTTCCCTAGTGGAAGGCAGGAGTAAAGAAATAGATTACAAATTATTTCTATAGAGTTCACAGTTTCAGCTAGGAGGTTATATTGGCTGCTTTTCAAAACAACTCAAGATTTGCAGCTTCACAAACTCCTTCACCATCTTTCTGGTTTCACCTCCCCCACAGAACTGATGCACTGCTGATCTTCATTAACACTCAGTTCTTTCTTAGACAGTGTTCTCAGGGCTACTAGTATTTGAGTATTACAAAAAGGAACTTGTCATTCAAGTTCAGCTTTTTTGATAAAATTATTTGGGGGCATTTAGTACCAAGTTCTGTGCAAACACCTCTGTAAATGTCATCAGTGTGCCCAAGTCAGCCTGCAGACAGCTCTGATTACTCCACACTAAGTCAGAATTTTACCAATAGCTCCAGTGCTCTGGTGAGAGTACTGGTAGCATCAGGGAACACCAGACACCCAACTCCATTCTGCTGCTGCCTACACAAAGGAATTGCAGTCAGTGCTTTGTTGGCAGGAGTTGGCTATTTATGAAGGACAAGAATGCAAAGAAGCCAGAGACACTCAGCTATGGTTGTTCCTTATACCCATAAGGAGGTGACCCCATCCCCTGCTATGCAGAGAAACTGAAAACCAAGACTATCCTACAGCAGTCCTCAGGCCCCAGTGAAGATGAAATGGAACATTCATCTCAGTCAGAAGTCATATGAAAAACAGTTTTCAATTAAAAAAAGAAGTCCTTTCTGAGACATTTCTCCAAGCTAAAACAGTGTCTTACTGCTTTTCCCCATGCTTGCTTCTGGCAATTAAGTGTCTAAGAAACATTTCATGCTCTGATTTACACAAGAGGATAATGAAATTACAATATTTATTAAAATCTATGAATCTAGCAAAAAAAAAGTTTAATACATGACTTATACAATGGTACTGCCTATAGGCAAACCAAATTAAGCATGTGATGACAGGTACTCCTTCATTCAAAACCATAGAAATTAGTTATCTTTCTGTTCCAGATATAAAATAGAGTGCAATGTACACATAAGCCACATATTCTCTGTATTGCTACAGTCATATAGAATATTTCCATGTTTTTAAAACAGTTTTCAACTACCTCTAGGAAATGTTATATGATTTGACAGCCACAGCACATAGAAAATGATTTTGCAGAAAAATATAAATACAAAAATAAAAAATTAATGATCATAGTTTAAAAAAAAAAAAAAAAAAGAATGACCCACTGTCTGACAGAGAAATTCTTAATAGTGCTGTAGGACTGAGTCAAGTAACACTATTTTTGATATCAACTAAAAAGACATTTACTTAATGACCATTACAAAAGACTTGTACAGCCTGGGAAGCTCATTTATAGAACCTAACAGCCAGACATATCTACTTCAGATGTCATAGCAGTAGTTGCATGATCTAAAAATATTTTAAAAGCATCTTTGTGTTGTGTGTATATGAACATGTGCATACACATTAGTGTGTGTTACAATGCCACCATCACCAAGTAAGTTCATCAGACTGGGTTATTCACATGATAGCATGTCTTACTACACACTACCATCACAAAGCTTATTCTCACAACTTCTTTTACATCTACTCTTTTCAAGATCAACAAAACAGAAGGAGCAGGAAGATTAATTCTTAAATTGTGTTTCTAACCACTCATCAAACCAGAGATCTTAGACATATATTTTTGTTGGGTCAGAGCACTCTGCATTCTGTGTATTAGCTCACTGGTCTTCAATGATGTATTCAAAGAACATGGACCAAGCAACTCCACTGATACACCTCAATGTATACACACATCAGCGCCAAGAAAACAACGGACAATTCAGCATGGGCAATTTCAGTGCTTAGCTTTTTCCTTAGTTCACCAAGAATCAAGAGTGTTGATATCTGCGCTTCCTTTTCTTTAAGAGTACTCTTATCTGCACTGATGTCTTGTTAGCTGGGTGTTATCACCTTACCATGACTGCTTTCATACCCATTCCTTGAGCTGGCATTAACATTAATTACACAGAGAAGCAGCATAGTAGCAGCATACAATAAAGGAGAATAAAATGTGACTATCGTATCTGAAAAAGAAAGCTTCCACTTTATTTAATCATGGTCTTTATGATTTTGCATCAGAGTGAAAGCACCAGAGGTCAGAATATACAAGAGTTTATTTATCTAAGACAGCTGCACTGCATAAAGTAAGATTGAATTGAAATAGATTATCATTAAAGCACTCCCAAGTACAGACACTTACTTCTTGGCTTGAGTAGTTAGTTTAATATAAAGAAATTTAAGTAGCTTAACCAAACTAAAATATACTCCTCTTGAAACAAATATCACTGTTTTTATTATGTTTAAATAAAAGACTATTTTGTATATATAAACACAACTTATTGGTTAGAAAAACCTTAAAACAATGATCATAAATCAGTGGAAATATTCAGTTAATCTGTCCAAGAGTCATATTTAGTATCATTAATAGCTATATCAGAACTCTAAAAGCAGACTAAGATGGCGTCACAAGATTAAATAAATGCAGGCTACATTGCCAATATAGAGTCACTGCTGTCAGCACTCTAGGGAGAAACACGTCTAGGAAAAAGTGCCAGTTCTTTGACTCAATGTTTAAATTAATATCCGAATAAGTTCAGTAACATCTAATCCATTGTACAAGAAAGCTTATATCAGTTCACCTGGAAGGCAAGGTGAAGAATAATGATTTCTGAAACCTCCAAAAATGTATGCTTGACAAACTGGTTTATCAGTAAGGCTAGAGGGCAGAAATGAGTTCAGCATAAACACAAAATAAATCAACACATAAATTAATACAGTCTATTAACTCACAGATTAGATAGCAGAACCTAACTAAGGATCTATTCTTCTTCAGGCTTAAGTTGGTTTTTTTGTTTGTTTGTTTAGTTAGTTTGTTTGTTTGTTTTTCTTCCAAAAAATTAACAAGATGAGCTCTGAAATATGCAACATGGAGTCTGGAAGGTGATCATTCCCTTTTGAAGAGCACTGAAAGCCTACCGTCACTTTAATCCAATAGAGGACATAAATCAGCCATACATCTCTGTTCAACAGTTAGATCTGTCTTTATACATTTCCTGTACAACCATACAGTCCTACTTCCTATTTTGCTATTTTTCCTATGCTTTCTAAGCCCACTGCTCATTCCATTCACATTGGTTTTCCTCCCTGTGACCTCCTGTTGCTCTGTCAGTCTCTGGTGCCATTTTCTCCGTCCTCATCCTCTTGCTCAGTTCACCGACCCTTCCCTTCTGGTAAAAGAAAACAGTCTTGTACTATTAGGAGAACAGGCAGATGACCTAATAGATCTCTTCCATCTCTAACTCCTATGAACAGTGCCTTTGAGTGCCTCTTTTGTTGATTTGTTTGTCCACTCTAGCATTAATTAGGTTTTAACAAGTGCATTGTTTGCTAGAACAGCATAAAGAAAAACATTAAAGCAGCCAGCTGGATCTAGTTGACCTATAAATTCACCCACCTGTTTTCTAAACAGACAGAGTCTTATGACTATATGATATGGTTAATGCTCAAACAAAATAAACAATAATCCTGAAAGTCATCATGGGTTAATTGTGTTTAGGCCCTGTTCTCATTAATATGAGATCCTTTACACCACACTGGGACAGGAAACAGCATAAATGCTATTTAATACTCTCTCCTACTACTGTAAAGGGCTTTGCTGTTAACCACAAGGAAGCTTGTGCTCATTACCTTTTCTCTGTTTTTTCCCCTTTGCTCATCTATTCCATAATGTAAAGTACTAAATTAAGGTCTTAAGATTTAATAGCAATGTTAACCAGAGCTACAGGATACATTTTTAACTACATTGTTACACTAACAATGTTGGCCTAAGCACAATAAAAATTATTCTGCTTATTTTCCTCAGTCATCCAGCATAAGTTATATTGTCCATATTTTGTATGTTGGTACAGCCATACAGGTCAAGTACAGATCAATTTAAAAATGCATAAAATATGTCTTATAATTTATTTGTTAAGTTCTCAGATGGTAGAAAGTACACAGAGATCCTGCAGCTGATGACCAAGGAGATTGGCTTGATATAATTATCAAATGTTAATGTGAAAAAGATGAATGCATACACAGCAAAAGCAAACAAAATCTTTGTCTGAAGAGTTACCGAGGGTGTACAACTGGAAGTAGACAATTTATTGGGGGAAACCACAGCTTCTGCAGTTTGCAGAGAAATCACTGTAGACTCTAAGGAGAAAAAACAAAACAGCACACACACAAAATAAAACAAAACAAAACAAAAATCACAGCAGATAAAGGGATGAATTTCAGGATGAGAACTAACATGCTTAAGGAAAAAAACTAGCAGATGAAATCCTGTATATAAGGTCCTACTCCTGTTTCCAGTCTTGCTTATAACTACAGTCGCACCAAATACAGGGTCAGGCCTGAATCAGTGGCCTGTATAAGGGGTCATTTGTAGCTATTCTCAGAGTGCTTAGACCATGTCCCATTTAAGTCCGTTTTCCACTGGAATAAAGGTTTACATAAGACACTGAGCAATGATGAATCACACACTGAAAACAGAAGCTCTGGGGAAATAATAAAAAGCTTTTGATGTTACTTTTTGCCCCCAGAAGTCCTGCATAAACTCCCACTAGAAATAATAAAACAGTAACTTACACAGCTGGCTTTCGAGTAACACTAAGTACAATAAAACATTATGCAACAGTGCACATGATTGCTGGTCTGTAAAGGACAGACGTATGCTGGCTTGTTATCATATTTAACCCTGATAACTTTGCACAGCCTATTTAATTCATCACTGAGTATCAAATACCAGTGGTGCAAAAGCATGAGAAGCATGACTTTCTGAATTGCGTGAGGCTTTTGGTGCAGTTATAGCCTGTTCCCTGTTCCCCAAGCAGTTTGTTTAGCTGTTATGTATCCAACAGATGAAGCTGATAAAGCATGGCAGCAGCTATCTAACCTGGGATCTGAATGGGCTCAATACCACAAGTACACTCCACCAGTCTATTCAGAAAAGAATTTGGTATTAACGTGCCTCTTTAGCTACATTGGTCTTTTCAAACAGCTGAGCAGAGTCCCTGTTTTTTGCTTGCAGGCAGAACTGAGCACACCTAGATATATGTTCTGCCTAGATGCCTGGCCACCATGCTGCAGGAAGATTATGGCTTCAGCTTTCAAAGCTTGCAATGAATTGAGTGATCTAGTAGGTATCTTGAGACGCATGACAAAAGCCAGGGTAGAAATCACTCTCCTCACCTTCCCCTTCCTCCCCTCCCCTCCCCTTCCTGCACCCCCCCCCCCCCATCCCCCACAAAACAAACAAACAAAGCTTTGGCCCAAGGTGTTGCAAATACCGTGTTCAGATGGTGGACTAGTCTCTATGATGCTTGCAGTCATTTTACACTCCTTGTTCCAGACAAAGAACTGAGATCACCATTACTTATAATCTTTAAACAAATCTTCTCATCATAATACCTGAAAGCCTTAAAAATTTATCCTGTCTACAGTCACAACACCTAAGTGAAGACAGATATAAATCTCTCGTATACAGACAGGAAATTTAGACATGGCTTGTCCCGTCAGCACACTTCACACGTGTTGGCTGTTGCTTCAGAGAACTCCTTGGGAGGCTGACAGATGCCAGCACAGGGCGTGCACAGCTCTCCAGGAACTGAATCTACAGCTCCTCTTCCTTATGCACACAAACTCATCACATCCATTACAGTTCTTCTCAAGGGAGAACAAGTGGAAATTATTGATGTGGTTTTGGCTGTGCACTCCTCACATGCAGCTGTGCTCTATGCAAGCTTCTTTTATAACAGCACAGAGGTGATGGCTGCCGAGGTCCTGTCTATACTAGCTCTGGTGGGTTTTCAACTTGGCATAATTGGTCTGAAGTAATGGGAGATTTCTTCCTGGCTGTAAGCAATGCCTGGACTATATCCTTGTGACGTGTCCTTTGCTGTGCGTTCAAACACTGACTTAATTAACTGGACTCAATTCAACAAAGTAGAATGGAAGTTGAAGCCTTTCTTTTGGTGTAAAGGGAACAAGGAACAGAGATAACCTGCAAAGAAAGTTCTGGGAACATGGTTAAAGACAGCACCTATGCCAATGCTTGCTTTCTTATTTGAATTAACAGCAAGCTGCAGAGAAGGCACATGTTTGTGTGATAGACATCCAGTTTAGAATATGCTAGGAACTCCTCTTGTTTTACAGTCTTGATGAATTTAGTAAGAGGTAGTAAGCATAACCTACCACACCAAGGAAATGTAAATGGTCACATGGAGCTTACCAACAACCCACAAAAAGAACAACTACAACATTTCTATCAAACATCACTTCCTCGAGTGTGGAAAAATATAAGACAAGAAACACAAATCAAGATAGCAGCCACAAAAAAAAAGTGTTTTTACTGATGACATCTGCTCAAAAGAGGTAAAGTCTACTAGGCTAGTGACAAAGCTAGATACTCCACCTACTTACCGTATATTCAGCTGTGTAACGACACTAAGATTGGAAAAAACAGGCATCATAACACTCCAAAATTTTCACTGTAATGCTTTAGCATGAAAGTTACCCTACATGTCCTTTCTAAAGTCACTGTAAGCAAGTACTTCATCTGAAATCACTCATTATTTTTTGACAGTGCCCAGAGCAAACTGGATTCTGCCAAGGGAACTCAAGAGCAAAATAACACTCAGCACATTAAAAGCGTCCTTGAAAAAGTATGGTCACAGATGAGGTATTTGTAGAAGTAGCAGCATTAAGCTCACATTAAGCACACAAAGCAACCACCTCTGCCAAAATTACAGCACGGTAAAAGGTCATCACAAGTTAAGAGCGATACAGTCTCTCTTAGAAAAATTATAACTTTAGTACTAGTCCCATTTTGTAATATGTCAAAGATAATAAACAGACCTATTGCAGTTAATGCAGACTTGTTCTCTCATGATTCAAGGTTGTATCAATAATCAACCAGCCCTACTCTACTCAATCTACATTGATAAATGACTTACTTATAACACCCCCCATGAACCAAGGATTTTGTCCAGCTTCAACCCACATGAATATTAATGCTCTTGACTAGAATGTCCCCATCGTTTCTGAATTAATGAAGCTAGTAAACATCTTAAAATACTTTAGAACTGGATCTGATTTGTCCTGTTGGAATCCAGTTCACCTGGGAATGGCAGGACAGAACATGAACTTTATATATGTGTCACAATAAGTATTTTGGCTAACAGACAGGACAAAAATTTAAAAAAATAAAAAATGCTGGCTACAGAAGAACCACTTAAAAGAAGATCCAAAAAGAAACAATTATAAATGCAGCATTTCCAGGTTACTGGAGAACCAGAAATGAATGCTGATGTTACTGATGGCTTCAAGAAGAGAATCAACCTGTAAATGTTCAAATCCTCTAATGGTACAGACCCTTGTCAATTTAAAAAAGCGTTGGCTACAGAAGTTGTCTTTTATTCCATGGCCATAGAATGGACTGGGACATAGCACAGGATCAGATTTAGAAACAAGCACATATTTAGAAAAAGTTAGAAGGTTATGGAAAGAAGTACAAGTGAACTGAGCCCAATAAAGCTGAAGAACCAAATGGACTTCCCTTATGGTTACAGAAATAAGACACTTCCCAGCATGTGAAAGCTACTTTTGTTTGTCTCCCAAACTGCACTTCTCTATCTAAAGACAGTTAATCCAGTTTAAGGCAGAGTCTGCAATTTAGTTCTCATGTACATATAAAATAGGTTACTGGCATATCTATTAGTTTAGAAAGCTTGTGGCAGACAAGTGCCTCAAATATATAAGCATGTGAATACAGTGTAATTTTTTTTCTGTTTGCATGCATCTGTACAGCTGTAGCAGAAATTGTGCCTGTGTAGTCACTCACTGTATGCTACTGGAAATTATGACATACCTCTTCCCTTCCTATGGCCAGTTCCTACTAGTACAATGGTCCTTGTTTAAAGAATTATTTTTAAAATACATTGTAAGAAAAAAAAATTCAGAACTTATTCTGCTTGTAGAGAAAAAGTACTACGTTGACACTCTAATGCAAATGGGGAAAAAAAGTATGCTACTTCAAGGGAAGATGTTGTGAGTATAGGGGAGAGGTACAGTCTTCTTCACTGACAGACCATTAATAAACTCTACCATGGATCCTAATGACGCAATTAAAATGATAAGACTCCTGGAAGGAAAAAAAAAAAAAAAAAAAAGCCCCAAATAAAGTAACATACTTGTCAAAAGACTTGCCAACATTACTGTTCAATCTTTTTTTTTTTGGGGGGGGGAGACACTAGAGAAGAACAAGGTATTACTACCACATCAACATGATAAAGAAGTGATCTTTCAAAAAGAAATCTGTCTAGTGTCGTGACTCTGAGAACTATCTTTGCACAGAGTTCTTTGCAGACTGTTAAAAGGCTAGCAAGTCCTCAACAGACATGTACCAATCTGCACTACTATGTCAAAGACTAAGACCAGATTAAAAATTTATCTCAGTTCAGAAGCTTTTCTACTGGGGAACTCACTGCAGAGTCGAGGATCACAGAAAGACCCAAGCTGTAGAGGTCTCTAGCCCAACCTCCTGTTAAAAATGGTGTCAGCTCTGAGCTCGGACCAGGTTTCTCAGGGCTATATCCATTTGGGTCTTGAAAGCCCACAGGGAAAGAGACCATAGAGATTCCCTCAGCAACCCATCCCACTGCCTGACTGTCATTCCTCATATCCAGTCTGAGATTCTTCTGTTTCAGTTTATGCTGGAGTCTCTATTCCTCCTGCCATGTATCATTGCTGAGCCTGCACCTGTCTCCTTGATTTTCATTGAGATTTTGGAAGGCTGTTATTAGGTCCCCCCAAAGCCTCCTCTTCTGAAGAAGTCCAGTTCTCTCAGTTCCTTGATGCCCAAGTTTAAGAAAGTTAATTCTTGGTAAGGATAATCCAAATTCAAGCATTTATTACAGAAGTGATGAAACTAAGACAACAATCTAAAAATTAAACAAGTGGACATGGCTCATGTGCCACTGATCTCTCTGAACGCTAGTGGAAATGAGTAAAATCAGCACCTTGCTGAATTAAGCCCTACTCATTTACCAGGGAAAACAATCTGTTTTCTGTGCTTACAATGTGTGCTTTTATCAAGTGGTGTACAAAATGCTCTAATAGGCAAACTGAATTAGCAATAACTGTGTAACTGCTAAGAAGTCATATGGTGCTCTTCAGGTGTTCCCTAAAATAAAGCTTGGAACAAACGGCAGACCTCAAGGGAAGAAAAGTAAACGAGTAACTCTGTTGCAGGTTATTATGACATTAGTTTGCAGAAACAATAATAAGATATGGGCCAAGATGCACAGGCCATATGGGTAGAACTTCTTGATTGTTTTAAAGATAACATGAATCGAACAATTGAAATCAACTCTTTTGGACCATTTAATACACACATGAAAGGGAAACATTAGGCTTTTCCATAAGCATAACACTGTTTTTTCATTTGCAATAGCATATGTTAATATTTGCTAAATTGCCCTTCTACAACAGGTGCTCTATTTTATGAGATAATATTGACTGTCCCTTTAATGGATAAAGTCATAAAGTAATAAAATTGTTTCCAAGGTAAATGGGACCACCCATCCGTTTAATGCTAATGTAAAAAGTGGAAGTATTGAGTCGCAGGCATGCGAGCGACTATCAATAGTGAATTACAGTCAGGTACTACTCTGATCTGTACCCAAGGATCACCAGAATTTAGGTACTCAAGGCAAAGGTCATGCATTCGATCCCTGCATTGCAGCCATCATGGCAGTTGGGCAGCCACGATTTACTGTCAGATGCCAACATCAGTATTGAGTGGTTTAAGCCCAGAGTCCCTGACGAGGCAATCTAACATTGCAGAGTACACATGTCACTGAAGTGACATAAAGGTGCCAGTCCCCAGGCGCATAGCCTAAGAAGGCAAACTGTGCAAATTTTGTGAGCAGTTAACCCCTTAGCTCCTTCATTCCATCAGCACTGAAGGTCCTGACTTCAAGCCTACTAATAAGCTGCAGTTTGCTATACATTTGGTTATGATCATTCATTTAAGCAAGCAGCATAACAAAAGGGAGTTACAGAAATAACATCTGTTCTGATTCTGTAGCATGTTCAGCTTGAATAAATTGTTTTTAAAATGGCTGGACTCCTCCAGTACAAACTGAGTGCTTACGCAATTAACGAACTGATTTATCTCCTTTCCTAGTATTGGCCTCCAAGGGATAAATTCATCTCTAGTGAATTCCACTTGAATTATTTTCACCTATCGAATTAAACCAAGGATAAGTATATCCTATTGGCTGGTTTAGCAAGATGTCAATTGTGTTAAAGCTACCTCCCGATTTTGTAATCTTCTTTTTTTGCCTATGACTTTGTGGCAGATTTCAATACTCACTTTCCACAGGAAAAAGTCAGAACATCCACTAGATCACACACCGCTAGGAGAGCTGGGCCTGTCAGTAACAATCAGTGCAATAGGTAGACAAGGCAGGACTGCAGAAACCAGCGGCACAATTCATTTCTTATACATAAAATTCCTTCAAACAGGCCAGAAAGAGAGGGCTGAGGGTGGAAATGGTTCAAGGGGAAAGGAAAGATTGGGACTAAAAGCAAGAAATGGTGAATGGGGAGATGAAAGGATACAAGGCTGTAATAATGCTGTTGTTACTGATACCTTTATGAAGTTACTGTTTTTTTTGCAGGAGTATATTGGTAATTTTCTGCATCTTTGATACATGCACAAATACATAGTGACAGCCATAACCCTGAAGAGCTTACAGTCTGAATAGATGAGGCAAATAAAGGGTAAAGGGCTCAGACAGAACCGACTTGCCCAAGGCTACACCACATGAGGGTGACAAGAGTGCACAGATCTTCTACTGCTGCGACTGTTGCTTCACACTGTCTTTTCTACAGTTAAAATACAAAGTAAAGTCAGGTTTCGTGCAGTTGAGAAGAATCCACTGAGAAATCAGTGCTGCTTCGAACAAGCAAGCATGTCTATAGTTTGCCTTGCTACTTGTTTTCCACTGGGGCTTGCCATAGCATTACTGTCGGGTACTGGATAACACCTCGGGAGATCAAGCCCTTTTTCCTAGGCACACAACAGATTGAACAAAAGAAGCATGAAATGTGGGAGTCTGTATCACTCCTTGACACACTTGCATTCTGTCCCAAAGCACTCTCCCTGTGGGAAGCTGCGTGGTATTTTTCCCGAGCTGTTTCAGATCAGCTTTCTACTAGGATTGGTCTGCCGCTCTCCCCAGCTGCAGAAACTTCCAGTGGGACTCACCAGGGCCTCGTGAGGCCCCTCCAAAGCCCTTGCCTGTTCCAGACCCACCATCACCAGTAGCACTGCACCACTGGTGCCCACCCAGGAATGAGCAGTGGTGGCAAGACCGCAAGTGGGATGAGAGCAATACTTGCTATCAGCAGTGCAGAGAAGCTGAGGAGACACCTGCCAGGCACATACCTGTTGTGCCCCTATTCCATCTGTTACAGTTAACCAAGGACAGCAGATAACTCAGTCTTTTATTTCTCAGCTGTTAACTTCGGCATCAGGCTGCAGCTGTGAAGTTCACAGTCAGCCCTGCACTGACCTTCAAAACCCAAGTATGTTTCTGAGAGAAACTGTTCCGCAGGGTATAAAGTTGCTGTGATGTTCCCTCAATCTAATTGAAAAGCACCCCTGCTACCTCCATGCCCTTTGTCTTGACAAGCAAAGACTTCATTTTAATCCTCAGATCAGCCTCACTAAGCAGAACGTAAACATGACTTGTAAAAGGGTAGTTCCCACAGATGCTCGTCTCTCATGTTAGCGTTCACCACCAGCAACTCCTCTTTCACTACTTAAAGCTATTTCTGAAATTACTCAGAAACTCTAAACGTACATTACTGGGTTTTACCCAAAGTCTATTTTAAGTACAATGGCAGACCTAAGACCTATAACGAACTCACAGACATAAAAAGGCACGATGCCTACCAGCACACCATACCCTTGACAGTTTCTTTTCTTTTTAATCATTAAGTGTCCCATGTTACAAATAAACTGTAAGAAAAACCCCAGAGGAAATTATATGCCTTCCCTTCCCCCCTTCTCCCTCCCCGCTCATTATTTCTTTTCCACGTATGCTGACTGCAATGAAACAACATGGAAAGAGACAGAATCACACACATCCTGCTTCTCAAACAAGAAACCTCTCGGGGACGGAAAGCTCCTTCGCCAAGCCTAAATAACAAACCATAGCATCAAAATCCGTAAACACAAAGCGGCCGGCTACCGTTTTCCTTGTCTGCCAAGGCAAAGCCCCTCTGCTGCTCCGCATCCCCCGGAAGGATGGACGAGGGGATTTGGGCTCCGCTTACCTTGAGCATGCTGGCAGCCGGGGCGGGTGCTCCTGCTCCGCGGCGGTGCGGGCTGCCTGCCGCCTGTCCTGCGCTCCCTCGGCTGCTGCTGCGGGCTCAGGGCCGCCCGATCCTCCCGCGGGCACCTCCGGGGCTGCTGCTGCCGCCGCTTGCGGACTCCGATTGCATCAGCGGGCGAGGGCGGCGCGCACGCCGGCAGCCGCGGGGAAAAGGGGCGAGGGGCTGCGGCCGCCCCGCCTCGCCTCCCTCCTTCCCTCCTTCTCTCCTTCCCTCCCTCCTCCCGGCCGCACGTCCCCAAATCGCCGCGGCTGGAGGCTGGAGGCTGGGGCTGAGCAACGCGTCCTCCCCGGCGCGCCTTCCTCCTCCTCCTCCCTGCCCGCACGAACCCTCCGAAAGTCGCCGCTTGCAGCCTCTGAGTCATTTCCTCCTCCTCCTCCTCGCCTCCCAGCTGCCTGACACGGCAGCACCTCGCAGATCACCCCTCGGCAGTCAGCCAGCCCCCAGCTCCTCACAGGCTCACCCCCAAGCCCACCACCCCACCCACAACTTGCTGCGAGAAACCCAGGAGGGGCCCACACAGCCCCTTTGGTTTCGAGCCGGGTGGGCTTGCTGCTTGGTTCAGGATGGGGCCCTGGGTGCAATGCCATGAACTTCAGCATGGCCTGCACCTCCACTGCTCTTCCTCCCTGCAGCTGGGGGGTACCTGGTCTCCATCTCTGTGTGCAGGCACCTGGCAGGAAACCAGCAGTGCAGGCGAGAGCCAGGCTGCTGCCCTGCCGGCAACACTGTGCAGTCATAGTGGAAAACTGGGAACTCTTCTTAAGAGAAAACCCCAGTGTAATCAGAATGTAATGTTCACAAAGTGCTTACTTTCATCTTGACAAATTGCATAGTTAAGCCAGAGAGTCGTTTGGGTTGGAAAGAACCTCTAAGATCATCCACTCCAACCTTTAACCTAGTACTGACAAGTCCACCGCTAAACCACGTTACTAAGTTCTATGTCTACATGTTTCTTGAAGACCTCCAGGGATGGTGACTCAGCCACTTCCCTGGGCAGCCTGTACCAGTGCCACACAACCTTTTCAGTAAAGAAATATCTTCTAATATTCAACCTAAACCTCCCCTGGCACAACTGGAGACCATTTTCTCTTGTCTTATCACTTGGGAGAACAGCCCCATTCCCACCTTGCTACAACCTCCATTAAGGTAACTGTAAAGTACAATTAGGTCTACCCTGAACCTTCTTTTCTCCAAGCTAAACAATCCCAGCTGCCTCAGCTGCTTTTCTTCCTTTATTACTGTTTTCATGAATGTTTTCCCCTTCTCTGCTTAAGAGTAGTTGTTGAAAGCTGTTTCACTTCAACTCAACTTACAAAAGCATCAGGTTCTGCCTTGCATGGTCTACCTGAATTACTCTCACTTGCACAGTGCTGGAGATTAGTTATAAAAAACAAAGTAGGTCTCCATACCTGTCACTCTGGCCAGGCAAGAAAGTACTATTTAAGGGAGTTACAAAAATTTGGATTCCAAAGAAATACAGGTAAATGATGCTACCCAAAACGAAAGTTCATGGAAACAATGATGTTTTAGTGGCTATTTAGGAGAGAAGAAAGATGGATCAAAAAATGGAAGGCAGAAGGTAGCAGCAAAGAAGCATCAGACAGATGCAATTTATCATCAGTGAACTGCTGTTCAGTGCTCATGTAAGCAATTCAATCCATTCACGATAAATTGTCTTCACATTACAAACACAAAACAAGAACAACCATACTGTGGCAGGTCAAAGGCACATTTGATCCAATAACCTGTCTCTGACATTGTACATGTATAGTACCCATGCCTACAAAGGAGTACAAGAACAGAAAAAGCATGCAGAGGCATTTCCCTGACATGCTCTTGTAGCCTCAGGGAGTTTGTGCCACAGCAATTTCCTGAAGGATGGATTCTGCAGGCTTAACAGAAGTGCATGGATTTTTATCCTACTGATTTATCTAATTGTTATTTGAATCCATGTACATTTTGGCGTCTACAAGATCTCATGTTAACAGGTTCCACAATTCAGCTCTTTTTTTGTTTGTTTGTTTGTTTTTGTGGAAAAAATACCCCATTTTTTTTTGTTTTCAACTAGACACTTGAAAATTTCACATGATCCTCCCTTCTTCTGATATTGTGAGAAATACTGTAAACAGAAGTGAAGATGAAAATATTCATCTCCTTTATGTCATTTGTGATTTTATAGGCTACTCTTGAATCCAATGTCAGCCATGGCCTTTTCCAGATAAATTGTCCCAATCTTTTTAGTCTTAATACAAGAGCAGTTACATACCTTTGATCGCTCTTAAGATGGGCACATGAACTACAGAAAACACTCAAAATGCAGATAAACAGGTTTACTTCTCATTTTCTTTTTTTTCTCTGTTTCTTGTCATTATAATCCAGATGTTCTGTCTCCTGAAAGATAATGGGTCATTCACAACTATTCACAACTCACCAATGTTTCTTTTTTTTTTTTTTCCACTTGCATCCTTTTATACTTACCAACATTATTCTATGTCATTTTGACAACTCAGTTTCATAGCCCTTCTGCAACTCTTTGCAGATAGTTCTAGTTTTGTTGAATTATTTAACACCATACCCTGAAGGATTTAGTCTCATCAGCAAACCTTGTCTCTCTTCTATTTGCCTCCTTTTCCATATCATTTTCTCAGTTGCAGACTCTGTTTTGGTGGAGGAGGAGAGACTCCTGAAGGAGGAGGAGAAGTGGGCCTGTGTGAACATCATAAGGCTCAACAAGGCCAAGTGCAAGGTCCTGCGTCTGGGCTGGGGCAATCCTAAGCACAAATACATGCTGGGTGGAGAACGGATGGAGAACAGCTCTGAGGAGAAGGACCTGAGAGTGTTGGCTGATGAGAAGCTTGATGTGAGCTGGTAATGTGCGCTTGCAGACCAGAAAGTCAGCTGTATCCTGGGCTGCATCAAAGCAGGGCACAACAATCCCAAGAGCCTCAACAACCCCAAGCAGAGCTACAGGCTGGGAGATGAGTGGCTGGAAAGCTGTCTGGCAGAGAAGGACCTGGGAGTATTGGTTGACAGTCGGCTGAATATGAGCCAGCAGTGTGCTCAGGTGGCCAAGAAGGCCAACAGCGTCCTGGCTTGTATCAGAAACAGTGTGGCCAGCAGGTCTAGGGAAGTGATTGTCCCCCTATACTCGGCTCTGGTGAGGTCACACCTCGAGTACTGTGTTCAGTTTTGGGCCCCTCGCTACAAGAAGGACATGGAGGTGCTCGAGAGAGTCCAGAGAAGGGCAACAAAGCTGATGAGGGGTCTGGAGAACAAGTCTTATGAGGAGCAGCTGAGGGAGCTGGAGTTGTTCAGTCTGGAGGAGGCTTAGGGGCAACCTTATCGCTCTCTACATGTACCTTAAAGGAGGCTGTAGCGAGGTGGGCATTGGTCTATTCTCCCATGTGCCTGGTGATAGGACGAGGGGAAATGGGCTAAAGTTGCACCAGGGGAGGTTTAGGTTGGATATTAGAAAATCTTCTTTACTGAAAGAGTTGTTAGGCATTGGAATGGGCTGCCCAGGGAAGCGGTTGAGTCACCATCCCTGGAGGTCTTTAAAAGATGTTTAGGTGTAGAGCTTAGGGATATGTCTTAGTGGAGGACTCGTTAGTGTTAGGTCAGAGGTTGGACTACGTGATCTTGGAGGTCTCTTCCAACCTAGATGATTCTGTGATTCTGTGAAAGGCAGCATGGCCAGCAGGAAAAGGGAGGTGTCCCTGCCCATGGCAGGGGGATTGGAACTAGATGATCCTTAAGGGTCCCTTCCAACCCAAACCATTTTGTGATTCTATGATACAGACCTATTTTTGCAGTATTGTCATGTATTACCTCAATCTAATTACAGTTCCTTATGTAACACTCCAGAAGTTATAATGCAATGGATGCTCACAGCTTTATCTTTCTTTACCTGTACATATTTAGTTAACTGTATTGATCCATCAATAAGAACATAATTTTTCTGCTTTCTCAATATTTTATTTTCATAAAAGAGGACATTATTCATTTCTGTGATAGATTTTTCCTTAATACAAAGCATTCTGTGAACACATGACAGCACATGTCAACTTCTAAAGTTCTAATGAGTATGTTTTTAACAGCTATGAGAGAATTTGGTAATTTAAACACTTTGACTCCAAAGAGTTACCAGAAGTTCTAGAGATCCACAAGGCAAATATGAGCTGCAACACCTGGAGCCCTAGGGGCAGATTAGGTTTGTAGAACAGCCACAAATCTCTGCAATTAAGCATGTTCCATTCATTTTGTTGGTGTGCAGATGAACACAGCATTTGTTCTCTTTGCTGTGGGCTCATGAGCAGAATTTTTGCAGATGACTGAAGGGGTTTCACTCATGCAGAGTATTCAAGCCAGAACTGAATAAACTCTCATTTAAGCCACAGAAATATGAGGAACTAATGTCCAGGAAAAAAAAAAAAAAAAAAAAAAAAAAAAAAAAAAAAAGCTCTATAAAACCAAATGGTGAATTTTGAAAGAGGTACCTTGTATAATTGCATAATTCTATGAAGGATGAAGGGAAGAAAACCATAGTTTGACACACTCTCAAAGGTTTCATTTTGTAACACTGGTCTGCATAAAAAGGATAGGGTGAAGGTAGGTAGAAACCGGGTTTTCTATTTAACAGAAAACTGTGATCCTGAGAATTTTTTTCCTTCTGAACTGGAATGAGAACAAAAGACTTGAAAACTTTCTGTGGTAAAGCATGTGGAAAGCAATCCTTATCCAATAAAAAGGAGGTATAATTTTAACAAATCAGTGTTTCAATTTGATTTTGATCTTCTATGGTTTTTATTTATTTTTTTTTTTTTTTTTTTTTTGGGGGGGGGACAGGATGTAATATAAGAACTTCTAAAATATTTGTCAGGAAAATTATCTGTGACTGGTTTCAGTCACAAAACCAAATCTGCTCAAAAGTAAGAATGTAACTGTAGGAAAATATTTCAGTAAAGCTGCCTTGCAGGACTGGAAATACAGTTCTGGAAAGCTATCCAAATTCTGATGTAAGTGAAGGAGAAACCTCTGGATGAGAATAAGGTCAGTGTTGTAGAAGTTTCCTAATAGAAAACAACTGTCTATTACATAGATTTTGTGTGCACACACATGTAACGTGTGTGTTTATACACTCAAAATATTAGGGTAGGAATTTGTCATTTGTTAAAATATTTCAGAGAAGGACAGATTGTTTAGGACTTCATTATTTGGGACAACAACAAATTAATGGGAGAAGCCAAAATAATAAACCTTACACATAGAAACTCATGGCTGCAATGACTTGTATCCATTTTGTAAAAGGGGAAAAAACGGTTAAGATTTTTTATTTATTTTTATTTATTTATTTATTTATTGTAGAAATGGAAAGATGAAGGCACAGGAGGCTCTCTCAGTCATAAACTCATCTCACCTGTCAGAAGAGAGGCTTGACTTTAGTTGTCAGGTCTCAGTAGATATAATGTTCAGAGAACTAAGATCTTTCTGTAGTAGCACCTTTCCCTGCTGCTCATTTCCTCACATCTATCCCTGTGCCATTTTGCCACCTCCTCAGATGCACCAACTTAACTGTGTGTGGGCTGTGCTGTAAAGCTGACTGCTGGAATGAGCTGGGTTTAAAAATGCCCCCCCAAAAGCATGAGAGTAGGAAGTAATTGTTGTACACGCTAAGGGGTGGAAAGTGTTTTAACTGGCATCACCATAGAGGAGTACAGATCACATAATTACACTCTGAGAAAGAAACATTAAGGAAGTTATGAAAGAAGATGAAGGGAAACACAGCAACAGAACACCTGACAAGCACAAAAACACTTAGAAAAAGGCTGAAGGGGAAATGTGCATATATGCAAAGGTAATTGGAACTGGGAATGAACACATCTCCTGCTCTTTCATTTCCATCCATTCAGTGAAACTTTTACACTTTTTTTTTTTGCACAATAAGCACTTTGTGAACGTGTCATTTGTTTCTGTCCAAAGAGGCAAGAAAAACATTACAGCCTAGGAATTATTCAAGAACAGTTTGTTTCCAAAGTTTCTTCCAGCTAGTTCCCTAGCAGTTCACCTCTCGCCTCCTCACAGCCCCCTCACCAGCAGCCATGGTGGCAGCACAGGGCCCCTCTCTGTAAGCTGCTTCCAGAAGTTTCTGGAAGCTTCCAGCAGCCTGCCACACAGCACTGCTGATTAGGGCCAGCACCCTCCCTGCATCAGAAAACATCCACACAACTGCTGAACCAAAGCCTCCAAGGGACTTTTTAAATGAGGTTAGTTGCTACTGGAGGCAGCAGCTGTGGGTCATGCAGGTGATCAGAGCCCACCTCAGGTGACTCCACCTAGTGCTTCATCACCTGGGCCACGTGAATCCTGAGTTTCCATCAAAAGCAACCCACTCTTTGACCTTTTTAGGGAAGTGTTTTTGATTGACTAGTGAAAAGGAGACAGTGAGGCAACAACATTGTTGCAGGTGGAAAGGTGCCAATCCCCAAATTCCAACCTGACTACTTCAAGTACTGCCAGCTCTGATCCAGGCCAGCTCAAAGCATTTCAGAGCCAGCGGCTCTCTGCAAAAAGTTCAACACTCATTTGACAGTATAAAACCCCAACGCAGCTCCCCAGTCTAAATTTAGAATTTAAGATGATTCCACACAAGTGCGCAGCAAAGCAACTGAAAATTTTCAACACGTGGCTCCCCGGCTGTTCTCTTCCTCGTAGCACCCCCTGGTGGCCCTGCTACCTGCTGGTAGGTACACGGCCTTCAGTCAACAAACCTCCAGGCATGCAGGTAAATCACACGCTAAACGATCAGTGTAAACACACAAAGGGATTTGGGGGATATTTCTCAAGATCTTTTAACAAATACCTCCTTTGAGATCATGAATCGCACACCAAATTACTCCACATCAAGTCCTGTAATTTTTTCTGCAAATTGTCACATAGTTGAAGAGGACGCTTAAGCATATAAAAATGTGCTGAAATTGGCTTGGAAGAGGGATTACAGCAGCTGCAGAATCTCTTTGCTGGACTAAGCAAGTCTTCTAAAAGATGCTTTAATATACCAAGACCAATACTATAGGTGTAAAACTGAGAACAAATAGGGAACACAAAAGCCAAATTCTGATGGATTAGTCTTGAAAGGGCATGCTAGTGCTGTCAGAGCTGGTAAGAGCAACCTGAACTGTAGAAGTTAACAGCCAAAGGAAGCCAGGACACAGCAGCCAGAGAGATGGAGACAAAGGTTTGGTGATGTTATCCAAGAAAGATGGCAGGGGGACATACAGGATAGAGTCAGTTTAGGGAAGTAGACTCCACTTTCCAGCTTTGTAATCAAGCAAACCAGAGGGGCAGCAGCTAGAAGTCTGTACATTTAAACCTGGCAAGGAAACAGCAATTCAATAAAGCCTTGCCTGTAATGCCTACTGCAGAGGAGATGCTTTTTAAAATAACTTTTGTGACACTGGCTCTGAAAATAGTGGTACCATATTGTGAGCAATAAGAACGGCAAAGTATTCTTGGTTAATAAATGGCAACTGTTCCCTGAAAGTAACTAGCCATGAACTATACACAGATTAACATTATGTCTCTCACAGTTTAACAAATATAACTAGGCGTAGCTGTGATTTTTTTTTTTCCTCCTTTTAAATCAGAAGACATTAACTCTTTGGAATTCTTAGGATAGAAACAACTCTGGTAAAATTGGGAGGCTGGAACTTCAGTCAAAATAAGTTTTTAAGGCATGAACTAGCACACAGAACCAGCACACAGAACCAATGTAACACCTCAACGAATTAAAATGCCTCCTTTGGTGTTTTCCTACTCTCTCTGAAAATAAACAACAGCCCGCTGTAAGCTTGCACATTACCACAGAAGAGTGAGCCTCCTTATCAGGTCACTCTCTCCAGGATATAGCGAAGTAATGCTCATATCCATGACAAACTGAAAGCACAAGGACCAGGACCTGCTCTAAGTGCTAGACCGGTGCCTTTCTTCCTCCAAAACTATTTCTTCTCTTCCTATGTGAGCAGGGTAGGGTAGTTTAACATATAAAGCATTTCTCACCTAATTGTGATTTCCCTTTTGTTGTGATGTTTGAAAATAGAATGTCAACAACCAGCTGAGAACATGCCTCCAAGTTGTTGCTCCTGCCTGAATAAACAGATTCTGACTGCAGTACTGAAATTTAATGAGAAACAAAGCAGAAGAAAGGCTTTCATGGGTAATACTGCAGTTGAGAACATCCTATTTGTCAGGCATTTACATGTGGATTACCCCTTGATTTAAAAACAAGTAACATCTTATGTATAGGTAGATGCCTAAAGAAGAAAGAGGGGGATGCTTATGTAAGAGAAAATTTATTGTAAGAGGCAACCTTTCTATTTAAGATTAATCAGACTATTTACTATGCAAGTAACATCAGTGTAAGACAGCAAGGCAGTAACAAAGCATACTCATTAACCTTTGGAAAGGAAAAACTTGTCGAAACACCTAAAATTTGCATGTAAGGAAACACAAAGACATTATAGAAAAAGGTACCCATTTATTCAAGGTATGACAAGTATATTTACAATATTCATTTGCTCAGAATAAGATCCATCCTTAGATTTTTGAAGCAGCAGTTATAAATTACATTTAAAAGGGGAAAAGTTCTAAACATGTTTCTGTTAGAGATTTTTACAATGACAGAAACATTTAAGGCTAAGTAGTTTTGACTGTTGCTGCCACCCATATTTATCTTGACAAAACCGTCTGAAAGACAATGTTACCTTGAGGGACAGACAAGGCTAAATTCAACATACAATTTTGTTCCCTCAGATGCATATCACAGCGATTCACATCTGACAAAAACTGACTTTTTAAAAATAAATAATAAATTAAATAGAGGCAAGATGAGCTGCCTATGTATCAGTTTCAGAGGGCTAAAAGATCACACACAGCAGTGCCTTCATCACCTCTGAAAGATATGAGATTTCTTGGTGGTGAGTGTACTTCAGCTTACCAAGTGATTTGCTTTCAGTCAGAGTTCCAGAGTCATGTGGTACAATCCACCTCTCCCGTTAGATTATTTTTCAAAAGACAGGAAGAAAAATCTTCAGGTAGCTGACTTCTAACATAAATACTGCTTTAAACAGTACTTGATTCCCACAGTAAGGACCACTGCTCTACCAAAGCAGATACGATGAGTTTGCCGAACAGTTGTAGTATTATTTCTAGTCATTTAGCACTCAACAGATCTGCAGGAGCAGTTAAAATTGGTTCATCTCTGAGGTAGGAGCCACAAGTCATATTTACTCCTGTCCGTAAACTGTAACAGACAAATGCTATCAGGCAAGTATAGCCAACTTTTCATATAAACATTCATAAAAACACTTTTTTTCAGATGTTCTTCATTATAGATGTCATAGCATTTTTTTCCCACTGAATTATTTTGTGCCTGTTTGAGAAGAAAGCAAATTAAGTATGGAAGCTAGAAATAGTAGGCTGCAGGCATTAATGCATTTGTAGTGAAAAAAACTTATGCCTTATACAAATAAACTTTGGAGCAACTTCCAGAATGGTTAGTATGTAAGGATTCTTCTTACCAGTTGTTTTGAAAAAAATACCAATTTTAACTGCATAGTAAAAAAAAATGTCATTAGACCTTTAAGACTACATAGCTACTTGAAACACTACACCATTGCGTTTGATTAAATTTGTGGGATTACACAAAGAAAAAAAGTGAAAAACAACAGAAAACCACAGGACCTTCACAAATACAACTTTAAATTATTATTATTTTTTTTTTTAGGTGAGGACGCTATGAAACTAAATCTATTGGAAGTGCACAATGCTTAGCATTCCAGTAGAAGCAAAAGTTCGACCTTCGCATTATTAGGGGACATTTATTCCAGATTAGATAAGAATCTCTAACAGCTAAATTGTTGTTATAATTGAGAGAAGTTTTAAATTATTTGAAGATAACCCAAGTAACAATTTACGAAACATACTGAGATTGGCACTTGATCTTTAGTTGGCCTGTTAGCTCAGTTTACTCCCAATGGACTCACATACACAGAATTTTAAGTTTTCCTTTTATTACTGTAAAAAATAAAAGTCAATTTGTAGTTCCAAAATAAACAAAGAAACCTTAGCTTCAAACCATTTAAAAACAAATGTTCATATTTTGATAAGATACATTTCACAAAGTTCATGTCAGCACCTTAACCAAATGCATGTTTTGTGAACCAAACATATTCCAAAGTTTTTAAGTTAGTGAGAAGGGGCTACATTCTCACCCAGATGCAGACATCATATGAGGAGAACAAACTGGAAGGAGTGTAAGTCAATTTCCAGAGTTCCCTGTTGAACTCTGCACATTCAGAACCAACATTTAAGACTGAAGTTATTAAAGATTGACCTTTTGCATATTCCAAAAAGGAAGGCAAATACAATCAACTTACATTTGGCTTTGAAACATTAAGATAACAATGTTTTATTTCAGCCACATATTTACAAAAATGTTTACAACAGAACTGTGTAGGGTTTCCTTTTTTGTCACAATACACTTAAAGATGAATAGTCATCTTAACTTTCATGCAAAAGACGCATCTCTTGTTACACAAGAAGTTGTGTTGTGGTTTTGTGTTTTGTTTTTTTTTTTGCACACTCTGAGGGTAGCAAGCAGAGGGTTGGGTAAGTTGGGATCACCCTTAAAAATGGAGGCCTGTTTGCTCTACTGCACCTTGACAATAAGGAGGTAAAGTACAGGCACCTTTAAATCCAAAAGGGTTCATTGCCTCTAGCACGTTTTCCAAAATCAACAAAAATAGTCTTGAACAGTTGTAACATGTTATTCCATGACTTTCACCTCTTCAGTTTACTTCCTGAACTCTGGAGTTACTTTTCCTAGAAGCATACTTGCTGAGCTTCTTTTCTAATGTATATTGTTGACTACACATTTTAAATTAAACTGTTACATAAAGAATGTTACAAGCTTTTCCTTTGTACACAACTTACTCTTTGTGCTGAGTATTCTTCAAAAGGATTTTATAAATAATACAGTAAGTTTAGAATCAGTCTTCTGCTGCCTTGTCATTATACCATGTTGTTGCTTTCTCCAACTTTATCTACAAGCTGCGGAAAAGGAGAAAAGTAGAAAAGTTTTAGGCTGCATTATATTTATGTACATTGTAATTACTCTCAAATATAACTCGCTACTTGCACAGTTAATATGCGACTGAAAATGAGAGTCAAATAGTACTCACCAAGATCTCATGATTTAAGTTTGTGAAAATTAAAAGTCTTACATTGCAACTGTGTTTCTGCATGACATGTTTTCTCATATAGACATTAACAGTGCAACATGAAGATGCAACAGAATGAAAAAGGAAATATAAGAATGCAGATACCACTGCTAGCTTAATGATTAAAACAAAACAATACAGTATCAGCCACACATGCATTAGTAGACCAAGTAAGATATTTCAACTGACCATTACTGTGGATTCTCTTCTGAGCCTACGTAGGCTTTGAATAAAACATTAACAATTATCTTTTTTATAACAAGATTTAACCCCATTATGATCAAATTAAATGAGTAGACAAGATCAATTGACAAGTGAAGCATTCAATTGATCACAAATGAGCCAGAACTTGGCCTAAACTGTAGGATTGGAACAGATGATCTTAAACGCTAATTTTTTAAAAAACAGACTATATACATCTGAGTTATATCCCCTATTATTTTTTAAGTAGTAGCTATTAAAACTGTAGCTTTGAAAATCAGGGTTAAAAACATTTATGGCAAAATACATACAGAAATTAGCACAGTAAAAGTAGTTGACCAAAACACCCTACCTAGGTTATCATCTTTCTGGCACCTGTTAATTGTCTTCAAGCCATAACTACTTAAATCAAGAAAATGGAAAACTGCATGTGATTTGAAGAAGTTTAATAAATAGCAAGAATTAATCTGGTACAAGGGACCTGAATAAATATTGTACTTGATGAACGAGTATGGATCATAAGAGTTTCTGGATTCACCATATAAGGTACATATTAACAGTAAACAATCCTCTTTGCTTTCACAGGTCACTTTTCATAGATATATCCAAATACTACACAAAGGAGAACAGTGCCCTTCTCACTTGACAGACAGGAGATCAGGCACAGAACTGTTGGCCTGAGGTGACCACTTCTTTGTGGTCACCTCAAGCCAACAATGAGGCAGGAATCAGAGCCCTGGCATTTTGAGTCACAATTCAGTGCTCTTTCTACTTCACAATGCTTAAGCGGGGGCAACTTCCACAAAGATGTCTTTTTGTTCCTTTTACATTTAAAAACCTCTCACTGGGAATGAAGTTCATCTGTATGGTACCAGACCTATACAAGAACACAATTTCAGAGCAGTGAATTTGAGCGTATCTGCTTTAATTCCAATGCATTTCTACTATTGCAATAACAATAATTACAAAAAAACAGTAAAAGCCTCAAATTTTACATTGAGTACCGAATACTTACCGAGCTTATACCAGGTAAATTCAAGAGGGAACCAAGGACTGGAACTCTTCTAATAAAGCCAACCACCACAGGAAAGAACCCCCTTTGGGTAAAATATCAGAAGATTTTTATTAGTTTTTATAATTAAACTAGATTTTTATTATTTTTTATAATTAAACTGTTCCAACGTTGTTGTGAAATGAAGAAATAGAAGTTGACTCTAAAACCAAGACTAAAGTCCTGTAGCTTCTTCACTGAAAGTTATTTAACCAAATAAATGAACACATTCAGAAGAGAAAGGAAAACACACAAAAAGCTTTTTTAAATGGACAAACATTTTCTTCAGAACTCTGAGTCAGCTCTTCAAAAAAAGTAACTAAGTGAATATCCAACTTAATCAACAGAACTGATGCCCCCAACTAATAACACATTCTTACAATACCTAATGTAAAACACACTTCAAGTTAATTCCAAGTAATTCTCTTTGAAACTATATATAACAATCTTCATATTCACTGAAGAAAATTAAGCATGACACAGTTGAACATTCACTTCTTTGACAAGTTTACGTAAAATCAGAAATTTGAATAATGAGCCAGGGGTTGCTGCCTAGGATAGCTGCTATGGTCTAACGTCCCCTTTGTATCTGTAACAGTAAAAATAATTTCTATGGCAGTATCTCAGCTGTTTGCAGTCAACTGTTGCAATTCAGCTGCTGCTGACATTCTGAGTTGAGCTATACACTCCCTGCATAGAATAAGGATTAACACATAATGAAACCTCAGTCACATCAGAACAGCAAGATTTCACTATTCACCATCCTCTTACTGGTAGGAACTTTTTGCTGTGCATATCTTAAATACCAGCAACATGTCCGTATGATTTTCTTATTATTTATAAAAAAATAAAAACAAAAACAGATCATTTCACTGATCCAGTAAATCATGATATGCAGGGCACACAAACCACTTGTAAGACACTAAAAGAGTTGGTATAGCCAAGAATAAGAAATAGTCATTATGGGTAGGATAGTATTTTTAGCCATAACTTCGAATGTGTTTAATCTGAACAAGGCTCCAAAAGCAGTTTAGAGTATAACAAGAAACTGTACTGTAATAGCCTTCTCCAGTGAATGAAATTTAAGTGCATGAAGGTATGGCAAAGGACTAAATCTCTGATAGGAAACTTGTGGCAGTATCTTAAATAAAAAAGGGAAAGACATTCCAGATTTAAATCTGAGTAAGTGAGAAAGCCATGACTGCTCTTTTCAGTGAGATGATGCATGCTAAATAAATGAAATCATTGCAATCATGTCACCTTTTTCGTATTTTTGGTCACCAGTACCTAACCTTTGTTTTGTGCACAACAGGGGCTCTGCTATTACTTCTACAGGGTATGTGAAAGATGATTGTGTAAAAGTAGTCCAGCTACACAAGATGACAACCCACACGCAAAAATTCTTCAGCCACCAGAACACCTAGTGGAACTGTTTTTAAGAGGTCTACAAATCACAAGACTGAATGAAGGATAATACAGTACCACCCTAGCTGAATATAGTATCCTATAAATCACCCTAGTGATATAGTATCACCTTAGCTGAAGTAGTCAGTAGAACAGCTAAATTGCTCCTAATAAAATCTTTTCATATAAAAATCCTGGCAAGCCATGTAACTGAAGTCATTAGGACATGCAGAAATTCCCACCCTCACAACAGGCTGATCTAACAAATCCAAAACCGCATATGCTGATCTTGTATTCCTTGAGCCTAAGGGGATCATGTACTTCAGAGACCAGTGATAACCATGAAGATTTCCTGGTATGCAAACAAGCTGGGTGGTCCTGAGGAATTGTATGAAGTTGCGCATGAGGAAAGGAAACATTTTTTTCCTTTTTCAGAAAGGAAAAAGTTGCCAGAAAGGTGACTGTGGTTGAAATTAATGAGTCAAGCAAAACAAGCACCTTTGAAGTAGTAGCTAGCTACCACTGTAGCAAGAGATAAAGATTCTGACAACTATTAAGCACTAGAAAAGATTATCTAGATACATTTTAAGTTAAAACAGGTGAGCAGCATTCACTTGGAATTATTTATCCATTGTTGATACTATTCTGGGTAAGAGATAGTCCTACTGACCTAAGGAAAACTACTGACCTTCTTTAATCCTTTCAACGTTATTTTATCCCGATAGCCCCTAGCTAGCACAAACTGATAGTCCATGAATAATTATATTTGCTTAGACATAGCAATTTATAATTCTGTTTGGAAAGATACTCTACTCCATTTGGTACTGGCTGATTAAACCCAAGTGACATGTGCAATAAGTGACAACGTATTCAGTGAAATACTGATTTTGAAAACATTTTCAGTGATGTTGAGTTCAGAATACCACAATATAAAACAATAAGAAGCATATGTTAAAACTGCAAGACAAGTTTTCAGAAATCTGTATGTTCAACAGGAAACAAGGTAAATACTCTTGAGATATCCTATCTAAAGAGTTCAAATGTCAGATTAACATACCATTTTAGTAAGTGGAAGAAAAGAGTAGCAGGAAAGCAATGTTTTGACTGTATTATTTAGCCAGCAGCTGAACACTTTGAAAAAAATTTCAGACGGCCTTGTATTAGATTAATAAGTATTAACAGAACAGTCTTCTGAATGGAAGTCCTAGGGCACAAGTGTGATGAAACATTACAGACGCCATCTTTCCATGGGGCTACCACAGTAATTAAATAGTAAGGTTACAAAAACAGGTCATCTGTAACTAAGTATTTTGCCTGTAAGAAAAGAGCAAAATCTCCACAAAAAAAAAAAAAAAGGAAGACCCTAGGTATTTAAGTTGCCTATTAGAAGAAAATACTTAAACTTAGGACTGCTAACAATTTGGGCTCCCAAACATTTTGAAGCTGTGCAATTATTTGATTAGACATAAGCAACATTATCAAAGTCATTTTGGTATCTGCGTCAAACATTAATAGATTTGAGTCCTGAATAACACCAGCTTTTCACCTCTTGCAAATGTAAACCAACAACTTCATGAAAATCCTTCAAAAGTTAACATTCAAATAATGTTATTTTGCCAGTTGCAATACAGCACCACTAAACAAGTGCTTTTTTTTTTTTTCCCATGTACCAATACAGAAAGCAATTTGGAAAGAAGTCTTACCTGAATAATAGGAAGAACCCATAAATTTCAAGGATCATTCCTATCAAAGGCCAACCAATGAGAACTATGAGCACACCGCCCAGGAAAAAGCCCGTCGCTTTCATTTTGTGTTTTTGGAAGAAGAACCTAAATGTTCTTTCTAAACCAATAACAAAAGCCAAGCCAGCCACAAATAAAACCTAGAAGATAAAAAAAAAAACAAATAAAGAAAACAGCTAATTATATTCCTAAGTTTAGAATGCATATATGTTCTAAAACATGAGATTTGGTATTAAAGTAAGTTGTACAAAAAAGCAGACTGATCATGAGGGAGAATTGGGCAGTGTTTTCTTTTGTAAACTCCACCTTAAAGCGCTATACCTGGCATTCTAAATTTTTTTTAAGCAGATAGGTGAAAAATATTAGGAAGTGTACTGTTGTGGTTTCTAACAAACAGTCATGTCAGAAGACCTGGCTACAAAAATTGTCTTTCCTGTAATGTAAGTACCCTTGTTATCCACAATTGGTGCTGAAGCTTAGTTGTAAGAACCTTAGCTGTCAACAGTAGTGGGAACAGACATGCCGCAAAAGCACCTCTGTTCTGCAGCATGGCCATCTTCAAAAGCTCATGCTGCAGAAAGTCAATAATGGGAAAAAAACAAACAAACAAACAGGAAAGTCAAAACAGGAAAAAAAATGAAGGGCATTACCAATTACATTCTTTAGCTTTAACTGTGTAACTATTTACTAGATCCAATAGAGGCTGAACACTATCATGCTAGTCCAGACTATTTAAAGCCACTATGAGCGTCTTTCAGCAACAGAGAAGTTACTTCATCCTGTAAGCATACACCTGGCCAACATTTTTTGCTGAAAAGGGACAGTATCTCAGATTTTACTCAAGATTAACATAAACCTGAACTTCATCTATTAGTGTTATTTAATAAACTTTAACACTTTAAAAAAAAAAAAAAACAACTCTCTAAGGATACAGTACCTTTTCCTGCATTATCTTTGCCTACCATGGAGCCTTTCATTGTCTCTTCCTCCCTATTCATCACTTTCCCTAAACTGGATCTCTATTTCCACCTTCCATTAAGAAAAAAATATGCGTTATTTTATTTCTTACTCTTTTGCCATGCACCCTAATTCAAATGCATACTTTTGAATTTTTCTTTAGGAAATCTGAGTGTTTGATGCTGCTGCCACAGAAAGAAACTGATCAGTTTGGAGCACAGACTTTTAGGTATCACCAAAAGAGGATGCAAGTCTCTTTCAGGCTTTATGCTTTGACTGGCTGGCAAAGCTAGGAACAGCAGAGGCACAGCGATATCTGGTTTAAGGGAACACCACATTATTTTTCATTTGTTTGGCATTGGGAATTTTATGCATCGGCACTAGGATTTTTTTTAATCCTGCTTAAGCAGAAACTTCAATTTGGTAAAGACTGACAATATTACAGCTCACTACTATGAAAGGCAATTGGCTCTTCTAAGCCCAGATCAAGAATTCATGCTTCTCTCTTCCCTGATAAAGCACATCAAAACAGCATTTAACAGAACACACAGAACACGTTAGCATTGTTATCCAAATAGATACTTAGCTTTGACAGTTACAAGATCACAAAAAAGAAACATGTTAATAATAACAGCCAACCTAAAAATCTTATTTGCATCAGCATAACAACTGTAAAACAAGTTGCTGCTTGTCTGAACAACATACCAAAGGCCTGACCTGAAGGAATGATGTTTAGATTGATAAGAGCTGCTCTAACTTTAATCAGGAAAAAGTGATTCACTCAAATCACGAGCATAACTCCTCCTTTACACCAAATTATCACAGTATTTTTGTGTCCCAGTTTCAATGTGATAATATATTAAACTAAAAAGAGAACAATATATCATATACTTAATTCTGAGCAGTGCAGAATCTAAGACTGAAGAGTACACACTTACATTTCCAATAGCCAGAAGGGCTTTGTCAAAGAAGAGTATCATTCCAAAGAAAAGGAAAAACACTCCAAAGCCTGTTAAACCCATTCCAATCTCTGCAAAAAGAAACAAAAAATCAAGTATGTAACAAAACATGGCACCAGAAGAACTCATGCATAAAAATTGTGAGAAACCTGCAACATTTAATAAAGACATTTTAAATTCACAGACAAGCTCCCAGTCTATTTCATGACTACTTAAAAAACTTTCCTGAGCATACAAAGTCTTGTAGATACGTTATTTCAATACCAGCTAGAGAAAGACTAACTGGTGGAAGCTGCTTATCATAAAAAGGATATATTTGAAACTATATACTGAAACAGAGTGCAACAAAAGCATGTATGCATATACACATAGGGCAAAGATCCCTTTTGATATACTGCTAGCATGGAGAAAAGGATTTTGTGAACAAATGAAACCTTGTTTTCCATTTTCAACTCTTATCCCATTTTGTCTGTTGCAGTAACACAAGTAACCTGTCCTTCCTATCCTCCTGAGGCCTCACATCCCACCTCACATGGCACTACCACCCAACTTCTGGATTAAACACCATTCCAGACAAATGCTGTAGGCTCCTTCCAAATTACATGTGCTGACTGCTGTTGAATATTAGCTTGGGTTCCCTGCCAGTTGTCACAGAACTTGCAGATACTCTGAGTTCTGCCTGTCTGAAAAGGTTGGACAAGAAACACTGGGTAGGCAAGAGCAGGACAGAAACTTTGCTTCTCTGGGAAACCAGGTTCGAAGTGTCAATGCTATGATTAAAAGATACCATTTGGCAATAGCCTCCAAGGCATTTTGAAGAAAGTACATACAAATACAAAACTTGTATTAAAATTAAAACTTGTAAGGCCTTCCTCTGACTCTCTCACAGACTGAATGAAGAGGAACAGCAGCAACCTGGCTGCAAAAGCCTTTGCAGTTATCCATGCGCTCACCATTATATTACCACTGTCCTTATGACTAGAGAAATTAGAAACCCACAGGATACATAAACATAGCTTAGCAAGAACAGCATTATTATAGATAGGCCAGTAATCCAGCATATATTGGGGACCCCAGTACTTTTGTATGGTCTAGCCTGAAAAACAAACAACCCAAAACCTTCACCACTACCATTAGCCAAATTAAAGCCAGAACAGTTATCTGTAGGTATTTTCTTTGCCCCTTTTGACTGCAATGTTGAGTTACTTGATTATTTATTGTTGCTTGAAGGGTTTAGCAGAAAAGTAGTATCATAGTGCCTATTTCAGACTTGTATATAACAACAAAAAAAAAAACTTTATTTGTAGCAAATGAATTCAGAACAGCTCAGAGTAAAGAAACATTCAAATTCCTCAACTTCCTTAAGGGCTGCTCTTTCAGCAAGGCTGCAAACCACACAGTGTTAAATCTGTAATTGTACAATACTGTCCACCACACTAAACCTATGCTATGAACATTTTAACCACTTAGGATTAAAACTACTACATAAGCAGACATTTACAGTATTTATGATGAAACAGACGAATTGCAAGTTGTATTTTCAATGAAACTGCTGACTGAAACTAATACAACAATTGCAGCCTGCCCTTTTCTCTAGTGCTCTTTACTTTAGAAGCAGCAGAAACAATCTGGGAGGAAAACAGTTGAAGGCAGTGCTCCAAAAGAGTTACCAGCTGCCAGTAAGACAGAGTTGCAGCCATTGGAAGTGAGTATTCATTCCTCCTTCAGAAACACCACAAAGTAGGGATCTAACAAGAAGCAGAGGCTGACTCCCAACAGCTGCTGCACTTACTACTCTACACACTCCTGTATTCACCTAAAACACATTTGTAATCACTGCTATGACAAATTCAGATTCTCTTTAGAAGCCAACCATGTTCTCTGGTTAGCAGAGGAAAAAAAAAAAAAAAAAGAAAGGAAAAGAGCCCACCATTATCATATCAAAGATTCCTGCTGAAAGCTGATGCGATATTGGCAGAAGGAAGTGGGAAGTACTTCTAGACTCATCTCAAATAGATGTTACTGATCAGATTCATATTAGAACTCAGATCCCCCCCCCTCCCCCCAAGAATATCAAGTTCAGTATAACTAGCATTGCCATTGTGTACATCATCTTTGCAAACAATAAAGAAGGAAGTTTTATAGAGGGTGTGAGCTGGTTTTGAATGCCTTCTCCCTCCCACACCAGAATATTACTATATTGCTCAAATACAACCTCAGTGTCTAGAATGCAGAAACACACACTAACCACATGATGTTCTGATTTTTATTTTTTTAAACAACTGCTTTCCCGAGAGCTGGGAGCAATGCTTTCTCAATGTTTCTGTGAAAATCCCATGAGCTGTGAGAGAGTATTGCAGCACTACATCAAAATCACTTTGCAAATACTAAAACTTAAGATACACTGGTTGTGATAGTTCAGGGAAGACAACAGCATGTCCTCTATCTTTGATATGAAAACAAGAATGGAGACATGCACTATAGTCCTTCAGAAGCTTTAGAGTTGAGTTTTCAAATGTCAACTAATGCAGTGCCCCTCTCCAGGTACTTATCACACTACTCCACTAGTGACTCTACAGCTAACTATACTTTTTCCAAGCAGGAGTGAGTTTCAAAATAACTGAAGATATCTCTAGAATTTCAGAGAAATAATTAAATTAAAAACCCCCAAACTATACAGTATTTTACCTACTACTCTTGGATCTGAAAGTTAAAGGCAATAGAGTCAGCACAAGGAGTCAGGTGAAGGCCCCAAACAAGAAGCTAAGAAAAGTAAAACCGGAGAATAGATTTCTTCATCCTGAAGAGATATTTTGTTTCCTCTAATGAACAGTCTGGACCTGATGATAGGTGAATACACAAAAGCAAAGCCCGCAATGATTTAATGGGTCATAAAACTGAAATTAACACCAAAAAGCTACTACCTATTCAGTAACAAACCATAAAATCACACTGAAATCATCTCGAGAAATCCTTCACCTGGAATCTTGCTAGCCTGCTTTGCTGCCTGCCTTCATCCTTGGCCTTAGCTGGCTTTCCAGTACCCAGCTATCAAGATAAACTCAGATATAAACTTTATTATATATATATATATATTTTTTTTTTTTACAGCTTTTACACACCCTCCTTCAAGTAACCCTACAGTGGTTATTGCACAGCCTTATTTCCTTTCACAGCAGCCACGCTAATAAAGGACCACGTGTGTGACATTAGCATAAATAAGAGGCCTATCATTCTGCCTTACCTGGCAGTTTATGTGTCTGTGGACCCTCTCTGTGTTTTTGCTTTCAGCATCTCTATCCCCCAGTGACGACAAGACCACGCTCCCATACAAGTTTTCCTTTATTGACTTTAGATTACGGGGCTGGCCCTCTCCTTACAACCCCTCCAAGACCACCTGAGAACTTCTACATCAGCAGGACCAAGCTGCAAGTGGCACCGTGCAGCCCCCGAGGGGGACCCGCAGAGCACCTCTGCCACCCACACGAGGGGGGCACGAGAATGGGGGCGCCCTGCCAGCTGCTGCTCGCTCAGCACCCAGCTCCCATTCATTCAGCTCCATCCCACCCGCCCCCAGAGCCCCACACCAGGAGGCTCCCGGAGCCCAGCCCAGCCCCACAAAGCGGGGGGCACCAGCCCCGGGCAAGCAGCCCCGCTCCCCCTGCCCGGCCCGCCCAGCCCCTCCTGCGGGCTCCCCTCAGCGCCCCCCGGGCGGTGCGCGGCGCTCACTCTGCGTGTCCGACAGCGAGATCATGGCGGCGGCGGCAGCAGCAGCGGGAGCAAGAAGCAAACGGGAGCGGAGCGGAGCGGCGGCAGCAGCCACGTCCTCCGGAAACACGCAGCCCCTGCGCCTCGCCACCGGCTGGAAGGAGGCCGGCAGCGGAAGAGGCGGAGCCCGGCAGCCGTCGGGGCCGTTTTGGGGCCGTTTCGGGCTGTTTTGGGCCCGCGGCTGTAAGCGCCGAGGTGGCTCCAGCGGGGGCGGCTGGAGGTGCGGGTGGGCCTGGGAACGGCCGGGCTGAGTGCTGGTCTGCGACGTGAGTTCGGCTTTAAGAAGAAATAAATTCCGTTCTTTAGTCGGGGGCTTATGGGGTGCTCGCCGGGGTGTGAGGGCTGCCCGCAGGTTGTGCCCTGCTGCTGCGTCGCGTGAGAGGCGCTTCCTCGGCTGTGAAGGCGATGGAGTGCGTGGAATGGCCTCAGGCTGCGCCAGGGGAGGTTCAGGTTGGAAATGAGGAGACATTTCTGCTCATAAAGAGCAGTCAGGCATGGGGATGGGTTGCCCAGGGAGGTGGTGGAGTCACTGTCCCTGGGGGTATGCAAGGAGAGGCTGGACGTGGTGCTGTGGGGCATGGTTTAGTGGGTGACACCGGGCGATAGTTTGAGCAGATGATCTTGGAGGGCTTTCCCATCCTGAATGGTTCCGTGATGGGCTGGGCTCCGTGCACACCGTGCCCCTTGCACAGGGGTACCCCAGAGTTGGGGGCTGAGGGAGCTTCCAGCGCCAGGACGCTGAGCCGCAGGGTGACAAGTGACGCTGGTTCCCAACTTGTCATAGCTGTGGCCACTGCCTGTTTGCATAGCGGCCTTCTGCCTCCCCAGCAGGCTGCTTACAAAAAGCTCTAACGGGATGATGTGGTAGTAACCAGCTGTTCGTACAGTGGGGTGAAGCTCCCTAAGGGGCACAATGCTTTCGCTTGCCTTTTGTCCAAAAAAGCTCTTAAGGTATGAGTTCATCTTTATTCAGCTCCTTAGGAGCTGCATTTTTGAGGAGTCAAAGGGCAGGTGGGGACTTTGCTGGCAGTGCTGTTATAGAATCAGCTGGAAGGTATGCTGAGCTATGTCTTTTAGAGGCAGAATCTAAACTAACAGCTTACAGAGCCTCAGCACCATAGAGGAGAACTATAGGTAACTTTGATTTGCTTCCCACACTTTGGATAAGAAAATGGCTTATGAGCTATCAGTCTGGTGATATTTGTGACTATTGCATTTATCTGGGGGGAACAGAAGTAGTGTATTGCATTTGCGGTTTGTCAGTTCTGTAGCTACTGATTTCTTTGTGTGTCCCTACCTGCTCTGTATTTTGGAGAAGCAAACATTTCCAGATACTTTTGTGCAAGTGACAGGTGGTGGAAAGACAGGACTGGAACTCTGATTTTGTGGGTGATGTGGAAACTGCTGAATTATCCTATCAACTTCTGTCTGAAGTGTGGGACTTTGTGTTGTATACAGATTCTTCTGACAAATTCGGTCCTTTATTTGCATGTTCTTTGTTTATGTATGTATTTTTCCACCATTTGTAGGAACACAGTAAAATAGGTAGGATACAGATCAGCTTCTAGTGCTGGTCCACTGAATTTGCTCCCTTTCACCTTCTCTGGGTGAGTATCCTCTAGGTATTATGGTGGATACTTTTCTAATGGACAGAATGTAATCGTTCTGATTTTTGTGTGAAGTAGTTGTTGAAGAGAACCAAAAAAGGTAGGCGTAGGGGAGGTCAACGACTGGTCTATATTACACCATTCATCTATTAAGAAGGAAGAGAGAGTGTTTTGTAAAATTTAAGTTTTGGTCAAAATTCACGTGGTTTCACTGGAAGACTGGTAAGCTCTGTGTAGCCTTAGGATCTGTTTATGACTTCTTATCTGTCCTTTTTGCAGAAGGGAAAAAAGCGTGTTGTCATGTGGTTGGGTATTTTTATTATGGACAGATTAAATGAACCTATACTTAACCTGTTATACTAACACCTTATATATTAATGAAAAATTTCTTGCAGTAGATTTGTTCTAAATGTAGAAGGATTAGTAATGCTGTGTGTGTTTTTTTTTTCATTATTATTAGTGACAGTTTGGTTAAGCAAATTCTCCTGAGGATAGCCTTCTGTAATCTCCAGAGATGGCAGCTGTTGCAGGTAATCCAAAATTAGTATTCAGTATGTTCATTTTACTGCCTTTTGTCTAACAGACTAGATCACATGATGTTATTTGTTGTTCTTTATATGAATTTAACGTATGCAGAAAGGAGTGTGTCAGCTCTGTGTTGTTACACATTGCCCAGAAGGCCAACTGCATTCTGGGCTGCATCAAAAGAGGAGTGGCCAGCAGGTCAAGGGAGGTGATTGTCCCCCTCTGCTCTGCCCTTGTGAGGCCCCACCTGGAGTGCTGCGTCCAGGTCTGGAGCCCCCAGCACAAGAAGGATGTGAAGCTTTTAGATTGGGTCCAGAGGAGGGACACAAAGATGATCAAGGGGCTGGAGCACCTCTCCTACAAAGATAGGCTGGGAGAGCTGGGGATGTTCAGCCTACAGAAGAGAAGGCTGACCTCATCGCAGCCTTTCAGTACTTAAAGGGGTCTTATAAAAAGGATGGATAGGGACTCTTGGGTAGATAATGATAGGACAAGGGGGAATGGTTTTAAACTGAAAGAGGGGAGATTTAGATTAGAGGTCAGAAGGAAATTCTTCTCTCAGAGGGTCGTGAGGCACTGGCACAGGCTGCCCAGAGAGGTTGTGGATGTCCCATCCCTGGAGGTGTTCAAGGCCAGGCTGGATGAGGCCCTGGGCAACCTGATTACTGGGTGGCATCCCTGCCCATGGCAGGGGGGTTGCAAGTGGGTGGTCTTTAAGATCCATTCCAGCCTGAGCCATTCTGTGATTCTATACTTCAGATGTGAAGAAAAAGGTTTTTTCATAGGATGGTAGAATGGTTTGGGTTGGAAGGGACCTTTTAAGATCACCTGGTCCAGGCCTCCTGTTTTTTTTTTTGTTTTTTTTTTTTTTTTGAACTGAATAACTTTTTGTTTCTTAGATTAAAAACTAAAATTTAAGTAGGTGTATCTGGCCAAATGACTTGACTTTCAGTGCTTTGACAGTATGCTTCATATTTTAAGACACTTTCAACTCATTCCTGCTGAATGAAAGTAGGCATTTTGGAAGACAAGTATCTCCGTTTTGTGCCATTTATAATGAGAATATCTTTTTCCATATGAATGATTTTTACTCCCATAAGCAAATTATCATATCTGCTATGTTTAGACCAAAACCAGTTATTTTGGAGGAAAAAAAAAAAAAAAAAAAGAAAAGACATTTCTTACGCTTTTCTAACCTGTCTCAGAAGTGGTGGTATGCGTTAAATGTTAATAACGTTTAACCTGGGGGCTTGAGTTCTAGAACACAATCCATAATTCAAACAGATGCACATAGGGATGTAAAAAGGCAAATCTCTGCCAAGTATTCACTTATATAAGTCAGCCTTTTGGGGAGTGTTTGCTTCAGCTTTTTCAGATGTGAACAGTGTGTGTAAAAGCTTTTGACCTCCATGTTCAAACCTTGACATTTAGCAAACACTCTGGTTCTGCATAAAAAGGGAGATCTGAGTGCAAGAAATAAAGCTTTCTGCTATTACCCCCATTTCCATCTTCAGAAGACCTTTGCTTGCTGAGTTTAATGTTGATTCTTACATGTAAATGATTTCTGCTAAAAATGTGCTAACATCGTGCTCACATTGCGAATGGCTGGACGGCTGGACTACTGCTTTTGTGCTCATTGAAGCTCTTTCAGCTTTAATATCAGGCAAATGCAATTTGCTTTTCATTGCTCAACATACATCTGGAGAAAATAAGATAATGGCAAGCGTTTCTCTGGTGAGACACCACTTCTGAGAAACTAGGTTAAGGTGATTTTTTATTAGTTATGTTGCATATCTCTCATACACTGTATTGGAGATGACAACCTAGAGTACATAGTTCCTAAATTAATAGGTCATATAAAACCACATATGTTGTTAAGCCTTGCTAAGTATTTTTACATGGTATGTATAAAGGTTAAGATGGTGTAAACTTAACTGGTAGGCCTATCATGCTGTCTTTTTCTCTAGATGCTGTTTATTTTTAATTTCGATTGTTCTTGATCAATGTGTGAAATACAATGCCCTTTAAAACTGTGATTAGTAGTCACTATTTTGCCTTCACCCTGTTTTCTCTTCAGTGCTAGAGGAGGAATTGCTTTCCATTGAAAATGAGCTGCAGGCAGTGGAGATGCAGATTCAGGAGCTTCTGGATAAACAACAGGAACTTATTCAGAAGAAGACAATGTTAAAAGGGCTGATAAAGAAGTCTTCAGGAGACTTGGAGGCAGGGGGAAGTAAAGAAACTGAAACCTCAGCTGAAGCGTGGAACAAAAGAGGTTTGAAGAGTCAAATTCAAATATTCTAGCACAGAAGTAATCTAATTCAGTATGGGAAAAATGTGTTCATACAGAGTTTTGTTTGGATAATGATATTGTTCCATTTCATTTTGTTCAGCTGGGTGGCCTGTCATCTTAATTACATGGGTTAATATTTGTACTTACCTCCCTGGGCATTCCTTAATACTAATCTGAGTTCTTATGGACAGAATTATGACAAGAATGGCCTGTTATAACTACTTTTATTCTTTTCTTGCTGCGAAGTCACAGCTTGACTGGAGTTGCTAAAAGAATCCAAGAGTAAACCTGCATGTATTGCAATACTTATTTTTAGATCAAAAATAATCAGGGAATAATTAGTCTGGATATTTTCTGGATTTGTTAATAAGTCTTGCACTCCTGAAGATACTTTGCACTGTCTCTCTGTGTTTTTTTTTGTTGTTGTTGTTTTTTTTTGTTGTTGCTGTTTTGTGTTTTTTTTTTTTGCTTGAATGGGTGGTTTCTTCTGTGGGTTATTTAGCCCCACCATTTTACCTAGTGATGCAAATTAGATGGATGCTGACTGCTGAAAATCGTATAGCATGCATTATTTCGGTAGAGTTGGCCCTACTTACAAGTGTCCCACGGTGGTGTGAGGGCTGCTCTTCTTTTGGAAGTGCCATCTTTAAAATTAAACGTTAACTGAAGTCCTAGATAGCTGGTGGGTCTCGACTGTAATTCATGGCAAATTCAATTTAGATCTTCTTATTATTTTCCTCCTCTTCTACTTCACATGTAATTCGGAAGTGCATTGTTAGTTCCTGCCTGTATCTATTATATGTAGCTTTTTGTTTTGTTTGTTTTTTAATGAAATTGATTTTGTAGTCTAACCTATATTTGTCCAAGTTTGGTAAAACATTATGCACATATTGATACTTCATAATTGCAAATCACTGCTATTGAACAGATTGATATGTTTTGCTTGTCTTTGTGCCTCGTTCTCTCCTTCTAAGCTTCAAAACCTAACACCTTTTTAATCAGATGCTGCATATTTACATATAGAATAAGAAGTACAGCTAAATTTGGTGTCGGTATAAAGCTTGCTGAAATCATTGGGAAGCTTTTCTTGTTTTCAGAGAACTTTGGAACTTGGCTGTGATCTCTGTAAATTAGGAAGCTAATGTGTGCCCTTATTGAATCGTTGAACACGTTCATGTATGTGAAATTACATCACTTTCAGATCTCGTTATTGTATATGTAAATTACCGTTCCTTGTGTTTTAAGAAAGTAGTTATAAAATGCATGTTTGTTTTTTTTTTCTTAACAGATTTTCCATGGTATGAGAAGATAAAAACTGCATTGCAGAGCAAGTTTAAACTCCAGAAGTTCAGGACCTTGCAACTTGAAACAGTAAATGCTGTAATGTCAGGAAAGGATGTATTTCTTGTCATGCCTACAGGTGGTGGAAAGAGCCTTTGTTATCAGTTACCGGCTGTCTGTTCTGATGGTATGTAAAGGGAGGAAACAATATATGAACAATTTGATATAGTTACTCTCTTCTGTAGTTATATGAAGAATGCATGTTACATTGGAGTCTGATATCACAATATATGGGGTTGGGGGAAAGAGTGAAGATTTGAGGGGGAGATTTACTGGAAATACTTGTTTTGTTCTTTTTTATTTATTTACTTTAAGGAGTAGTAGCAGCTTTAGATCCAGATTATTTGGGAGACACTCTGTGTATTCATTTGTAAAAACAAGTATTCATTGTAGTTTTCAAACTTTTTTTTTTTTTTAATAACCCATCCAATTGCTTGAAAAAATCTAACCTACCAATACCTAGCATTGCTTAGTTATGTGTTACCTCATGACACAGCTGTGAATCTAACTTGCTTTGTTTTGTATATTAGTTCTTATACTCTGTTGCAGCACAGTTGTTTGTGGTCTAGATTCTAAGAAAACGTTCATGTCAAAGACAGTTGATCAAATTTATCACTATGTGACCTATCGCTCCCTTATCTGTCTAGGAGAGGAATCTGCTACTAAGCATGAAGTTTAAGTGCCTGTTGGGCAGTTCTTACAGAACAGGATTGATGCAATAGTTTTTTTTTTTGTTTGCTCGTTTTTAAATGTATTAGAGATTACACCATTCAAACAAGGCTTCAGATGCCACAAATAATTTATTGTTACAGGTTTCACACTCGTGATATGTCCTTTGATATCACTTATGGAAGATCAACTCATGGTTCTTGAACAGCTTGGCATTTCTGCAACTTTATTAAATGCTTCAAGCAGTAAGGTATGTTTAACCGCCCAATTTTGATGCCTTTTTATGAAATATGCTGGTGTCTTGCCTCTGTTTGTGTTACTTATGAATGCTGAATGAATGGCACAGTTTTAGCATCTAATGCTATTCTGTCAACAGTATCTTGAGAGATATATGCTGTGATATGGATAACGTGATTGAGTTATTGCATTACAGAATCACAGAAATGTAGGGGTTGGAAGGGACCTCAAGAGATCATGAGGTCCAACCTCATGATGCCAAAGCAGGTTCCCTAGAGGAGGTTGCCCAGGTAGGTGTTCAGACAGACATCGAGTATCTCCAGAGAAGGAGACTCCACAGCCTCCCTGGGCACTCTGTTCCAGTGCTCCGTCACCCTCATCGTGAAGAAGTTCTTTTGCATGTTGGTGTAGAACTTCCTGTGATCCATTTTTTTGACCATTGCCCCTTGTCCTGTCCCCACAGATCACTGAAAAGAGGTTGGCCAAATTCCTCTGTCTCCCACACTTAAGATATTTGTAAACATTAATAAGATCCCCCCTCAGTCTCTTCTTCTCAAGGCTGAACAGACCCAGGTCTCTCAGTCTTTCCTTATAGGGAAGATGCTCCAGGCCCCGTATCATCTTTGTGTCTCTCCGCTGGACTCTTCCCAGGAGATCCCTGTCTTTTTTGTGCCAGGGAGCCCATAACTGGACACAGTACTCTAGGTGAGGCCTGACCAGGGCAGAGTAGAGGGGGAGGATCACCTCCCTTGATCTGCTGGCCACGCTCCTTTTAATGCACGCTAGGATCCCACTGGCCTTCTTGGCCACCAGGGCACACTGCTGGCTCATGGAAAATTCTTGTTTTCCTGTTGTAATAACAAGAACACATTTAAGCCAACATATTTCAGGGAATAAATGGATTTCATGGGGCTGTTTAAAGGATGTGAACTACCTTTGGTGTTTATTCTATGTTTTTACTCAGTTTCTAGGTTTGAAAGAAGGTTAGGGGAGGTGATCGTTATTATCTAGTACTGACATGGTGAAGAATGCAGGCTTTTACTTATCTTACTTTGGGATGGTAAACTGATCCTGAGACCAGCAAGCAATGTATTTCCCAGTCTGTTATTAGTCAATTGCTTTTTATAGTGAAATATTTTTTTTTCCTGATTGCCAGGAGGTCGTAGTCATTAAATTGCACACGAGAGTGGGTTTGGTAGGTAAGTGGCCTGATGCAACTTGCCAAACTTAGAGTGAGCTTTGAGGCAGAGCACTTTGAAAATTCAGTAATAGAAGTTACAGTTGGTACTTATAGTACCACAGGTTTTTTTGGTACATTATAGCTTATTGGGAAAATGCAGATAGAACATGCTGAAACGAAGACAAACTTTCAGTAGTTTGCTTTTTCAAAGTTCTGCAACAAATTCTCCAAGTATTAAAATGAATGTTTTATATGTAGTGATCTGCTGCAAAGACTTACAGTAGCAGTAAATACTATGCAACAGTTTGATATCAGTCTCTGTTAATCACCCCCGTATGAGTTGTTAATAACCTCTTAAGAATCTTAGCAGTAAGCAACTTCTGTGTGTTGCACTAGTTTGTTCGCCCCTGATTTCTCCTTTTGTTTTGAACAGGAACATGTGAAGTGGGTTCATACTGAAATGCTAAAAAGAAATTCACAACTGAAGCTCATTTATGTGACCCCGGAGAAGATTGCAAAAAGCAAAATGTTCATGTCAAAGCTAGAGAAAGCTTATCAAGCAGGGTGTCTTGCTCGCATTGCTGTAGATGAGGTCCACTGTTGTAGTCAGTGGGGCCATGACTTCAGGCCTGGTATGCTCATTAGTAATCCAGTTTGCAGTGTTATTCAGGCATCAATAAATACTAAGTTAGGCCTGGAATAAAGCCAAGTTCTTTCTTCATGTGTTGAAGAAGTACTTCCATACTTAGGTATTGCAAGAATCTGTGTTAGCTCAAGGACTTTAATTAACAAATGACTCTGTCCTTGTCCAGGAGCTAAGTTCATGCAAGTTGCAGCAATTTCATTGTACATTTTGCTGTCAGTATCATGAAAAGCTGCTAATAAAACTGTTTTTGGCTGCCTCCTGTAATACAGCCAGTACAGTCATCTTTAATCTGCTACAGGAAAAAAAAATGGGTAATTTTTATACCACTCTGTTAACGCTGTGGGTGAGGTAAAGAACTTCATTCTAGAATGCCAAGGATCATGATCTGATAAGACATCTGCATTAGAGGTGATGATAATGTTTTGGAAATTCATGTGATGTATTTTAATTGCTTCTAAAGCAGTTTGAAATAAATGTTCTTGATTTTCAGGGAAAGAAAAGGTGCTTTAGATAGTTTCTTATCTTGTCAGAAAACTAACTTACTGTCTCTTTGCGTTTAAAAGAAAAACCTTGATTTGGCGCAAAAATAACTGTGAAGTCAACCTTTGCAGTTTTGATTTAAAAAAAAAAAAGTGTCTGAGCAAAGAGCTGGTGCAAGTGAAACAGGCAATGTGGAATTTGGATATGTGTCTCTGGCTGCATTTCTGTTTGGAGGCAACAAGTCATTGTCAGCACTGAGCCTTTAAAATATTTCCTGAGTATAGTCTTGATTCAGTATTTTTTTCAAATTCCACATTGCTTGATTCTTATCAAAGCTGTGTTTACAAAAAAAAAAAAAACAACAAACACAACTATTCTTAAAAATAGACCTGCAAAATAATCTGAATGTTGGTTAATGCAATGCCACTTACATTTTTATAATTTTTAATGAGTTCTATTTCAATGTTTTGCCTTTTGAATTGTGACTTTTATAAAATTCAATTAGAAGAGAAAGTAATTTTAAGTACAACCTTCTTATTACTTCAGTTTGAGATGTAAATTAGCTCTGTGGTAACTGCAGTAATAGTAATATTTATTGCATTATTATCCCATCTAATACTATCAAGATGAATATCTTTTTTTTTAAACTTTGGATCTGTGGGATAAGACATTTTTCTTTCCCCTTTTTGTATTCTTGCTTAGACTACAAGTCCCTTGGTATCTTGAAAAGACAGTTTCCCAATGCTCCCTTGATTGGGTTAACTGCAACTGCTACAAATCATGTTTTAAAGGATGCTCAGACAATTTTGCATGTTCAGAAATGCATTACTTTTACGGCGTCTTTCAACCGGCCCAATCTTTACTATGAGGTATGTTTTTATTATCTGTTTGTTGAACTGCATCACAGTCTTCTTATCTTCTGTAAGTTACAGCTGATGAATTTCAGGATAGATTGCCAATTATCCATTTTCATAATATATAGTTTGCAACTTAATGATGGTGTTGTTTAATGACTTGATTTGGACTTGCAGTCATCTGCATAGGAATGTGGGCTGCCCAGTTCTCTGTGAGCAAGGCTTCACAGATAAGGCTGTGTATGGGTGGGCAGCAGGCTCAGACTGCTGCAACCTATTGGAAAGTATGTCATATCATTGCAAAAAGGTGTGAATTATTGTGTTGTACTGTATTTTCTGTCTGTCTGTATCTTCTTTCATTGTTCTTTATGGGAAAATTTGTGGGCTTTTTTTTCTATGGGCTTTTGAGATGTAATCTCTCCCTTTATAATCAAAGTATGGTAATTTTGGTTAAACAACAGAGCAGTTGTATTCATTATACTGGCAGAAGTAGGGTGATAGAATTGTCTGACAGACTGTTTACCAACTTGAAGAACTGTCTGACACATGTATTTTCCTTTGAGGTTCGGCATAAACCTTCAAGTAATGAAGATTTCATCGAGGACATTGTTAAGGTCATTAATGGAAGATACAAAGGGCTCTCAGGTAAACAGTGTAAAAGCATGTTATTATTTATAATTTTCAGCATTATAGGAATGACTTCAAATGATCATATAGAAACATATGGAAAAACATATAGAGAAATTCCACTTTCACCTTACATTGAACAACCAATGCTAAACGAGATGAAACTTAATAAGATCCCTACCTTGAGTAATTAATCTTTTAATTCTTTGCTGTTTACTTGTATCTTCTGAAGTATTAAATATAATGTTGACTTAAGTAGAACAATGTTTACATAGGTAAGAATAATAGCAAATTTTAAGACAGTAAAAACAAGTCTCAAAGTTCTCTATGTTCTTACTTCTTTCCCATATAATATCTGTGTTAGTGTACTTAATACCTTTTAACAGTTCTTTTTCATATTTGATCATAAAATTAATGTATTACTCAGTGCCCGGGATGGATGGATGATGGGGTGAATTGTGTTTCTGTGATGAAGGTAGAACTGTAAAAGCTGGACTTTATGCAACCAGTAGAATTATGTACTGCAAATCAAGAGGGTGGTCATATTACAAAGGCAACAGGACACAGTTTTCTGGAGCAGCAGTCAATCCCTGTCTCTGCTGTAGAACTCTGTGGCTGTGTTGGTCAGCTCCCTGTGTACAGAACTGCACTGAAATTATTACAAACTTATTACAAAAGGACATGATGGACCCCTTTAATAAAGGAACCACTTTACATAAGCACTAACAAGCATTGTCTACCTTGAATATTGACAGAATACTGCCATGATTATGCAGATTGGCATCCATATTTTCTCTTCAGTCTACAAGCCAAAGCTGGAGACTGAACTCTGTTTCTGTAGTAGGAGAAAACCCTAAAAGATAGGTAAGCCACTTTTTGCATAGTTCAAGAAGCCTGTTAGGAGGACTTTTTATATTACCTTTTACCTATTTTGTCTTTTCAAATTGATTATTTAAATTCCATTCATGGCTACCAATACCACATACTGAATAGGCATGAGGACCATTTACTGATTTTTATTTAAGTTAATAATTTTATTTTATTTTTTCTCCTTAAGTATTGGGGATTGTTTTATGGTTTTTTAATATTTTTGAAGACATTACGATAAAGCATCTTTCACTTTTGTGCAGGAATAGTGTACTGCTTTTCTCAGAAGGACTCTGAGCAAGTTACTATGAGTTTGCAGAAACTGGGAATCAAGGCAGGGACATACCATGCAAATATGGATGCTAAATATAAGACCAAAGTTCATAAAGGATGGGCAGCAAATCAAATCCAGGTTAAGTAGATACTTTTCACAGACTTCGGTCTCATTTAAACAAATTGTGTTTTAGTACCTTGATGGTTTCTTAATCTGTTTTCAGGTTGTAGTGGCAACTGTTGCTTTTGGCATGGGAATTGATAAACCTGATGTGAGGTTTGTAATTCATCATTCCATGAGCAAGTCAATGGAGAACTACTATCAAGAGAGTGGACGTGCAGGTATTGTAGGAAACAGCATTTGCAAAGCATCAGTTGACATCTATTTAACCAGTAGAATTGTTCTTTCATTTTAGATATGTGTTCAGTGTCCTGTCTGTGGTTTGGGCTACAAAGTGTATAATGCCACTGTGCCTCTATTTAGTCTTTAAAGCAAATACAAAAAACATTCATGATCTGAGGCCTCTGTACTGTAGTGTAACAAAAATAACTGAATATTTAGTCCTTTACTCAGCATTTTTTTTGAGTTACTTGATTTTTGTGTCATCTGTGGCATACCAGAATAATTCCCTAACGTGACATTGATTAGATTAGTCACAGAAAAGATATTGTTTCATTTGCATAGCAACTGGGATGCATAATCTGCTCAGATTTTTCTCTAGATGATGTATGATCTCTCTGAATTTTACTGGCCACAGAAAAATAAGTGGGATGAGGTGCCTGAGGGTTGGAATTTTAAGGGCTGACCAGTGTATAGCAGCACTAAACAGCTGGTGTAGCTTTGTGTTTTTTGTTGTTGAAGGATGTTGGATTTTTTTAAGCTTGTGCTCACTTATTTTTTCAAATACAGATGTGTGAAGGAAAGCCTTCACACAGGAAAAAAAGGGAAGGAAGAACCAAGAAGGCCAATAGGTTGAGATGTTAACTCTGCCTGTATTACAGAACTTGGCTTCAATGTTGGCTGAAGAAATAAAAGAGCCATCAAAGTTTGTGGGAGTTTGTATATGCTTACACTAGAATCTGGCTACTTTTAGATAGTGCTGAATGTAACAGGAAGTATAGAGATAGGTGAGGCAGGGGTCTTACAGGTGCTAAATAGTTATTTCACAGTGTTTATCAGCTTAGGGTGATTTCAACAAGCTTTTATCTGCTTCCTTTGTACATAACTTTATTTAAATGGAATTCTTCTGCAGGTGTGGAGGGACATTAAGCACTGCTACTCACCTGCCTGAATGTATCACTTAGCTTATGAACCTTGCCTTTTTCCCCCAGCTACCTATCCAAGTGAAGTAGTTCCTTCCTGTTTAATATAAAACTTCTAGAAAGTGTTAGTTCTTCAGGCCTTCTCAGCTCTCGGGGTCTTGCAAACATCAGGAGGGCACCCATTACATCATCAGGAAGGAAGAGGTGATTTAAGTTCAGCCATAGAAGGCACAGTTGGTTTTAAATTGAGTATTTAGCCAAATCATAAATAATTCTCTCTTTTGTTGTCATGAATACATAATGAGATATTTGAAGGTCACAGTGTCTTTTATGAATTAGTATGAATTAGGCTTCAATACATATTTGGATAGAATTTTCCAAGAGATGTAGGGTGGGGAAATGGTGATTGCATTGATTCTGTGTCACAGTAATATTATATTTTAGTTTTTTAAGAATCAGAATCTTTGTTGTGTACTATTTTTAGTTTGCTTCATTCTGTAGTTGTAGAAGACTGTCCTAAATATATCTTATTTCTAGTCTATATCATGCTGTTCTGTTGGCTGATACATTATGCTTGGTAGTTTGTTACAGTGGTGTATCTATGGGGGCTGCAGAAGCCAATGCAGATGAGAGTGGAAATTGTACCAGAAGATGCTTAAACTCTACGTTTTGTGTCTGTTTTAATGCATTTCAGGTAGGGATGACCAAAAAGCTGACTGCATTTTGTATTATGGTTTTGGAGATATATTCAGAATCAGCTCAATGGTAGTGATGGAAAATGTAGGGCAAGAGAAGCTGTACGATATGGTGTCTTACTGCCAGAATGCAAGCAAGTAAGTTACTATAGTGGCTTGATTGCTTAGTTTTTAAATAGGCTAATTTTGTTGTTAGTTTTTACAGGCTATTTAACAACAAACAAACAGCACAGTGTAGAGACACTGCCTTTGTAACAGAGTCTTGAGTTTGGGGTTTGTAGTTTACCTGCTTACTATGTGTACTCTTACACATAACTGTATGTTGATGTGCTGCTTGTTAGCTTCAGGATAATGTTATGGAAGATGTTACATTGACATAAAATATCTGTCAACAAACGGTGTTTGGATTTCAAATCCCATTCGGAACAATTACTGGAACATTGTGTTTTTTTACTCTAAGGTAACAGTGTTTAATGACCACAGAGGAATCCAGATGTGTTTAATGCTTTATCTGCTATACTGAGCTGTATTGAATACATCATGGAAAACACTTCTATGTTATAGACGATTCATGCACTCAATGCAGCCTTTGTTGGTCTTGTTCTAAGAATCAGTTTATATTATGAAGATCTTTTTCATTCTACTGGAATTGCAGATCATACTTATTTTTCTGCTTTAACAGAACTGTCCCCAGTGCAGTATTTACTATTACTGAAAGCTATTGATTTTGATTGCTCCTGTTAGCATGACTGACAGGGATTCTGTGTTGCAGTATTTGTCTTTACCTGGGACAATTCTTTATGCTTGTTTTGAGATACAAGCTTAACCAGAGGAACTTTTGCCACTTTTATGACTTGTAACACAAGTGTGTAAATTTATCTTCCATAGCCCCTCCTTGCTATTCTGTTCTTTCAGGTGTCGCCGGGTCCTCATAGCCCGTCATTTTGATGAAGTATGGGATTCTGCACACTGCAACAGAATGTGTGATAACTGCTGCAGAGAAAACTGTAAGTAAATTGTTTTTACAAACAAGGAGGGAGAACATGGAAAAGGTTGGCTTAAAAAAATCTAGTTTAAACAAACTGTAAGCAAATTCTGTAAAGCATGTTTAAGATACTGCCTGTTTCCAAGGTGCAACTTCTGTGATGAACATCAGTTTACAGTGACTTAGTGCTAAATACAGGGTGTTCAGCAGGATACCTCCTAGGTTGGCTTTTTGCATGATGCCAAACACTTGGTGTCTTTCAGACTTAGCAGTAAAATATCAGAGGATTTCAGTGCTGCATGCTCATGAGTCCTGAATTTGTCAGGAGTGTGCATGTGAGGCTTGTGCGCACTGAACACACTAATTCAGGATTTTTCTGTGTGCTAGCTCTAACAGCACAATGTCTGTCTGGCACGTGCTCTTCTTTTAGAAGAAACTTAGGTTTATAAGAGGGAAGTCATATGGGCTGTATATGCGTGGAATTTGGGAGAGGAACTGAAACAAACCTGGCTGCATGGTAGAAGAGGATGATTTCAGTAGAATGCAATCATCGAACACAAGTTCTTCTGTTGTTTTGCACACAGGCATCCTGGGGAATTACACTTTCTTTTTTCTTGTATACTTTTTGGAGGTAAAGTGGTCAAAACAAAGATGTTTAATTTTTTTTGCGTTATAAAGTTCTATCTATATAGTAAAGTTGTTTGGCAAAATCAAGGCTTAGGTTAAATTTATATTTGGCTCAGAGGTTGAAAAAAGTATGGATCTGGCTTGTACCCAAGACTTAAAGGTGCGATGTAGTGAAGTATAGTTGAAATATGTCCTGTTCTGCTGCTTTACCGTCAGGGTCTTTTGACAGATAAGTGAGGTCTGAGGAAACCTAGGAGTAGTACTGGCTTTTCAGTAGTTAATTTTTAGTATCGGAGGAAGGTATTTGGGGTAATTCTATGCCATGATTTGATCATGCAGTAGAAGCATGATCATTATGTTCTGCTTGGATATGTGTGTTATTGCTATGTAATAATTATTCATGATTAAGATAATCTGTATAGTGATGTTTTTTCTCTCTTGTCCGTTAGTGTTTTGAGAGAAGAAATGCCTTGAGTGTGTTCCTCAGTTTTTCTTTGACCTCTGATCCTTCCATAATAAATACTATGGGTGAGGAAAATGAATCCAGCTGCAGAATAATATAGTAGCTACTGTACAGAATACACTACAGAATAATATAGTAGCTACTGTACAACTACTATGCTTTGGAAGTGTTTCTTTGAAATAATTGGCAGTTTGTAATGTAAAAATTTGTAATATAAACCTGTAAACATGCTTGCAGGTGTTTTAATAACAAAGTAGAAAGATAAATGCAAATTTCACTGCAAATATATCCTACTTGGATAGATGAAAACTTACAGCTCTATTTGTTAAATTATAGTTTAAAAAAAAAAACAAACAACAAAATAAAACACAAAAAACAACACTTAAAGCATTGGCATTATATGGCAAATATATGCATATACAGAAAGATATATTTATACATGTAAAAGTGCTTGTATATACATACACCTAATGTACGTATGGGTACTATCTAAATAAATATATGTGATGACTTACAATTTAATATTATGTCATTTTTACTTGTAGCACTTGAGAAAATGGATATCACAGAGTACTGCAGGGATCTAATCAAGATACTTGAGCAAGCTGAAAACATGAGTGAGAAACTCACTCCACTGAAGTTAGTTGATGCATGGTCTGGGAAAGGTGTATCAAAATTAAGGGTGGCTGAAGTTATTCCACCAAAGCTCCCTCGAGAGGAAATGGAGAGAATCATTGCCCATTTACTGCTGCAGCAGTATCTGAAGTATGTATGGCAGTACTCCTTTCTTCTTGAACAACTAGTAGTCATTTTTCTTTATTGTCGTGTTGTTTCTCTACAATATTAATAGATATGTTCTGTAGTCTTGTATTCTGAAGTGTTTAATGTATTAAAAAAAAATACTGCTGCATTTCTACATGAAAATATTAAAATAGAAATACGTGCACTTGAAACACTGCATCTCTCACAAATTTAAAGATTTGGTGTCTTATGCAGTTAGAAGGCCACAGGAGGCTTCATTCCAGAGAAGTCTGCTGTTTTATATTGAGTATTATTTACATGCCATGTGTGAGCAAAGCAAATGGGATTGCCCATATAGAGTTTAAGTCAGGACAGGCTGGCTAATGTGGAGAGTGGTATTCAGAAATTTTAAGAAAGCACAGTGAAAATAATAGCAGTGCTTCTTGTGTCATCTAGTTTTTTGTGTCATATGTTTTTTCTTTTTATATAGTTTCAGAGAATTCCAAGAATATGCACAACTCAAACATTTAATACCATTTTTTCCTTGTTTTCCTGCATGTATTCCAAAAGATTGGGAAGTGTGTGTGTGTGCGTATCTATAGAAGTCCACAAATTAAGCTATGCTAATTATTGACCAGATTCACTCTAAATTAAGTGACTATCCACTTGGCTAGGTAAAGCAGAATCAAGCTGCTGTTTGGAACATCAATCAGAAGGGTTAACATATGTGTCCTGTTTTTTACTTGCATGCTTTATCCTGACTTTGTCTCCAACCTTCTGTGTAAAACTGATTTAATTTACGCAGGGAAGACTTCAGCTTCACGGCATTTGCTACAATATCCTACCTGAAGATAGGACCAAAAGCAGGACTGCTGAAAAATGAGGCGCACCACATCACAATACAAGGGACAACAAACAAGAAAAGTGTTCACAGGGTAATTATATCTGTACCAACTTGCTATATGTATACCTTTCCATTAGAGTTTTTTTTTTAAGAGGTTGGCATCTGTTCAGTTTATTTTGTATAATAATACAATCAACAGGATTTGAACTAGTCATCATCTTCTCTTTTGCATGGGAACACTAAGAAAGAAAACAAATGTTAGAATTTTAATAGAATTGTTTATAACTTACAGAATAAACCATCTGAGTCTTCAACTTCAAAAGGAAGTAGTGAAAACGCTCAGACTATTTCAGAGACTGTCCAAGATTCAGCAGTGAAGAAGTCACAAGAACGTAAACGGCATAACTGTGGATCTAACTTAAAAGCAAAGAAGTTTAAGCTTCAAGCAGGTGGAGATGACCAGCCAGTAGTTCTTGACTGAGTTGTACAGGTGACATTTAGGGTCTCATTCCATGGACAATTCAGTGTGTAAGCTCAATTTGTGTTTTAGTAATGGTATTTTTGTGTGCTTTTTAAATTAAATTTAAAATTTAATTTAAACAAGGATCTTTAGTGTCCTCAAGTCTAGAAAAAGTCTTGTGGTTAAGGGAAAATTGCTTGATATCAAAATAGTTGGGTGTATCTTATGATACTGCAATGACTGCAAACTGTAAGTAATTACTATGTTGCTTTTAACTCTTTTGGAAATCTAGTGTATAGAAACTACTATAGTAAATACTGCAGTCACATGTTGGAAGGGACTTTCAGAAATCTGATCCCAACCTCCTGCTCAAAGTGGGTCCAGTCAGAACAGTGTGCTCTGGGCTGTGTCCAGTAGAGTTTTGACTATCCCCATGGTTGGAGATTTTACAGCCTCTCTCAGAACCTGCTCTGGTGTTTGAGCAGCTTCATGCCAAAAAAAGAATAAAAGAAATTTCTTAGAGCTAATCATTATTTCCTGTATTGCAGTTTGTCTTTTGCCTCATGTCCTATCACTGTGCTCTTCTGAGAAGAGTCTGGCCCCATTGCTGCTATGCTCTTCCATTAGGAAGTTTAAGACAACGATCCCCTTCCACTTCAGCTTTTTTTCTCTTCCTACTCTGGAACAAATCCAGTTATCTCAGCTTCTCCTCCCCAAGTCCCTTGAAAGCTTTGCAGCCCTCTGCTGGAGTCAATAGTGTGTATTAATTTCTTTTAGGGTTCATAATATGCAATATGTTTACCCAGTCTATATAGTCATTAGTCCATTTCTCATTTCTAGCAATGAGAAAATTATGAGAGAGCATGTCAAGAGACTTGCTGAAGTCAAGGTATCCCTCAAAAATTACTATCCCCATATTTGCATGGGCAGTTAGCTCAGTCAGTTGGGCTGATCAGCATGGTTTGCTAAGGTAATGCTGACTGGCGAATTCCAGAGATCCTCCTTTTTGAAGACAGGAGGGATGTTTGCAAGGAGGGAGGCAGAAAAACTGAATTCCATGTTGAATGGTCTCTGGGCATAAAGTTGAACGTCGGAAGACCTTGATGTAGTAGGTGCAAAGGGACAGAAGATAAAAATAATTGTTGAGTTATTCTTACCTTGATAAATTTGGAAAAAAAAAAAAAAGAGTTGCTAGCATTTGGTAACTGGTAGAGTCTTTTGCAGCTACCAAGAATTATAAGCACTATTGCTTTTACTTCCACTTGCATTTGTCAGGTTTGGCAGTAGGAATAGCCTTGTTAAGACAATAAGCCTGAAGAGCAGCCACGTCTACACTTTCAATTCTGGTAAGAGCTGCTGGGCTTCTGTTCCGTTTATGCTTAACATTTAAGCAGTGCTTAAGTTCAAAGATACACATATCATGGTTATGTATTAAAAGTATCTTTGAACAACTTGAAGGTTGAAAATAAGAGCCAACAGGTAATGTCCTTTTGAAATTTGATGTGCTTTTAAATACTTAATACAAATTATTGTACTGATTCTTTGTACTCTTTGGCTACCATTAATAAGGTAGATACTGTATGTGCTTACTATTTTGTTTCAAAATTTTAAGAACTTCAGTAAATCTTAGCACTCTTCTTGTCATTGCATTCAAACGCCTAAGGCTAGAACATTTGTTTACAGATTCATTTACTCTGACAATCAGAAGTAAATGCTAAGCTCCCACTAGCTTGTAGTTCTGGTGACTTCAGCTTTCTTCAAGTGAAAATTTAGCCCTTTCTTTGCCCCAGGGTTCTGGATTTCCCCTTTCTCCTAAACTAGAAAATGAGGTATATTGACACACTAATACCAGGACTACAAAATGTTGTTGGGTAAATTCATTAACCTGGAAATTACCCTCATCAACTCCTTTGAAACTGATCTCAGCTTAGAGCCTTGTAGGCACCATTATCTTACGTGTATTTAAAGGCACCAAACCCTTCAGCAGATAACCTTTGACAAGATTTTCTTTGGCTGAACTGCACTTGCAGCTTGGATCAGTAACTTCTACTTTTTCTGCTAGTCTTAAATGCAGTATGGTAGCTGTATGTTTATGTTGTTACCACCATTAAAGTAGCTGATTTGAATATGCATCAATTCTAGCTGAACTGGAAGTAGTTTAGAGCTGTTTCCTTAAAAGGCTGCTCAGTATTAGTTGCAACATTTTCAACTTCTCTTCTTTGCCACCTACTTAATGAAATTACCTGAAAATAAAGATTGCTAGTGATTTAAATCTACTCCACCAAAGCCTTATTCCGAGGTTGCTGCTGAACACAGAACATTCTCTAAATGTTTATAATAATTAGTCAAATGTAAATACCAACCTTTTCTTTTTATATAGTTAAAGGTTCATTTTGATACACTAAGTAGACAGGAAGAAAGTGATACCCTTTTCTAAGCAATAAGCAAACCCCCTGACTTAGCCTTGTTTCAAATTCAGGCAACCTGAAGTAGTGCTTAAAGAGTACAGATACTTTTTAGTACATCCAAGTGTCAGTGTATGTTAAGAGCTTCACTTCTTTTGCAATGGAGGGCTCAGTAAGTGCTTTTTTTTAGAACAATGTATGTTTATACAATTATTATCTTCTGAATTATTTAAAATGTATCAGTATCTTCTTGGTTTATTCCTACTTTGTGTTATGTAATTATGTGCCAGGAAGCCTTTTTCTTTTCAAGCCTAACATTACCTGTAATGGAGGAATTCAGCTACCTGTACCCCCCTGCTGACTCAGCGGTGGCAGTGAGTCCCTGTCTCTCCTCGACAATCTCTATGGACTTGGGGAAATCTTCACTTGCTGCACTTTTGCATCCCATTTCAGAGGGGCTGCAGACAGCAGAAGAATATATTTCTACTACACGTACAGCTAAGTAGTAGTTGACTTCCTTAAATGCATGTGTACATTAGTATTTTCAGAAAAAGGTAACCATAGGAGCAGCTGTTGGGTCTTTACCACTGACTGCAAGAACTAGTTAGGCACACAAGAGGCTGAATAATCTATTTGCTAGATTTTTATTTATTTTTTTTAAGATTTTAGCAGCCAGTGATCAATAAGCTAAAGTCAAACTCATTATAAACTTAGGTTCTGATTGTCTAGTTGGTTTCATTTTGGATACATTCAGGCATACAGATGTGTATCAACTTACATATTTTAAAACAAAAAAAAACATCTCAGATAATTAAAATAAACTCTTCATCTTTATTTTTCTGGTATAATCTTTTGACTGAAGCTTAAGAGTTTCACCTATCATTTAATTAAATCCTTTGCCAAAAAGGGAATTAATTAATTTAATTAAACAGTCATTCTCTTCTAAATAATTTTAGTGATTTTTCTGGGAAAAATCCCAACATGTACCACCAACTTCATACAATGAATTGTTCCCAGTTTAAACCTAAATCTATCATCCCTATCAACTTTGCACTTAGGGTCATGCTCCTGTAGCTAGGCTTTCCAGCATTTAGAAGTCTGCCAAATAAGCTGGATGCAGCAGCCTGCTCCACAGGATTCTGACAATGTGGAGGAAGTTCAGTCACTGAAGGCAGGTGACAGCCACCAGTGGTACAGTGTTAACCTTTCCTTGGAGTGAACCCCTGCAGTGGTCCAGTTGAAAATCACACAAGATGCACTGGTGCAGCTTTACAACCAATACCTAGAGAGCTGAAGTGACAAACAGTTTAAAAAAAAATAAATACTGCTCTCAATTAACATCTCAAGGACACTTCATCCTAGCTTTCATAGTTCAAAGATTGTGTTCTGCATTTATCTGAGTAGAAAATACTTGTCTTTTAGAAATTAAGTTATGGAAAAAAGGAAAAAAAATTATACAGCTTGCTGTATATTTGTAAACCACATTCCAGGTGGCAAGAGCTCTGAGTGCCCTGTGCCGTAAAGATTTGCCAGCTTGCAAGAGACAGTGTAATCAGCTGTAAGAAGAGACTTGAAACCTTCAGCAAGTACTCAAAGGTTTGAGCAGTGGAAGGATGCTAGTGGAATGGATGGTAGCACATTATACACGTAGGTAATTCTTCCCCAAGCAAGAATGCACTGGATTTAACATGTATCACATAGAGTTTTGTTTAAGTTCTTTTCAACGGTGAAGGCTACCCTGCATTCAGGTAAATGCAGTGCTATCTTAACAGCATAGCAAAGCTTGCTTTTTAGGAGTGTTGTTCTGATGTTCTCGTCTAACATATATCAAAATTCACTGTCAATACTAATTCACGTGCCTTTGTTCCTGTGCTTGTACACAGATTGCCAATTTACTGAAAAGCAAATTAGGGTAGTACTAACACAAAATCCTAATAAGGAATTGCACTTATCCCTGATTTCTGGTAATCCCAAGGAAACAGTTTTATCAGCCATTAATCAGTGTCAAAATGTTATACAAAATGGAAATGGGTTTTCATTCAATCAAAATAATCTTCTATATCAATATCTGGATTCAGGAGATCTTCACCATAGGCTGAAAGATCCATTTGATTTAAAATCAAGTTTTCAAACGTTTCTTCCAAGTCTGTTTCACCGATCAGCACAGCGCCCATCATTCGTCCATTCTGCATCACCACTTTAACATACTCTTGTCCCTTAGTACATCTCAGCATTAGTTCATGGTCTAAACCCAAGCCTTGAGCATTGTATTTTCCCAAAACCACCACCTAACAGAAGGAAAAAGAAAAGTCAGTCATAAGAACATTGCAGTGGCTTTTAGTATTTTCACTGGTAACAGTTCTAATGATATAAACATGGAAATAATTGCCCCTAGAATAAAATATAAATAAAAAATCCCCCTTTCACTGGCTTTCAGAGCTACAGTATAATTAAAAATCCTTCACCTAGAAATGTTATCACTAAAAACAATAATGAACCAATTACCATGCTGAATTGTATTGAATTTCTTTATGAGCAGAATCTTAATAAAGTAAGATGCATGAAGAGATAATGAAATAAAAAATATATGCAGAGTTGTGAAGTAGATCAGCTGGTATTCACCAATTAAAATTTATAATATGTCTGTATATACCTTGTCCTCTTTGGTTTCAATATTCAAAGTCAGTGTGAAGGGAGAAAATCAAAGATTAATTATTATATAGAGAATGCCGTTTCATCGATATCATAGAATCAAGGAATGGCTTGGGTTGGAAAGGATTTCAAAGACCATCCAGTTCCAACCCCCCTGCCATGGGCAGGGACACCTCCCACTAGATCAGGTTGCCCAAAGCCCCATCCAGCCTGGCTTTTAACCCCTGCAGGGATGAGGCATCTGCAGCTTTTCTGGACAACCTATTTCAGTGCCTTACCACCCTCTGAGTGAAGCATTTCCTCCTAACATCTAATCTAAATCTCCCTTCTTCTAGTTTAAAACCATTCCCCCTCTAAAGCATCTGCTCAGTGTTAACACGTGAATATAAACAAGCAATACCTGTGTTACTCAGGGGTTTAAAACTGATAGAGTGTATTTACTTTACCTTGTAATTGAAAAATTTTGTTACATGAGCAAACAGTTCGAAGCTGAAATCCAGATCAATAGATTCCCCTAAAGCATCTGCTGCCATGCATTTTGCTGCATACCATCCCATCTGCCTAGCTTGAGTCCACAGTCTCATCTAAAAAAAATAATAAATAAATACACAGATATGTGTCACTGTGCAATGAATGAAGCTCACTGTTCTCTTCAGTGCCCACTACATATTTTTGTTACGGTCAGAAAGGCTGAACAACTTGGTTTTCAGCCACAGAGATAATTTTATCTACCATCAACACACCCAGGATTGTCTATTTACTGGTTTCCAGTTCAATTAAACATTTTCTCCCATCTGTGTAACTGTGAGTAATTTACTTTGTAGATCGCATTGCTGCTGAGCACACAATTGTATAATTTGATTTACCTGATGCCACACTGGACTAGGTTCCCACGACGCTGTGCAGATATCCCCAGCTGCATAGATATCTGGCAGGGACGTTTGCATGTGTTTATCTACTTTAAGACCTCCATCTTCACCTATAGCAAACTAAGTATTGAAGTAAAATAGTAATTTTGAGTGATTTAACTTTAATTTTAACGTTAAGTGGTTGACTCATTTGCATTTTAATGGCAGACTTCCCTACAAAATTTCAGTAAATCCACTACTGCTTAATTGAAACATTTGAAGATATAAAGTATGAATTAATACTACGGGAACACAGCAAAATGCTCTTCTACTTTTCATTTAACAACAGAGAAAGAGGAATTTGGTGTAAACGATCTATGGCTGTTCATTCTCCCATCTAATCTGATTCAACTAGAAAAGACTGATAACCCTAAGAGAAACACATTCAAACATCAGTCTTCAGGCTTCTTCATTTTTAAGGGAATGAAACTGATTTCCCTGAAGAATGCCATAACAAAGTATTTTTTTGCAGTTATCCCTATAAAAAATATTCTACATATTAGTAACACAACCCAATCCCCTGCAGAATTTATCTCTAGTCTGGTCAAATCTTCAAATAATCCAAACCAAAATTAGCCTACAAAAGTAGAATTTCCTCCCAATCCACACATTTTTTTCTCACCATGTTTAAGAACAAGTCAGTGTTGCATTTCACAAGTGACCTTCACATACCCTTTAAAATAATTCAAAGCTCCATCTATTAAAAATACCTTATAGTAGCATCGCATACTGAATAAAATTATTGAACAGAGTGGCAAGAGCTCCATGGTAAGACACAAAACCTTAAGTATTATTTTTAGAACACAGCACAGGTTTCCAACATTATTATTACTGATACCTGGCATGGATGTAACAGAGCATGCCAAAATTCAAATATGTTGCAGGGACATCTAGTCTTAAAGTTCATTTTTTATTTTTTTATATATAGGCCAGAAATACTATTGCAAACATCTAATTCACAGAATCACAGAATTTCTAGGTTGGAAGAGACCTCAAGATCATCGAGTCCAACCTCTGACCTAACACTAGCAAGTCCTCCACTAAACCATATCACTAAACTCTACATCTAAACGTCTTTTAAAGACCTCCAGAGATGGTGACTCCACCACTTCCCTGGGCAGCCTGTTCCAATGTCTAACAACCCTTTCGGTAAAGAAGTTCCTCCTAACATCCAACCTAAAACTCCCCTGGCGCAACTTAAGCCCATTCCCCCTCATCCTGTCACCAGGCACATGGGAGAACAGGCCAACCCCCACCTCGCTACAGCCTCCTTTAAGGTACCTGTAGAGAGCGATAAGGTCACCCCTGAGCCTCCTTTTCTCCAGGCTGAACAAGCCCAGCTCCCTCAGCTGCTCCTCCTTGAAACATTTAATGGTTCAACATTAGTGCATGTTTCCATAATTTTCTTCTGCTTTTTTCAGAGGATAGTGTTTTACTTCCTAATTGAAAGGAACTGCAAAACACCAAATATCCTACCATGGAGACAGAATGATTTCAAAGCCTGAAAATTCACATGGCAGCTACAAACTCTGTAATCACCAGCCATTTTTTGGTTTAACGTGTGACTTCCCTTGATAAATAATAGCACCTTTAAACGTCACTTTCCTAGATGAAAACTACTGGAAATGCCTTCTTCCCAGCAGAAAATTTAAAGATTTTAAAGACAAGTGTATGGGGCACAAGTAACACAAAAATGCTTCTACATTTTTGCTGCATTAGCCACCAATTACAGAAATGTTTTCCTCTCTTTTTATAGGCTTAATCTTAACAGTGTATATTGTATCTACCGATACACTGTGTGTATATATCATGAGTAGCAATATAATAAACCAAGAATGCTAATGAAATTCGTTTTTATCCTAAGATATTTCCAGTATCAACATACCTACCTTATTTTGAGATGCTGTGCATTCAAAACCTCTCAAATCACTGTTTCATGTCAAAAGAAATGTAAACCAGTTGGAAGAACTCCCCTTCCTTAAAAAATCCCACAGTTTAAACTTCAAAGTAAATCAGCATACTTACATTATTGCCATCAAGAAATGGTTTGACATTTGGCACAACACCAGTTGCACTGACAATGAAATCGCATCCGTAAATTTTTCCATTAGTTAATTCCACATATACAGGCCATAGCACTGAAAAAGTGGAAAATTTTGCGTAGAGAATGTAACCAACAGAAGTTACTTTATTATTTATGTCTTATGGTAAGACATGAAATAAACAAGAAAAAAAAAAGAGATTTCAAGTTTATTAGCTACGAAAATAATAATACCCACAGAGATTACCTATAGCACTTCTTACTTTCATTCAGGACCAGAAAATGAGAGTTGGAGCTTAGTTCCCTACTATTAGCTTTCTCTGGAATTGTGTTGAATCAAATCCCTCATTTATTGGGCTGTCACAAGAACAAACATTCTGCACATAGTAGCTAGGTGATTTTGTGGAAGAAGGGTCTGATTCATTGCATTTTGTAATTTAATTGTAGCCCATAAATATTCAACTGCTATAAATTGCTAAAGCTCCATTTAATTTACAGAAACAAAGGACTGTTTTTCCAAATTTGCATTTCCTTTAGCACAAGCAATCAAGATCAAACATGCTCTAGCATTGCTTCATCTTCAACATGCTTTTCTAATCAGCACTGGCACACTTTTTTTTTTGTCACACCTACCCTCATCTGGTTCTACGTTCTTCTCTTCTTTAGGAAAAGCCAAAGACATCTGTTGCAGTTGTAAAAATTCTTGCTGTAAGTGTATTTTCTTTACTTCACATAGTTTTTCAATATGTACTTTATGAGAAAACTAAAGAAAGTTTGTCAAAAATGTAAACATAATGATTAACAATATTTTTAATAGCAAATGCACCTTCACCTAAACTGAGGCGTTACTAACCTGAGAAAAAGAATTACCATGTATCGCATCTTAAAGCATTGCACATTAGCCAAGTTCTCACACTCTTTCAGATCTGTCATAGATCTAAACACAGTAATCAGTAATTTAAATAGGTGCTGAAAAAGCATATGATGGTCCTTTAAATATCATGACAATGTATAGATTTTTTCTAGCATGCCAGAAAGCATATTCCAGTTCCCCTGAGTTTATAAACAGGGAATACAGAACTTATCAGAACAGACAAAAAAAAAAAGTCAATTGGTCTTTCCTGTCTTTCAGGATTTCAAATCCTTCCATTTTCTATCACGAATTAAATTCTGATAACAATAATCACTTTAGGTTTTAAATGTTGTAAAAAGAGAAAAAGAAGGTATCATTTCCACATTTCCACAGCCTTTAACGGCCATTAATCTGTGAATATCCTGAACATCCTTTAGTTAGTACTGTAAGGACATCTCTGTAGAATCTATAACTGCTCACTATCTGAAGACGATGCTTGTATGCACTGGTGATTTAGCATTTCATTACCTACTGTAACAGGAGACTGTACGTCTGTACAAATTCTACTGTCCTATTTTTTCATGTATTAAACTATACATAAGGCAGATACAATTAAAAGAGCGGAGGTATCACTGCTTCTTTTTAAAGCTAGGATTGACACTAGTCCTGAAGAAATGTGCAAGCCAACATTTATTTCAATATGAATAGAAAATTGATGAAACCATGGCAGTAGATCTGATTTATTACCTCCCTCCTGAAACAGAGAACAATTCTATTTGTGTTAACATACTTTCTGATGTGATTCTGATGAGAGAATCGGTTCAAACTCAACTATTTTTCTTGTTCTAATAACCCTAAATGTTATACTTCATAATCATAAATTCTGTAATCCTTATCAATTTAAAGCAACAGTTAAACAAATGTAAGCAAGGTTATGACCATACCTCTTTAGTCCCTTTAAGATTTAAGCCCTCATGCCAGTCGGGGCCTAAGGCACTGCCCACTTTGTCAGATACTGCTACAGGTCTTTCTTTTTTCTCACTTCCTGAAGACAAAGAATATCAGATTTAGCATATCCACTTCATTGCCCACAGAATTCAGAACAAGGATTCACAATTAAGAGAAATACAATCTGATTGCCAAAAGGGAAGACAAAAACATCTAACAAACAAGGTAAGGTGAAGTCCCAAACATGGTTAATTGGCAGACAAATCAGACTCCAAACCAGTATTTTTGGCACTTTTTGGTTTTATGCCTTTCACTACTTACTCACCTCTGAACCAACCATGCACCGTTAGGTACATGCATGGACCCGTAAGAGCTACAGGATCCCCAACAGCTTCTGAGGCACTGGAGTTCTGGAGTCCAGCTGTGAACTCAGTTGCTTATTGTCAGTGCTAATAGTGAAACTGATGTCCATCTGCTAGCAAATGTGCACTAAGTGGCTTCCACTGCATGAGGCTGCAAATTCTAACATGATGATACAAGTGAAGAATACTGGGTGTCACTTTGTGACTTTCAGGCTGACTCTTTTAAAACTTACTCTTCCAACCTGAAGTCTAGAAACATGCTCTTCTTTTTATTATAGGTCATATATAGGTCATATATATGTTTGTGTAATATTTGCTCATGCAGTTCTAGTTAACTGCTGCTACAAAGAATGCAGCTTCATTGAATTTGTAAAAGTTCTGTGAGGTTTCATCTGATCCTCCGATAGCTTAGTGTGGGACAGCACCTTCCTTCATAATGCTGACATAATTCAGAAAAACATTAAAATATGTCAAATAATAGAGAAGGTACTTCAGCAGACTGAATACTGAAAATCAAATTTAAACTTGGCATAGACATAAAGATAACTAATACTGCAAAATGTGCTGTTAACATGCTGTCATATGTCTACATTAATTGAGTGAGTTTTTGCATTGCCTTTTTTTTTTTTTTAAGAAGGAAGTTCCACTGGTAACAATAGTAAGCTATTTATGGTCTGCTAAATTAACTCATTTCAGGGCTATATTTAATATTAATATACATATTATTATATGTATATATTATATACATGTAAATATTTATAATATATAATAATATATAATAATATAAAAATATATTATAAATATTTAATATATATATAATATGTATGAATATATTTAATAATTAATATTTTTAATGCAGCTGCTGCAATGCTAGGAGACTAAAACAACATACCTTCCATTGTATACTTGGTTCTTTTACATTCAATTGGAGTCTCCCGTTTTTCAGCAGTTAGCTTTGGAATAAGAAATTCAGCTGCTCCTGCATCAAAAAAGGTGTTCCCAATGGCTTTGTCTTTGATAGCCCAGATTACTTCACAGCCTTCAATTTCATACCTGCATACATTTAAACAATGGATAAAATGACAGACTACCCAGAAAAGGATTTATGAGTCTTAGCAAGACCACTAGAATTGTGCAAGGTTAATTTCAGAAGCTACAAATAAGGGATCCAAGACTTTCAAACCTATAAAATCTACTACAGGTTCTGATTATTCACGTAAAGAAACCATAAAAAAAAATCTTCAAATTAGCAGCTTATACTTTCTCAACAGCACATCTCAACTGAACACAGGGCAGAAAGGAAAGGCAGACTAAGATTGTAATAATAATACTTAGTATTTCCTGTTCCCTGCAGTGAAAAAACAAATGCGTCTTTTTGTCCAGACTGCCCACTGCTGGTGACAGGCATTTAGATCTTGTTTGTATCCATCAGAAAAACTGCAAAGATGTATTATCTGAAACATGAACTAGACTGCAGATAATGATTTACAGAATCATAGAATCATCTACGTTGGAAAAGACTTCCAAGATCATCAAGTCATCATCAATTTAGTAGCTGTCCAAGTTAAGCACCGATTCCCCGCAATGCAAAACAAGAATACGTAATTGTATAATACAGATGTTTCTGCAATCTATCAGACTGTCGGACCCTATGGCTTGATATCCTACCTGTGACAAAGGTCACATCAGACACTTCAGAACTCTACCAAATTAAATTTGGCTGGATGCAAGATAAGCTGCCTCTCTATTCCTGTTACCTCTTCTGTCTCCACAAATCAGGCAAGTTTTATAATTTAAATATTGCTCTTTCTATCCTAAACAAATTTCTGTTGGTGCCAAGTTAGAAAAACACCGTATATTCTTGGAATCTTGAATGTTAAAGCTTCTTTTGAAACTTTATGAATTTTATGTGACAGTAAGCTCCACCATATGGTGAAAAATGGTTCTTAATCAAATTTTATTACTAAGTGCCTTAAGAACTATAACTTTATTGTACATCAACCTTCTCCCAAACTCACACAGACAAGATTTAACATCAAATTGGTAAAGATTTTATTTGCATATGTATGTTTTCAACTTAGTAGTTTACTTACACTAATTCAAGTGCAATTCCACCATTTCCTACCACCACTATTCTCTGAGCTTGGGCCAAATGCTTCTGAAAAGCCTGCGTTAGAAAAGAAAAAAATTAAACCCCAACTAATGAAATACATCCTTTCTATTATTTTCTTGCCCTCGGTCTTTTTATTTTGATTTTTCTCAGGCTACTCATATACATTCACTTATACTAAGAATATGTTGCAGAAACTTCACAAGCCTGTGAAGTTTTATCACATTAAAGGCTAAAGTTATTTCCACAGCCTTTTAAGTCTCAAACTGAGCCAGAAGTAATTACATTTAAACAAAATCAACAGAGCCAGTAATAGAATCCAGAAAATATTTCTCTATTATAGAGACCGCTAGCATTATTATACCTATCTATTAATCCAATTTTATCATAATTTGTAAAACTTCCCCAATAATTTGTACAACACTAAGAGAACAAAGATAGAGACATTTAGCAATTTAAAAATCCCTGATCATAATTCAGGAATTTAAACAATAATTTGTAGCAGATCTGAGAACCAGCTTTATTTCCCCAAAAAACTTTTAAAAAGAAACAAGTCTCCAAATCACATTTTAGTGTCCAGAGAAATAAAAGAAACGCAACCCAATACAACTTCTTTTTTTTTGATTATCCTTTTTAAAACCAAACCAAACCTCAGGTAAAGTTTTAATACCTGAAACAAACCACAACAGTAATTTCATGGTTTCACCTCAATTTGCTTGAAAAGGTATCTCCTTTTTTTTGTCATTTGATGAACTACAGTGCTCACGTTATGGAGAAGCAGTGTTTACTTTCCTTGTTCCTCCTCTCAATCTGAAGATCGATAGCAGTCAAACTTCACTTTCTATTTCCACACTGAAGTATTAGCCTATTAAGTCATGTGAAAACTTTTCCACATCTTTGTCTACAATTGTAGCTCCATTCTGTACAGTAAGGAGAGGCTACACTAGAACCTGAAGAAATCAGTCCTTCAGTAGCTTTTCACTGTGAAAAGCAGCCCTTCATATTGTTCACTAGATGCACCTTTTCAAGTTAGTTTCTACTGGTGCCTACCTCCTGTTTATATTTTCAAATCAGCTTCTGCCTGGAAGGCAAAGGAACAAACACCACTTGTTCCAGATTTTCGTGTTACAAACACTATGAGCCATCTATAAATGTAATAAATTTAGTGACTAATTATTTAATGCTATTTTAAAGCTATTTCTCTGTTACTGAAAATGTTCTTAGTTAAAGATATATAATAAAAACCAGCACCTTATGTTTCTACATTTCATTCTGCATCCATTTTTAGTGTTTTGCATCAGAAGCACAAATATATTCTGTAGGTGTAAGTCCAAAGAGCATTTACCTGTGCACTGTCAGTATCCCGGATTCCTAATACATATGGATTTCCTTCAAAAATTAATTTTGGTATTGCTCCAGCACATAGGCAAAGTTTTTCATACATATACTCTTTCCCATCTTCAGTGAAAATTTTCTGTTAAAAATTAAGAAGAAAGAAGAAACTAATGGAGACATCTAAGAGAACATTATCTTTTTTTCCTGAATATTTTACTATTTTGCAGATATTAAAACCTGTAAGTAGTTTCTTAAAAAATCTCATTCTCTCATTATGTGTTACTTTATTTGCATTACACTCACTACAAACTTACAAGTCTAAGTATACAGTATATTATGACCAATAAGGTGGAACATGTACGCTTAAAGACAGATGAAATATTAAGATTACCTCTTGGTGGCACTCTCTACTCACTATCTGTGCTGACATAATCAGTTTTCTGTGATTTTATGTCCCCCCCACCCCAGTAATAGATGTAGACCTATGCACTGCTATATAACAGCAATTAAGAATCTCATTCAAAACATTTAAACAACTGTAGAGTTGTGTTAATTAGGTACTGGATAGAATACAGTTTAGAAATACTGCAAGTTCTGTTGTTTGCTAAAGACAAAGGGTAGGCACTAAACAAGTTACATCATTCTGCAGCAAGAAATATTTAAAGCTTAACATGATTTTTTTCTTTTTTTGTTTCCGTATTAGAAGCTAACTAGTTTACAGTTAGTTACAGTTGCACAAAGGGACTTTTTAAAGATTTGGGGATAACAGGCAAAAGATCCTTCAAATCCACATACGTGATATATTGGAGTCCATACAAACTAAAATAAAACAATATAATAATGAGGCTACAATAATATAATCGGATTCAGAACATTAATAGCATTATAATCTGACTGAAATCATAGTTCTGCAACTTAACAGGAGAAGGAACAGTTCAGAATCTGAATGTGAATTTCTAATAAACACTGAAATGAAAAAAAATATGTCAAGCTGACTTGGACTCTAAATAGGACCTGCACATTGCTCATACTTGCAACATTTTTCTTGTTAAAAAGAAGAAATGTTGGAAATATTGGTTCTTCTGAGAATTCATTTTCTGTGCATCATTAAGTTGTTATCATTTGGTCTCTGTAGCAACAAGCAGTAATTTAGGAACCACAGAGACCTCCAGTTAGGGGTGACAGAAATTTTCTGACACCTATACTGGTATACAATATTGGTTTCATTGTCAGTTTTCCCTCCTATTCCAATCAAGTATGCTACGCCATAGATCTAAAGTGTCAAAGAATTAAAGCTAGAAGATGTGGTTTCTTAATTAACAAGCAATTTTTGATCTATAATTACATCCTCTGTAGATATTTCTACTCAAACAACAGCGTAAGTGATATGTAAAATTAGTCAGCAGGTATTCTCTCCAATTTTAGTAACTTATGTTTTAATAACCAGAATGGTCTTGAACAGAATTTCATGCCAAAAATATTCAAGTGTTTCTTAGATGTAATTTTTTTAATAACTTGAAAGAACACACATAGGTAAAAGAGAGAAAACAGTAGCTTACATGCTCATCACTCTTCAACTGTTTTACTCCAGACTGTATAACTTTAATATTGGTATATCGTCTTTCTAATAAGGAACTTGGTTGCTCTTCTACATCAAATTCCTCAAGCGTTTTGGAGATCTGTAGGAATAAGAGACAGATTTAAAAATATGAATAATATATCCATGTTTACTTCTGAAATTTGCAACAAGATGTTTTATGTTCATTTCCAATAAAGAAGTCAAAACAATTGTGTACAAACATGTTCGTGTGACACTGCTAAAAGTACTTTTTTATGTATAGAATCTTTTCATGCACATCCCTGGTAAAGAGTCAAAGTAATACACAGAATTCTCATTCAAAAGCTATTTAACTTGATGGATGCAGTAACTGCTATAGTGGTTTGTATTATTAGAATTGTCAGCATTGCTTTTTAAGTTACCTGATGCATTTCTAAGACCTACATGTTCTGCTTGTTAAACTTTGATAGAATAACGTGAGGTTACACATTACATGGTGAATGGTCTGGAACACAAGTCCTATGAGGAGCGGTTGAGGGAACTGGGGTTGTTTAGTCTAGAGAAGAGGAGGCTCAGGGGAGACCTTATTGCTCTCTACAATGATCTGAAAGGAAGATGTGGGGAGCTGGGGGTCGGACTCTTCTCACAGGTAACTAGTGACAGAACTAGAGAGAATGGCCTCAAGTTGCACCAGGGGAGGTTTAGGTTGGAAATGAGGAGACATTTCTTCTCAGAAAGAGCAGTCAGGCATTGGAATGGGTTGCCCAGGGAGGTGGTGGAGTCACCGTCCCTGGGGGTGTTCAAGGAGAGGCTGCTGGTGCTTAGGGACATGGTTTAGTGGGTGACACTGAGAGTAGAGTGATGGTTGGACCACATATCTTGGAGGTCTTTTCCAACCTCAAGGATTCTATGATTCTGTGTTCCCCCATGCAAGCACCTTCCTCCCTTCCTCTCATGGGTATTCTGGGGGAAAAATTCCCATTAACAAAGTAGTGTAATAAAGCTTCAGTATAAAAGCAGTAAGCACTTCAATCATGTAAGTACCCAGTTCAATCTTTTCTTACTCACTAATATTGTGAATATAATTACGAACCACTATAAAATAATGCTCATAAGCATTTGCTTATAATCATAAACATTTTCAGGATTAAATTCTGAATTTTCTGTACATGTACAAGCTTCTGAAGAGCTATTACCATAACAAAAATTAAAGCTCTCTTACCTGTTTGAAATTTGTTACAGCTTTTATAACTGGAGAAGCTGTCACTAAAAAAATGTCTTCTGATGGGAATTCCACAGCCAGCTTATAAAGAAATAGAAATCATGATGAGCAAATAATTATCCATAGAATTTGACTTAAAGACAGTAAAATTATTGGAGAACAGTAATATGCATTGCTACCTTACATTAGTCTCATCTAACCATAATTGCTGTTTCAAGATTAGGGAAGAATGAGACAGAATGACTGAAACAAATGGAATTTGGAGACCCAAGATTTTAATTCATTCACATACAAATACATCTTCAAGAACTGCAGTCACTGTAAAAATGACTATTCAAAAGACTATTCTCACAATTTTCTAAAGACCAACTGTAGGACGACTATGATCACATGATTTGTGGAGACTCCCAACTGCTGGAAGTACTTTTTTTTATTAAGTACTAGTGACTAAGTGTTCACAGATTTAATTTTCACAGAGAAAATATTGATTCCTATTGGTTATTTTAAATGCAATTTACTGAACTGCTAAGAGGATCATCACCTTCAGAGTGTTATAGGCAACACACAACTCTTACAGGCCCCAAGCCAAAGTGCAGAATCTCCATCTTAAATGCTGCATTGCTCCACAGCATATAAAAAACCTCAAGTACAAACCACTCATCTCCGAGGCACTAGCAAAACCCACAGTTCCTTGTTACCTGTATTCTACATGTTAACGGCATGGTTATATAAGCTGCCAGGACACATGTTTCATGTCATACATGTGTAATTGAGCTATAAAGAGAATCACATATATCCTTGAACTTCTGATACAAGGAGTCTAACATAATAATCTGAAGGTCAAAGTTTTTCAACATTGTAGTAGATTTAAGGGAGATTAACGTGGCCATACTCTGGGCATAAAAACACAGATGAATTTAGTGAGGCTATGTGAAAACTTTATGTAATCCACACCTTATAGCACAAATCCCTAATATGTATTTCATAACTATTGTAGCTGTATGCTTTGTATTGGCAGAAAAAAGAAAGGTTGACAAGTTCATGCAACAGAATAGCACGATGTACTTCTGCAGCTGCTCCCATCTGTACCTAATAAATAAGCTTCAGAAAAACTTCAGAATGCCACAGGCAGCATGTGATTAGGTAATCATCATCAGATGTGTTTCAGAGTTTTTTAGACTGACATTATGTCCTCTGCATCACTTACACATACTCTAATGCTTATACCCTCCTCTTACTATAATTGAGTAGTTGTGTGACATTTTCATTCAGTGTCATTGAAGTTGGTGCATTATCTTTTAAAATACTAAAATTAGAAATCTGCCAGATAGAATATTAAGTTTATCCATACATATGTACACATGCAAATCATCATAAATCAGAAAGAACTATTACAACATAAACATGGAAAGTAGAAATTATGTAAGACGTAGAATCATAGAATCATTAAGGTTGGAAAAGACCTCCAAGATCATCCGGTCCAATCATCACCCTACTACCAATGTCACCCACTAAACCATGTCCCTAAGTGCCACGTCCCAAAACCTAAAACAACAACAACAACAACTCAACAGATTTTAAGACATTCTGTCAGGCTGTTTTGAAATGTACTTTAAAAGTACCTAATTCCAAGTCAACTTTTTAAGACAGACCTGAAACAATGATTGTTCTCATTTAGCAGCGTGAGAAGCCTGAACTACAAGGCATCATGTACATACATACCCAAACTTTAATATGATGGAGAAGTTGTTTATTGCCACTACTATATTCCAGGGAATCTTACTTGTGCAGAATCAGGACTGAGAAAGATTGTATTCAATCTTCCCCTTTTATTTCTGTATTATTCTGTGATTCTATATTACCTCCAGGCAAACATAGTCTCCTGGACTATTAAATATTGACCCAAACCTTATTCTTGCTAGCACTTAAGGATACACAATACCTTTAATTCTGTGAACAGTTTAAACAATTTTTAGCAATTACTCATATTAATGTAGTATTTAAGTGCCTGTAGTATTAGAGCCCACATATTGCATCAACTGTGAACAAAATCAAAGGAAAAACAACTAGTAGGTGGTAGAAACCAAAACCAATTCCATACAGGTGGAAAACAATCATTTTTCCCTTGTAATTTATTCTACATTTGGTTTACATAAAATGCCTGAAATTGTCTGAAATAATCTCACTCCATCACCAGAAAACAGTCTGAAACAGTCTTTATACTGCTTTATGGTCTGACAAATAGAGTAATTTTCACTGAACTAGTATCTACATCATTTTATTCCATGTTATGGGTTCAAAATTCCCTCCAGTTACTGCTGTTTCGGAATCACCAAAACCCTTGAAACCTAGATGTAAACAAAAGTGATTTTTGGAGTTTTTGAGCTCAGGTAAAGCTGAAGGGATTAGCCAATCTCCACAGGTGTGCAGCCTTAAGCATGGATTCCACAAAACCTGATGCACTGCTTTCATGAGGAGGAGCACAGCACAGCAAACTTCCTCCTAGTCATGGTACAATCCTCGATGGCTACGAACACAGATAACTTTTGAGCCGCTGACCTCTTGACTGGCACACAGAATGCCAACTTTCTCATGATACAAAGGTTTAACTCCTTCTTTATGAAGCCTTCATAAACTGTTATCAGAATATATGCAATGCAGTTTTATCCTCTTGGCAAATACTGGCAGACAGCTGAGTATGCTATAGTACCACTCTGCTTTGAGAAGGCTCAGGGGAGCCCTTATTGCTCTCTGTAACTAACTGAGAGGAGGCTGTGAGAGCTGGAGGTCGGCCTCTACTCACAGGTTACTAGTGACAGGACTAGAGGGAATTGCCTCAAGTTGCACCAGGCGAGGTTTAGGTTGGAAATGAAGAGACATTTCTTCCCAAAAAGAGCAGTCAGGCACTGGGACAGGTTGCCCAGGGAGGTGGTGGAGTCACCGTCCCTGGGGGTGCGCAAGGAGAGGCTGGGCCTGGTGCTGAGGGGCGGGGCTTAGTGGGTGACACTGGTGGCAGGACCAGAAGATCTCGGAGGTCTTTTCCAACCTTAACGACTCTGCGATTCCAACTGCTCACTACTCATTTGTAGAATACTGCTTCTTTTAAAATGAACAAACTTCTCTAAAACGCTGGGGCAGGCACAGAACGCTTAGCGAGTCCCTGTATAAACACGACCCCCCCCCCCCCCCCCGGCCGAACGCCACCGCCCCCCTCCACCCACCCCAGCCCCCCGCCGCCAAGATGGCGCCGCCCCCCGACAAGCGGCCCCCGCCCCCACCCCCACCCGGCAGGGGTCGCGCGCATGCGCGCTGTGGCGGCGGGGCCGCGGCCCGCACCTTCTCGGCGCAGGTGACTCCCGCGATGCCTCCGCCCACCACCGCGAAGCGGCTCCGCGCCGGGCCGGGGACGGCCGCCATTGCCCCGCCTGCTCCGGGCGCCGCAGCGAGGAGCAGAGGGCCGCCGCTCTTCCTCGCTGGGGCCTACGGCGAGCGGTGACGCCCAAACTTCCTCGGTTTGCGGCAGGGTGGGGCGCGGCCCCGCCCGTTCTGTCTGTGGCCTTAACTCGTTCTGGGCTTGGGTCTGCTGAGAACACGCAAATAAATAAGAGGAGTGACAAGTAAAATAAAAAAAAAACTCAAGCCCTTCTTCATTCCTTAACCAGAAATCAGGAAAAAGAAACGTGAAAGCAGGAGACTGCGTTCGTTTCTCACAGGCCTCCCCCCCGCCCGCAGTTTTGAATGCAGTGCTGTAGGTGTAGCTCGGATCATCATGTACTTGCAAAAAGTGAAACAAAAACTAATAAAACAATAAAGTCAGCTAGAGAATGAGCAAATGTTTCTGAGACACTCGTGTCCCCACACACAGCTCCCAAACCGTGCAACCCTTTGTTGGAGCATGTGGCTGCACCGAGGGACATGGTCCTTCCCTGCGGGCGCATGCTGCTGTCCAAAAGCAAAGCTACTGGAGGGGGCCTGTCAGGGTCTGGTGGTGGGAAACCTGCAGTTTTCTCTGGTGATCGGAGCAAATAACGTTTCTAATTTAAGAGACTATGATTAATGTGAGAAGTGTAATACACCATAAATGTTTGCTCATTGTCTTTTGTATTATAAAAACAAGGAGTTCTGTTTGAGGAGTGGGAGTTGCGAAAGCTCCCTGCTGCAGTAAGGAGCTGTATAATGCTTGGCTAGACACTATGAAAATTCTTTTGCTTAATGTAACAAAAAAGAGAACCCCCTCCCCTTCTCTCCTTCTGCATCTCAGTTGCCTCTTTTGTTCAAAGACCCTGCTGCAAAGCTCATGTAACGATCTCCTGATAAGTTGCTAACCTAGTGTATCAACATCCTACCTTCCTGTCTCACGCTGGGCCAACATGACCAAATCAAAAAAGAAGTTGAACCACAACGATGAGGAAGACTACGGCCTTCATCTTTACGACCACCAGAGGGACAGAGATGACCCCCTAGCAACAGTGCGCACAGTCGTAGAATATACCAGGATGTGCTGCGTAATCCCGGAATTACCAAAATATAAAAAGGGACCCTGGCAGGGGGTGAGGTGCACGCTGTTGGTGGAGCCGAGACTCCCCGGCCGCCCAGCGCTGTTTTGCTTGCTGTTGGCTTACTCGATAAATTCCTTTCTATGGTTAATACAATGCTCTCTGAAAAATTAGTTAAGGGGGCAACTTATAACAAGAAGTACATAAAAATAACAAAGCAACATGTGATAAACTGTCCACCAATGCTAGTTGTTCAGTATGACACGCTTAAAATGGATTCAGGCTATTACAGTCCATTTACCTGACACTTTTTAACATACGTTTTTAATTTGAACAGTATTCTTTAATACTATTTTTCCCTTTAGGAAGAGAAGATGAAACTACTAATTGTGTGCACCACGGAAGATGACACAATTTCACAGCTGATACCTTTTTAGACATTGCTGCCAAGACATCAATCAGTCTTCAAAATAGCAACTTCCTAATGGCAGTTAGTTACAAATACTTTTTCCCTAGCATTGGAGGTAATTTCACAGTCCAGACAATTGCTGACCATTTTGGTCATAAACTAAATTTTGTTCCCTGAACACATGCCATTCCACTGTGAATTACTCGAGTAAATGACCTGACCCAAACAGTGCAAAAAAAATTGGATAGACTTGCGTCACCAAGTACAAGAATACCTTCCAAGGATTTTATTTTGCAGTATAAAATAAATGGCAAGAGAACTCATTTTACTTGGAGCATTTGCTTGTGAAAACTAAGAAAAATTATGACTGTTTCCTTTCACAAAAAAATGTAAAAAACTATTTCAAACAATGGGTCAAATGAAGACTGAAAACAGTTGCTCACAATTATGCAACCTCCTTAATTTCTAACTGACAGCACATGGATGATAAATGCAGATCTGTAAAAACTTTTCCAGATTGATAATGTTTAGTTAATGTAGGAAATACAATGATCTTGGCTTTAATATCAGTAACCCATCAAAAATTAATTCCTGAGACTTCTTGCCAAGCTTCCTAGTACACATACGTAGGAAAACTGTAGCAGAGGATGTCAGAGTATGCAAGTAGATGGCTGTTGTTAAACTTTTTTTTTTCTTTATTAATTGAGAGCTCAATGTTCCAAAGAGTCACTGTGCACCCACCATTCTGCCCATGTCACTGCATAACTTTCACAGAGAATGGTTTAGGGTTGGAATGGACCTAAAAAGGTCATCTGATCCATGCTGCCCCCACTCAAGTAGAGACACTCAGAGTAGGTTGCTCAGGACCATCTCTGGGCAGCTTCTGAAGATCTCCAGGGAGGGAGACTCTGCAGCCTTTTCCAGTGCTCTGTAACCCACACAGTAAAGAATTCCTCCAAGCCATCTCTTCTCTAGGCTGACAAGTCTCAGATCTCTCAGCCTTCAATCACAGGAAAGAATCTCCAGTCTCTTAATCATCTTCTTGGCTTGTGTGTTGGGTCTGTCTGAGCTGGAGTCACCTTTTCCCTGCAGCCGCCCACACAGTGCTGTGATCTGCACTCGTAGCTGGAACAGCACTGATATCACTCCAGTGTTGTGTCTATTGCTGCGTAGTGCTGGCACAGCATCAGGACTACTTCCAAACCCCCAAGAGCCAGCAGGCTGGGGGTGGGCAAGTGATGGGGAGGGGACATTGCCAGGGCAGCTGACCTAAACCAACCAAAGGGATATCCCATAACACCAGATGTCACACTCAGCAATAAAAAGGGGGGCTCTCATGGGGGAGGGGGCTGTTCCTCCTGAACAACCACTGCGTGTTTTGAGGCCCTGCTTCCCAGGACGTGGCTGAACACCGCTCGTTGATGGGAAGTAGAGAATAATTTTTTTTTCCCTCTCTCTGTGCTTCCGCATGGACTTATTGTTTCTTTTGTTTCTTTTTTTTTTTTCTCCATATTCCCTTTCCCTTTAATTAAACCTTTCTCATCTCAAACCTCGAGTTCTCTGTGTTGTATTTTCTCCCCCTTCCTCTTTGAGAAGAGGGGGAGTGAGAGAGCGGTTGTGGTGGAGCTTGGCTGCCCACCTGAGTAAAACCACCACAGCTTGTTGTTGGACTCTTTCCAGAGTGTCAATGTCTTTCTTGTGCTGGTGAGCCCAGAACTGGACACAGCGTTCAAGGTGTGACCTCACCAGTGCTGAGTAGAGGGGAAAGATCACCTCCCTTGACCCGCTGGCAGGGTTCTGCCCAGCACAGCCCAGGATGCCATTAGCCTTCTTTGTGGAAAGGCCACAAACTTGATATCCACCAGGACCCCCAGATCCTTTTTTACAAAGCTGCTTCCCAGATGGTTGGCCCCCCCAGCATATACTGCTGTCTGGGGTTGTTCTTCCCCAGGTGTGGGGTTTGGTCAAATATCATGCTTTTGTAACCATTCTGTGATACTACCTTCCATCCCGCTGACTACACCAGTTTGATGCAAATAGATTTTTTACACAACTTTGATTTAACAGCATTTTTTATGCTCTTACAGTAAATAAAAAATAATAAAAAATAAATTTGTATGATTCTTAATAGCACTTAATCAACATTTAATCATCAGACAGTTTAACATGGTGATTTCAACAGAATTTGCGCTAATGGAAGCAGGAACTTAGTTAAAAGTTCGAGAATGGCAAGGTTCACACAAAACCTAGTACAAGGGCATTAGGTGTTTCTAAGTTCAATTGCTTGCTTACAAACTCCCTCCACCCTCCACCCTCCACACCCCCTCTGGGTGAATTACTCGCCCTTCTCAGTGTTTATCTGTGGATGAGCTTTGATCCTTGAGGAATCAGCCCTGAAAGACATTCCACCTCAGGGGTACCATGAGAGATGTCCCAGCTCAGGGGGAGATCAAGGATTACAGCTTGCTGTGATCCCTGGAGAGCTCAAATAGGCTTTCTCCAGCCACTGGAGATAAAAACTTTATTGTTTTTATACGATAAAGTAATTGGCTTTTAGTCAAACTCCGGTTCCTTAATGTATTTTTTTTGAACTCTGAAGTGATCATTTCCCCGTGAGGGATTTCAGTGGGTACCTGCTTTAAGGGAGTGCCCCCATGGCTTTGAGCATCTACCTGCTGCTCTATTATTGATGAGCAGTCCAGTTCAAGGAACAGGCACCACAGAGGCCTACTGTGGTTCATAAGCCTGAACAAGACTTATGCCAAGTGCAGTAGTAGAGCATACCTGCCGCACCGAGGCTGCCTTTGACCTTCACATTCCTAACAAAACTTTGGGAAGCTGGAGGTCTAGCAGAGTACTTCTCCTTGTTGGCTCCTCTATCACTTGGAGGAAGTTATCAGGGCACTACAGGAACCACCTGGATTGTTATTTCCTGCTACGTTGTCCCTCCGACAGATACCAGGGTGGTTGGAAGTCCCTCATGAGGACGAGGGCCCGTGAACATGAATCTGCTCTTATTTGCCCAGAGAGGGCCTCATCTGCTTGTTCTACCTGGTCAGTTGGCCTGTAGCAGACGTCCACTATGTCATCTTTACCTGTCCTCTTTAATCCTAACCCATGAACTCTCGGTCAGCTAGTCATTCATCACAAGTAGAGCTTCATGCACTCCAGCTGCTCTTGTCCCATAGAGGGCAGCTTCTCCTCCTCATCTTCCCAGCTTGCCCTCCTACAAAGCCTGTATGCCTCCATTACAACACTCTAGTCATGGGAGCCATCCCACCTCATCCCAGTGTCATCTTATAGTCTCAATGAGTTTGTAGCTCCGCAATTATGTTTATTCCCCATACTGTATTAGTATATAGGCAATTTAGAGAGGCATCCCTGTGTGTTGATTTTCTAGACAGGTTTGGAGAATTTTTCCTTAATGGGGCCTTCTAGGCATTTCCTTGTTTACATTTGAAGGCTGAGGCAGACCATCCTTTTTAGGATTTTGCGACCCCTTCCTGTCACACCACCCCATGCCCTTTACTCAACTCTGCCCATCACTCCCTCAGAGTGGTTACTCTCTCTCTTCCCCAACATTCTTAGTTTAAATCCCTCTTTACAATGTCAGCTATAAGTACTGGGAAAAATACCTTTGCCATGCTTAGTGAGTTGAATTCCTCTCTCTCAAGCAGTCATTGGTTTGCAAACAGGATCCATGATCTTAGAGCCCCAAACCCTGTTGCCAACACCTGTACTATAGCCAGTTGCTGAACTGTCCTGTAAGTAACTTTTCCCCTCATTGGGGGAATTGAGAACACGACTTGGGCCTTCACTTCCCTGACTACCACCTCCAGGGCACTATAGCCACTTTTGTTTTTGGCTAAGTTTCCCTTGGAAGTATCATTTGTGCCAACAAGAAATAACAGTAGGGGGTAGTAGTCAGAGGGTTAGACAAGCTTTCACTGTGCCACCACAATATCCCAGATCTAGCTCCCCAGCAGACAGCATAGACCTCTCTAGCTGATAGGTCACGTCAAGAGATGGATGCCTGTGTGCCCAGTAGCTGAAAGTCACCCATTTCAATGACCTACTACTTATTCCTTTATGTTTTGCATGATTTAGGGCTAGGTGGACTAGCTCTTTGCTTACAGATACATCTGACTCCTCATCTGCTTTGAAGGCTAGGAGCCTACTTTGTAGATGTAAGCAACTCAGGGTGAACAGGAGGAGCCTTCTTCTGGGTACCAGAAGTCACCATCTTCTATCTTCACCTTCTCCAGAGGTTGTGCTTACCTTAACAGTGGGGATGGACACTGCCAGCTTCTCTACTGCAGTTGGGGTCTGACACTCTTCAAGCTGTTGTGTCTCAGAGAAGAACCTGTCCATCTCCCTTTCATCCTCTTTGATGCTGCACAGCCTGTTTACCTCCTCCTGTAAATCTTCTACTTGATGATACAGCTCCTCTAATAGAGCACACCTCCTGCAGGACAGAGGGTCATCTCTTCTGGCATTAGAGAGACTCCAGGCACTCCCAGCAGTATGGGACTTTGAAGGCTATGTCTAACATTTAAAGCTTGGTTTGCTTTGAAACTTCCACACTAAAGGGGTAGATGGGCCAACAATTTCTGGAAGAAACAGCTCTGAGGTGTGTCACTACCATACCCAAGATTGTTACAGTGATCCAAATTCAACTGAGGACCCTTTCTTTACCCTCTTCTACACAAACTGCCACCTCTGGGAGGCATACTTGAGGCCTGGTTCTTACACAGGCCTCACCCAAGCTAGAGGGTTCTTGACCCTCCCTAATTAGGAGACGGCTGTATCAAAGGCTCCAGGTATCCTGTGTCAAGAGCAGATGATCATGCTCATTAGAAGCTGCTAGAGCTTTCTCTGGTCCATATGCTTGTGGTTCCCCTTACCTCATCCTTACCTGACAGTAACAGGCAGTCTGAGATTTTTCAGAGGGTTCCCAAGAGTTTCCCTAAGATACTGGACCCTAAAAGTCCAGAAACTCCTAAAGCATAACCCACAGACTTCTGCACAAACTAATACATCTGTTGGCTGCCTGTGTTAACAGTGCTTCAATGAAACCTCCAGTGCTTGGTTTTGCCTATCTAGCATGCACAATCCGTATACAAATGTGACTTTCATAATCCTCCCAAACTCCAATAGTATAATCCTTGCCGTAGAGCATAGATGGAGTAGGCATTGGCCTGGGGTAGTCCACAAAAAATATCTGGAAGAAATCCATTTGTCCATAAAGCAGAATGCTTTTTCTGGTTCTCCATTTTCTATGAATGAAAAAAATGATGTGTAGTTACAGATTGACTTGGTTGCTACTACACCATTACCCTCTGGTAAATTGCCACTGTGATTTGGGACAGAGTAAGGACATGTAGATCATGGCTCTAATTGCATAAAGCAGAGTCCACTGACTGACAGTGATGAAGAACTTCATACTTCTGTCCTTCCATTTTTGCAAGTGTGTTTGGGCTCCTCAGGTGTACGTGGGTCTTTCTTGATTTCGGTCAGGATGGTTGGTTTTGACAGGGAATATGAGTAATGAACCAGTCATTAATAATGAATTAAGGTACTGATAATTACAAAAAAATCTTTAGAACAGTACATACTACAAGGAATTCTTTTTCTTTCACTGTCTTCCATTCCTCAAGCAGGTGAAAAGATTGTTTAGACAGCGAGACTAGAGGGAGGCAAGAACTGCCCCATCCACTGATTGAGTGATAAAGATGAACTGAAAATCACATACTATTTGAGCAGCCTTTGGAAGGGAATTGGAGAAGTGATAAAGTCTTAAGAGAGCACAGAACCTTTTACAGACTGAGTGACGTTAAAAATTCCAAGATGATTTTTTTTGTCAGTTAGCACTTGGTTCACATGAAAGACAGATGTAATATTATCATTGAGATTAATCTGAATGACATTTAAAACTACAGCCTTGCTTCTGGGAAAACACCTGAATGTTTTGGCACCAGGAGGTGCTGGTTCATTATGATTACAGTAAGAAAGACACTCAGATTCTGTAAAGTATTGGTTAAAAAATGCCATTTATTGGAGCTAACACTAGAAGGAAACAAGCAATAGTGTAGATAATCTTGTTTCTCTCTGGGACTGGGAGCCCAATAGATAGCAACAATAGATGGTTTCAGTGAAAGCATGCCATACAGATCCTGCCTGCGTAATGGTTACCCAGCATTTTCATCTTTTGAGCTCTTATAGTATTTTCTTAAAAGAAAGCATTTCCTTCTTAATTTTTACTATGCAGCAAAAAGGATGTTCACATGAGAACTTGTTGCTGCACTTTTAGATAAAGGCAATGCCATGTGAGTGGTGTAGTTGCCAGTACCTGGTAGGAGCTCAAGACAGGCTCTTCATTACAATCTGCAGGCTAAATTCATTCTGTGGCTAAGGGTTATGTGCAGCACAGCACAAGCCTGAAGGCCAGGCGGTATGTGCAGCACAGCACAGACTTGGACAGCTCAGGTTGACTGCTCTGTGGATCACTAATTCTTCAGTGTATGATGGACTTCTGGTCTGGATCACTACTTTCTACCCGTTGATCCACAAACAGTTGGCCTTTCCTACAGATGCTGTAAGTTTCAGATTATACCATTAAGATTTTGGGCTACTAGAAAGATTATTTTATACAAAGTAATTACTACAATTAATAATATGAGAGTAATAAAACAAATACTGGTTGTAAGGATAAGTGTAGGATAAGTGACATTGGAGCTAGGATCAAAAGAGATATCCTGCCATCGGTCTCCACGCCCAGTTTCATGTACCCCAGTACACGATGGTGCAAATTTCACCAAACTGTCTGGTTGCTTATGAGGTGTAGTAGACAGAGAGGAGCTTTGGTGTGTCTGGAAGGCAGGAGACTGGCACTTCAAGTTTATTGATATTCAAAATGCAGAGATCAAAAGCACAACTGGGAGGCTCCACATAACAGTTCTGTATGAGATAAAACAAAGAGTTTCTTTTACACATGGCATAAGTTGAGGCATGTTATGAGGGATGTTGTCTTGCTCCTTTAGGATTAAATAATGGCTCCCGGTCCATGTGTCAGGGTTTCCGCAGGGATGAGTTTCAGTTTAGGGGTATGGTGTTTGCCTCTGGCCCTTGGGGTGTTATTGGGCTCTATCAACATCCCAGACTGTACCTCATAGAGCTGACGTTCCAGCAGAAGATGTTAGGATAGGAGGTATAGACTGTGAAGCATACATTGTTAATGAAATTGTTTATAGCCTGCAGTAGCACTGTTGGCCAGTTACACTGTGAGAGTGGCACATGCATTTGCTCTTTTAATAATGCATTGATCTGTTTGATTAGATCAGCTCCTCAGGGGTGGTAGGTATATGTTATATCTGGTATACTTCATGCTCAGCAGCAAACTGTTGGACCACTGAGCCTCTAAAATGAGACCTGTTGTCTGACTGGATGCAGGCAAGTGGGCCCATACATTGCCTACATAACACAGGCCTTTCTCTGTCCTTTTGTGATCAGCATGTGCAGCTGGGGACACAGAAACATAGCTGGTATATGCTTGTACCATCAGTAACAAGTTCTATAACCTAACAGTACACTGTATATATGATATACACACATATATACACATATATAATGTGTATCTAGGTATACATAAAATATAAATATATATTTGTACATTCCTTTATATATACTTTCTCTAGACATAAAGCAGATCAATATATGTATTAATTAATCTATGACAGTGTCAAAAAATGGCAACCAGCACATCCCCAAAACATATGAAAACACACAGGAAATGATGTCATCTAAAGAGGCAGCTTCTGTGTATGTAGTGAGAAGGGTCTTCCTTTTCTTACATACATCTGTGTAAGCTTGTTGGGGTGGCTGGTCCTGCCAAACCCTACAGGGCACTATGAAAATGCATGGGGCATGACACATTGACTTGTGTCCAAAATGCACATGAATTATTTAATGTTAATCACATATTAATTAAACGCACATTGATGAAACAGACATTGATGAAATGGACATTTGTTAGCAGTAAGCAGCAGTCATGGCCAAGAGGCACATGCCTGAATTAGCCATCATATGGAGGGTTGTACACCCCTTTGCAGGAGGTGCTGCTTGCTTCCAGCCGGGCATGGCCCTGTAATCGCCAGGACTGACTGCGAGCTGATGACAGGCTCCTGCTTTACAATAAGTTAGCTAAGTTCGTCCTGTGGATGAGGGATGTGTGCAGCAGAGTAACCTGTACCTTCTGTGCCAGGTTAGCTGTCCTGGGGATCACTGACTCCTGGATGTACAATGGTGTTCTGCTCAGGATCACCAAATTGTTTGAAAATGCCTTTATAATATGCTCGTGCATTGTATTATCATCCTAGTGCATTCACACACATTGTTTAAGCTGTCTTTGATGTGTTCTATAACATGATATCCAGAGATAAATATGTTTTCATTATTTCTGTAATGATTAATACTCAGATTTTCTCCCAAGAAATGTCTGTGTGCCAAGCATTATATTTTAACACATTGAACTTGAAAATAAAGTAACAGATAATTAAATACCAGGTCAATTAATGCTTTATGTTGTCATAATAATTTTATTAGTTGAAAGTACAGCAGTTAGCAAACATTCAGAAGCATGTCAGTGAAAACATGTTGACTGTGTTGTTTTCATTTGTGTGGGTATGAATACACATTATTATTATCAGGGGTCTATGAGAGGTTTATATTGGTATGGCTGTTACTTGACCATTAACCTTTGTATTCTTTCTTGTAAGATGACAGCAGAAGAGATGTGGGTCTCTAAAGAGTGCTTCATTCATGAATAGACTCATTCAGGTTAATATGTCCTACAAGGAGCAGGACCAGTATCATTCACAGCAGTTACTGTGTGGTGGTGAAATGTGCACAGCTCTTCAGATGCCAACATTGCATATGACACCTGTATGATTACAGCTTGCTGTGCTCTGCACAGTATACAGAAAGCAAACCTAGTGGGTGGGATTCTTCTGTCAAGCTGCAGGCTGGAGACAGATGCCAGTCAAGTGGTAAACACTTGTGTAGTAACATCCTGCTCATTAACTCACATGGTAGATGCACTCCTCTGTGATATGCTGTGTATTACAGGAGGAGCTCTGGCTACAGCACTATCTCATTGACACTCTTCGTGGCTCAGAGCATAACTAAACCCATCCAGAGAGTCAGACCAGAGTGCTGATCATCTGTCTTACACTCTCAAGTGCTCGTGGGACAAAGAAAAGTGGAAATTGCAGTGATGGTAAAGTGTTGACACTGCGGTGAGGGGCATGAGATGGGAGAGCAGGAGTATCTGTCTCACACTTTTCATGAATCTTGATGTGGCTGAGAGGACCTGTTATCCTGATAGTGTCTTTAGGTAATTCCATTAGAAAACAGTTCAGTTAGAACACCCTGGGGTCCAGAAACAGAAGGGAAATCAGTAGTGCCCTGTATATTCATATGCATGTTACTGTGGTGGTTTTACTCAGATGGGCAGCTGAGCTCCACCACACTCTCTCACTCCCCCTCATCAAAGGAAAAGAGGGAGAAAATATGATGAAAAGGGCTCGAGAGTTGAGATAAGGACAGGGGGATCACTCAACAATTATTGTCATGGGCAAAACAGACTCAGCGTAAGGAGATTAATAAAATTTATTACCTATTAATTAGTAATTACCAATTACTAACATTACTAATATTACTAACAATTCAGCTGAATTGATGATGTCTTGGACAGTATGTGAGTTCTGAAGCTGGAATTCCCAAACTTCTGTCATGGCTTAATGAGAATCAAGAAGAATTTCAAAAGGTGTGTGAACCTATGTCTACCTAAATATAGTTGCACACCCTCACTGGTGCTTGGTCTAGTCAACATTGTCTTGGAGCCGCTCATCAGGGGGCAACTGCACCTCTTCATCAGGGCACAAGCCCTGGTAGACCATTAATTTACTTTTCATTAGTGGGGCCTAAAATATACCTTTTACTGGCACCAGCACTTCTTGTATTTGGCTGCACAACCAGCTGCATACCAGAAACATCTTTGGCTTGGCACTGCAGGGACAAGCTGGAGGTCTTTGGCTTTGTTGTTAGTCTGGAACAACCTGTTGGTTAAACTACCAAATGGCTTCATAAATTGCCACCCTTGCCTGGGTAAGAGAGGGCAGATAGGAAAGTGCATACCAGAGACTTGGAAGACACAGAAATGGGGAATTCCCTGAACACTGTTGAAGTACTGTGCAAGTCTTGTAGTTCCTAGCCACCTTGTAACTACACTGTGAATCAACCATGTTGAGATAAAAGTAATAGTTGGGATGGATGTGTACCCAGGTACCTAGCAATGCCTCTGGGCTCAATCAGGATCCACTCAAGGAAAAGACCATGGCTGTTTTCAGTATGCACAATGCAGTGGTATACAGCAAGAACATAAGCCCAAATATATGGGTAATTTGCAATATAACTATAACCTACGCTTTTTTTTTTATTCTTGGATATAATACTTTTCATTCTTATCCCATCGTCTGTGTGGTTAAAGCTTTCTTTCCACCTGAAACATCCTGAAATAGAAATGACATCATTTATCATTGCCCAAGGAAGCACTCTTGACAGTTCTATTTGTTACCTCATTATCAGATCACAGTTGTGTCACTTCACATTAATTGTGCCTATCTGTACCAGCCTGGATTAGTTCTGCAGGGGCAATTTACAGTATCAGGGGTTGTTTTGCTGCTCTGTTGCCAGCTACCGGCTTCTGCTTGTCACCTGCACTGCCCCTGGACAGACTGTGACGTCTGAGGAGAAGGCTGGCTCCAGACAGGTCAAGCACAGAGCCACCTCAGCAAATTGTCTGGTTCGCAATTCAGCTTTGGGAAGTGATATTCTTTCAGGAAAGATTTTTTTTTCCCCATAGCATTATTTTTGTATGTGTGCTTGTCCCTTCCTCTTCTGCTTTCTAGCAATGGCTAAATAGTAAGTGTCACTCTGTCACTTTGTTTCCTGGTGTCCCAAACACTTGGAAATGATGTTCTCAGAACAATACTTCCTCTGAAATATATATATATTTTAAACTAGCCCTTTCAAAGTCAATGGAAATACTTCACTAGTAGGTCAGCAGAGAAGTAATGAACGAGATCTCATGAGAGTGGTCTCACTCACTGGACAGCAGAGGGCACACCATATTTCATAAGTCTCAGCCCTGTGGCATGTCGTACTGTGCAGATAGTCCTGCTAAATTAGCATTGTAGGGATTTTTCCTTCCCTAAGTATTGCAGGCTTTATAGGAACTGCTTTATTGAATGTCATGGAAGTCAGGGTTGGTGTCCACGGAACTAGCAGCAGAAAGTGCTACCTTTTCCTTTGGCAGGACAGTGGTGGCAGCAGCTCCCACGGGGCAGTGCCAGGCAGGGGATGAGTTCATCCAGGGAAGCTGCTAGGGAGCAGCAAGTGGCAGGACTATGGTGCAGGTTCAGGAGCCCAGGTGAAGATAAGGCTGGGCACAGGCACACCTGCAGCATGGTGTAGGCAAGGCTGCAAACCCCGGGCTGAAGTGACATGTGGCACCAAGGCACAGGGTGTGGTCCCAGGGCAGGCCAATAAGGTCTTCTGGTGCTCTCTATTGCCTCCCCACCCATCTGGGTGTACTAGTCTGAGCCATGGAGCTAGGCTGAGGACCCTGAAGCCAGCTGTGGAGAGTGAACTGCATGTCCCATGAAGAGTCCCAGAAGGGTAAGGGGGATTGGAGAGCTGATCAGGGAGCCTGGGATTGGTATGACCTGCAGGCAGGGTTCACCCTCACCCACAGGCACAGCCCTACACAGCTGTCAGCATGGAGAGGCTGCCTAGGGGTAGTGATGAGCCAGGTCCATCCAGGAAGTCCCATCAGGAGACATGACTCTAGCAGAAGTCCAAGATCCATCTAGAAGCCAGGTACAATAAAGTTCATGCCTGAGTATTAATAATAGGACTCCTGGGCAGAGGGTATGGGGGTGTGCAGGCAAAGCCAGTCATGGGAATTAAAGACTAACAGAAATGTTTTTATCAGTACAACTTATCTGCATATTTTACTTCCTTATCAATTCTTCCCAGCTCTTACTCATCTCATGATTCTCCTGGTTATCCACCTTGCATAAAAGTTAGTTTGCTTCTGGGATGCCTTTTGGAGTTAGGCAATGAATTTCTGATGAAATCAAGTCCAGGTGCAGTGTTAGGGGTAGTTTGCTGCAGGGGTTGCTGAACAGTGATATGATCCAACCACCAAATTGTTCTGATGCTTTCTCCCTGCCAAGTGTAGCATCAACCCAGGAGGCTACTGGTAGTTTAGAGCAGTCAGAGATGCCCCTTCATCCCCCTACCTGCGGACCGGGATTTTTATCCTCTGTTTTTATCCTTCCAGGTCTGGAAGAAATGATAAATAATATGTAAGTTAATTTTGTGGATAATGCTAAATCAGGTGCTTCAAATCTCTTGCTTCCACAGATCAGTTTTATTTGCCCATCCTAGCAATATTTCTAAAGCTGGTTCCAAATGGTCTTCTGTTGATGTGGCCAGGAACCTTAGCATATCAACAGAATTTACATAAAATCTTCAACAGTGATTTAGTCATGTACGTGTAATTCTCCCCAGGAGATTTTCATTTACTATAAAGATTTAACTTTTATTTTTTTTTCAAGCTTTATTATTTTCCCTGGCTTGTTTTGGAGGCACAAGGTAAGGAAAAAAAAAATATCCATACCACATGTTAACTGTTTTTAAAAGAATAGTTTAAAAAAACATAGCTTTTGATTCTTTCTTGCAAGCCCATGACGTTGCCAGTGGTTCTGATAGTAATAAGTTTTGATAGCTAAAACAAATAACATTTGCTCACATTTAACTTTACAGTTCCCTTATTGTAGTCTTGTCATGGAGCTAAACTTGTTTGTTGATAAATGAAACCATCAGAACAGACACAGAAAGTTCTGTGTACTGCTTTATTTTTTTTATCATTTCTCCAGGGGTTTATGGTGAAAAACTGCAGTGCATATTATACGTTAGATTTCTTCTCTGCTCTGCTATCACAGATAACTTGCGGTTACCAATTTCATTCAGTACATAATTTCTAGGTAGTATTTTAAAACTCTGAAATCTTAAACGTGTTACATTACATGGCTTCTTACTAGAACGCCACACTCTGTGATGTTATCTGTAATGTATGGCAAATTAGGGTATACACAGACAATTCTGTACATGGATATTTATAAAACTCTGACTGTAAGTTTAAAAGAATACAGTGCAACAGAAATAAAATACCATATACTTCCTCCTTGAGTGTAAATGCTGAGCAACAGAGAAGTTTTTAACACTGGAGATGAGACCTCTGCAAGTGCCATATGCAGCTCAAATCTCATTCTTGAAGGAGAACAGAATAACCCCAGAAATAACTCCTTGTGGAAGTAAATTAAATTGAATAAGATACGTAAGCACTGTATTTTTACACATGCAGGCTAAGAGATTACTCAGCAGATGTACTGGTTGAGACATCTTTGCAGCTAGTGATAAATTCTTGTACCTCCCTTACTTCTTCAGAACTATGGACTTATAAGAATCTAGTGGTTTAACTAAAAATTGTATGAAATACCTGCTGGCTTTAATTACACAGATTTAGATGGGTTGTAACTTCCTTGTAGCACCTTTTTCTTTAGCACACAGATTCCAATAGGCAAATTGTATATTCTCACACAAAGTTAAAAAACATAATAGACCAGTACAGTGTATTATTTTTAAAATGTTCTAGTAAGTCTTAAAAATCATGATTCCAACAGCACAAAACTGAGGGTGCAAGGAAAATTAGGCTTAGTAACTTCATAAAATCTCCAGAAAGAACCTGTTATTTATTAAAATGTGACAGTTTCCTGTCTTCTGGCCTCTTACTTTCCAAGTGCAGAGCTTTCTATTTTTTATTTTTTTATTTTTTGTTAAGGTTTATGAATCATGTGCAGAGAAAGAAACCCTTCTGCAATGTTTTTTTACATTAGTCCCTTTTGATGAGTCATTTTAACACAGATGCTCTCATTTAACTCTGCTGGTGTATCAGAGTCTCGACTTGATCACAAGTTTTTGGAACATGAAATTTTTGTAATAGCAGGAAGCTGTCAGAATTGGTTTCTCTTTTGTCATATAATTTCTTTGAAAAGGTCAGTATGGCCCTATCTTCTGGGCAGAATTCATTAAATTACAAATATGTTGGTCAAGGTTTAAAATCAAAACCTTGTTTGACAGAATAACCGTGACCTTAAAAATCATTTACTGGGACCAGAAAAAATGGCCTTGTGTAAGTAAAAATAATAAGGACATTACCTTCAAAAATCGGTATTTCACAAACATCTTTCAAGTTACATAAAATACATTATTTTTTCCCCCTTTTTTTAGAGGTTTGTAAAATATTCTTAAGTAAATACAGAATCCCTGTGAATTTACTGGTGAGAAAAATAAGGACTGAGCCAGGAGCACGAATCAGCAGTTCTTTTGACTTCAAGCCATTTCAGTTTACAAAGTCAAGGACCAATTTCTTGTTTAAAATGATCTATAATTTTCCTTTATATATATGATATGTATGTATATATATATATGATTTCACAAGATGTAGGTAGGCTAAATAACATGTAATTTGTGGCCTGATTCTGACAGTGTTTACCTTACCTAGATAGAGTACCCTTCAAAGTTGCCCAAATGAAACTGAGAGAAACTGTCCCCTGGTCTTTTCCCTGTTCATGAATAAATATGCCTTTCTCCTTAAAATTATTTTTACAAATAAAGATACCCTTTTATATACACCAGTATTTCTTGTAGGACATTTGCTGCATTGACTTAGCAGTGTTCTTTTTAGTGTGGGTGAAGAGAATGACAAAAAAAATAGTGTGCCTTAAATCTAGACAGAGACTTCTGTCAGTATTATTGGACACCATAACACCCTTGCTAATAAACACATTTTTCTGAGCAGGATTTCATCACATTTTGTAAAAGATTTGTCACAATACACAAACCTATCCAATCAAGATCAATTCAGACATGTGGTTTATCACAGCATGCATTCATAGAAATATTTTTGAATAGCATGGCTTAGAAAATAAACCATATAGACAGATAATTATTACAATAAATAAATAAACAGACTTACATTCATTCTGATTGGTCAGTATTGGGAAAAATGTATAAATCCAATTATTGTTTATTGCTGCCTATATGAACCTGAGGGTTATAATTCTAGGTGTATTTCAAGTAATGAGAATTTACTCAATGATAACCATGATCAAAAAAAGAGTATAATAAATTCAGTGGTGAAAATTGTCTTTTTTCTCTCCTGCAGCCTGTTTGAATACTGCTCAAAATCTCAGTCAGGAAAAAATATTTCTAGCTATAAGTTATGCTAGATTGTCAGAAAGACAGTTAGCAGCAGTGCTGATGCATCATGTAGCTCTTTCAGTTTTTGGAGGGAAAAAAGAGGCAAGAACACCTAGTGAAGTAGGTTCATTCAATACATAGCTTTTCAGTTCCATCATTTTGTTATTTCTTATTTTCTTGTGTTTTTCAGAAAATTCAGTAAGTGAGCTAGTGAAACAGTCTTAGAAGTGTTCTTGGTCTCTGAATGTCTATATGAGTAGTAGGTTTGCACATGTGAACATGGTGAAAGGATATCCATGTTCAGCTGAGTCCAAAAAAGGTATCAATATTTCCCAAATGAAAGGCATTTGCGCTGCCAGATATTATCCATCTCACCTGATGTACAAGTGTATGGTGGAAAATTTTGGTCTCAATTGCACTTCATGAGATTCTTGGGAAGCAGTAGTTCTTGCTTTCTTTTTTTTTCCTCAGGTGACACAAAAGTTTGTTCAAGGTCAGAGCCAGCCTGTGAGCAGGAAGGAAATTAATTCCCACTAGTAAATTCTAGGTTGGTCTAAAGGAAAGTCTTAAGTACTTGTAAACTGCCCCACTCCTGTCTCTTGGAGTAGAGAGCAGCCTAGAAGATTTAAACATGAAGCTGAAGGATCATGCCTTTATTCTACATTCCCCTAAAAAAAGCTTTAGTCTAGAACAGGAATTGAAGATACAAAACAATAATAATAATAATAATAATAATAATAATAATAATAATAATAGTTGTTTTGTATACTTATAATTTTTAGCAAGGTAAAAGATAAAGATGGAATCACATGCAGAATTCAACAAGTGTGGGAAAAGTGCAACAAGGGTTGAAGAAAGACAAGGAGCATCAGTGAAATAGGATTGTAGCTGAAGCAGAAGTGAAAGCAGAACGAATAGAGGAAAAATACAGACCTCTCATAAGCACACATTGATTTTAACTATGTGGGTAATTGTATTCTGTTCAGTAGAGCTCTTTATGATTGCTTTCAATTCGATGATATTTTTTTTAGTGCTTTGAAGATAAACTAGTCCTTGTGGCGTGTGTTAAAGAGAGTGGATTATTTATTTCTTATGTGATGTGCAAACTTTAATAAATGCCCCATTTGGGGGGGAGATCCTAAGCATCCATAGCTGTGGATTTCTTCTGTAATTCCTATGAATTTCAGTTCTGAATTTAAAACTATCCAGATTTTTTTTTCTTTGAGCAGGAAGCAAAGTGAATTGGGCTTTGTTATTGCTCATTTTTTCATTGAATGCCCTAATGAAGCTGTCATGAGCACTGACACTTCATGTGTGGGTAGTTAATGTTACTGCCAAGTAATAGACATAGACAAAAACATAGACACAGTGTCTATGTTTTGGAGCAGGAGAATTTTGCTTTTAAATTATTGGTCATAGTGACCATGGCTCATTATTGTGTTTTATGGGAAGATTTAGAACATTTTCCATTTAGAGGGAGTCTGCTCCTATAGTTGAATAGAACAGAAGTTCAATATGTACTATGAATGTGTGAAGTTTATATGCAACTGGAGAGCCTAAGATGCATTAAGCATTGAAATAATCAGCTTTGAGGAAGTTGAATACTTGGCCAAGTTCTGCAGAAGACCTCAGAGTACAAAAGATGCTGCCTTTAGCTGAACTAATGCTCTAGGAGTTGGGAGGAAAACCCAATGATCTCATCAAATTGTGAATTTCTTCATTTGAAAAATAAAGTTTATCTCCAAAGACAATATATTTAACAGGTACCACCATGAACAAGTTAAAAAGCTGCACACTTTTAGTTTTGTATTTCCTCTGTTAGTGTTCTTCATTAAATTTCCATAGTGAACCAAATCAATCCCTGAAACAAAAAATAGTATGAAGCTATTTCTATCAAGAATAATTGGCTATATTTTCACTAAAATGGGCAGAGTCATAAGATAAAACTCTGCTGACATACTGATAATGTAAATCCCTTTTTATGGAAATACATACTTCTACATGTGGGACTTCAGCATTTTAGGTTTGAAGAACTGGTATGTTCCCTTCCAATTGCCTTGGGCACTTCTGGGAAGGAACTTTTTGTCTTAAGATGTTGACTGATTTCTTTAGTTTTATTCCCCAAGACAAGATACATCACAGTCAGAATTGTATTCCTGATAGTACAGAGCTCTTTAGCACCTATCATTAGATTTATGCCTGCAAAATAATATGTACTCTGTGGTTTGGTAGAAATTATTTCAGAATCCTGTCTGGTTGAAGTGCTACTTCTTCTTTTTCTCCTTTTTTTTTTTTTTTTTTGTTTTTTTGGTTTCCAGAACTTAGCATGGTCTACATAAATATATTTCTTTGCCATAGGTGATTGCTTGTGAGCTTTCTGATTACTGCTTTCTATATCCTCTGCGTATCTGTTCCATTCTCCCTTTTCTTAACCTGCCCCCAGGCTATTCAATTAGACAGTCTCTAGGGTATCTTTCTGTGTCCAAACTGACATCTGAAGAATTATATGAAGATCCTCAATTTCTGCTTTTTTCTTTTTTTTTTCTTTTTTTTTTTCTTATATTAGTTTCTCCTTTGACTAGCTCACCTACTTTTTATATGATCGTTTTCTTTTTATTAAGAGCTATATATAACATCTACTAACATTTCATTGCCAAGTTTTTTTTTTTTGTTTTTTTTTTTCCTATGTCTAATGTAAGCTATGAACATAAATAATATTAAGGGTTATTTTCATTCCTAAAATCCCTCATAAATGATGCACACCATAGTACTGAGCTACAGGAGTCTTTAATCCTTTCCTCTTTTTTTTTTTTTTTTTTTTGTTTTGTTTTGTTTTTGTTTTGCCACTCTAAAAATCAAAGGAGTGTCACTGCAATAATTAGGTTGCTCAATGGCTGAAGGTATTTTACAGCAGTAGCAATATTATTTCCTACCCTCTCTCCCCCAGCTCAGCCTTTCCACTGATTGTGCTAGTTCCTGTTCACCTGATACCTGTAGCCATCAGATATGAATCTAAAAACTACATCTGTAGTTTTTATTTGTCCTGAACTTAATACAGCTTGACTCTTAGTAATGGTAGAATATCCTGAGTTGAAAAGGACACATAAGGGTATTTAAGTCCAACTGCTGGGTCTGGTCAGCACCACCCAAAAACCAGACCCCATGTCTGAGAGTGTTGTCCAAACACTTCCTGAATTCCGACAGGCTCAGTGCTGTGACCACTTTCCTTGGGAGCCCCTTCCAATGCCCAACCACCCTCTGGGTGCAGAACCTTTCCCTAACACCCAGTCTGCCCCTCCCCAGTCCCAGCTCCATGCCGTTCCCTCGGGTCCTGTCGCTGTCCCCAGAGAGCAGAGCTCAGAGCCTGCCCCTCTGCTCCCCTCGTGAGGGAGCTGCAGGCCACCATGAGGCCTCCCATCAGCCTGCTCTGCTCGGGGCTGAACAAACCAAGGGATCTCAGCCACTCCTCACACATCATGCCCTCTAGACCCTTCACCATATTTTTAGGCCTCCTCTGGATGCTGTCTGATAGTTTTATGTCCTTCTTATCCTTTTGGAAGCCAAAACTGCACACACAACATGAGGCTATACCAGCAAAGAGTGGGAATATTATGTTGATTCTTGTTGCTGCATTTCATCTAGAGAGCCAGTTTGTTCATCTGTGTCAAATCTGTTGTTAAGTATAAAAACATTAAGGTTGGAAAACACCTTCAAGATCATCTGGTCCAACCATCCCCCTACTACCAATGTCACCCACTAAACCATGTCCCTAAGCAGCAGGCCCAAGCTTTCCTTGAACACCCCCAGGGATGGTGACTCTACCACCTCCCTGGGCAACCTGTTCCAATGCCTGACTGCTCTTTCTGCGATGAAATGTCTCCTAATTTCCTACCTGAACCTCCCCTGGTGCAGTGTGAGGCCATTCCCTCTAGTCCTATTGCTAGTTACCTATGAGAAGAGACTGACACCCAGCTCCCAATACCTTCCTTTCAGGTAGTTGTAGAGCGCAATAAGGTCTCCCCTGAGCCTCCTCTTCTCCAGACTAAACAACCCCAGTTCCCTCACCTGTTTCTCACAGGACTTGTGTTCCAGACCCTTCACCAGCTTCGTAGTCCTTCTCTGGGCATGTTCCAGGGCCTCAGTGTCCTTGTACTGAGGGGCCCAAAGATGAACACAGTACTTGAGGTGCACCCTCACCAGAGAAGAGCACAGGACGATCACCTCCCTGGTCCTGCTGTCTATACTATTCCTGATAGAAGCCAGGATGCTGTTGGCCTTCTTGGCCACGTGGACACGCTGCTGGCTCATGTTCAGGTGAGCATCGACCAACACCCCCAGATCCTTTTCCTCAACTTTTGAGCCACGCTCCCCCAAGCCTGTAGCGCTACATGGTGTTGTTGTGGCCAAAGTGCAGGATGCAGCACTTAGCCATGTTGAACCCCATCCCGTTGGCCTCTGCCCATTGACCCATCCTGTCCAGGTCCTTCTGCAGGGCCTTCCTACCCTCCGGCAGATTGACACTTCCTCCCAACTTGTTGTCATCTGCAAACTCACTGAGGGTACACTTAATTCCCTCATCCAAATCATCAATAGAGATATTAAAGAGGATGGGCCCCACCACCAACCCCTGGGGAACACCACCGGTGATGGGTTACCACCTTGATTTTACTCCTTTCACCACTACTCTCTGGACCAGCTGTCCAGACAGTTTTTAACCCAGCAAAGAGTGCACCTGTCCAAGACATGTGCTAACCTTAGTTCATCCAGAAAAGCTTACTTAATGCATCAGTTCAATTGAAAAGAACAAAAATGGAAGGTTTGGAAGACTGCCTCTTTGAAGAACAGAGCCACAGTGTTAATAAACTGGTAATCTGGGCAAATCTGGGATCATCACTCAGAATAAGAGGACAATCCTCAGGCTTGGCACTGATGCCCATGGCCTGTGTCCACGGAAGCATTAAGGATAATTCCCAACTACTCTCCAACCAGAGAGAAGGAAGCAAAGGAAGGTGGAGATTGTTTTCACCACATTTGGGGTGTCAGTGAGGAAGCATTCTTTCTTCTCTCCAAATAGTTTGCCCTTGTCTTCTCTGCTTTCCAGAGGTTTTGTTCTATAGAAATGCCCTTCTACTGTCTTGTAAGAGCCACCTCATGGCATTATTGCAAATGGGCCAAAGGCATACGCGCGTGTGTGTGTGTGTATTAACTCATTCACGATCTCAACATCTGCCACTCTGACACTTATTAAGCACAGACCTTTACCTTCTTTGCTGACGCTGTTGCTTATAGAAACTGCAACTATATTAATTCTGAGGGCATTTCTTGCACTGTGTAAAGGAATTATTAGGCTCTTTTACACATTATGTTAATGAGATAGAACCTCAGTTCATCAATTTGGTGTTTTCTTCTTGGCAATATGCATGCTGTTACGTTAGGAATTTCTTTATTTGTGGTGAATTAAAGAACAAAACAAAACAAATCACAAAACTCCACCAGGGATTATGAAAGTGGCATTTTGCTGCCCAACTTGTAAAATTTTTGACTAATGCCTAGAGGAGATGTAGAGTGTATATTTTTTCCTTAGGACTTTTCTGCTCATTCTGTCTTTCATCTTGTATGACCACCTTCTTTCAAGGGCAAACAAACTTGGCTGTCTTCCTGGGCTTGCAGCTGCTTTTGTAAGTTTTCTTTGAAAGAGAGAAGAGCAGCTTGAACACTGGATTTGGATTCAACTGCTCTGCTGGAGAGAGTGGACTTCAGTGGGGGAGCAGAGAAATAAACTCTGCAGTTCTGGGGCTGTCAGGAGTCAGTGCGGGGCTGCAGTTCATGGGCAGACAACTCTAGCTCATCTATCACGTGCAGTCTGGACCAAGGGTAAGTGTGGATGGTAATCCCCATGGCTTGCCAATGAGAAATTGGCTGTGTACTGATGATGTGGAGATAAAAGGGAGGAAGAGATTCTGTGTGGTAGTGAGGGTACTATGACGGTACTAGGTCCTTCTGCATTGCCATCATATCTATCTATCTGTCTATCTATCTATCTATCTATTTATCTTAGGTTAAGGCATAACAGCTTTATTTGTTTTATGGCTTCAGCTGCGTAACTACATTCAAGTGGCAAGCCACTTTCTGTTTACTTTTGGTTCTTTAGACAGTAGTATCCGATCACAGCAAAATCATATTCTCAGTGGTATTTGAATCTTTCAGGTGTCGTATCTGTGCTGAAATACAGCACAGCAGGATAGGTGCCGTCAGCCTCTGGAACAGTATGAATGCTAAGAGGCTGGAAGGACAGGAGAACAGGGGCCTTGCCAGTACCGGAGAGCCAAAGGTTTGGAATTATTGGGTACTGTATAGGTATGGGCAGGCTATGCAAAGGTCACTGTAAGCGGTAGGAGGTGAATGGGACTAAGGGGATGGGGAAGGATCTTCATAATAGAGCTGAAATGGGAATCTTGTAGCTGAAGAAGAGGTCCTGACTTCTGATGTCTCAGGGGTTGTGTAGAAAGAGAAAGTCTGGAGTGTGGCTGGCCCTACTGCTGATTGAGAATGACCTTGCCCTGCTCTCTAATGCTCAAGGGGTAAAATGAGAGCTCTGAGGGAGCAGAGCTGTTGCTGTGACCTCCCTAAGTGTCTCATCTCAAGTGTGCCAGTGTCCTACCCACAAGCTGTACTTCCATGTTCTCAATATTCTCCTGTTTTTGTTTTTGTTTTTGTTTTTGTTTTTTTTGTTTGTTTGCTTGTTTTGAATTCAGTAAAGGATTGGGAGGCAACTTGCTATTTTTCCTTCTACCCTAATATAAGTCCTTTTTCTATTCCCTTTAGTACTCTTAGTAATAGGATGTGTCAGGTTATATTCAGAACCAGGTGGTATAAGATCTCCTGTCTATGTGCAGGGATGTTGCTGAAACTAACCTTTTCATAAGTTATCTTTGTTTTAAGAAGAGGAAGGAGTGAGAGTGCTGGATAGAAGCATTCAAGCAATGCAAGACAAATTGCAGCAAACTCAGGATGTGGAGATCAAACCTCCTGCAAAGCAATGATTAGGGGAAACGTTATGTGCAGGGTGGCAGGAGAAGTGTGACATTTCTATAGGAGAGTACCATGTGACTTAATATTATTTACTGCAAACTGGGGAAAGGTAAGTGCACTGGGAGTGTTCTGTGGTTGCAACATTACCTTTTAATGCCTTAAAAGGTAAAGACATTAAAGAGGAGGTGATAAAAAAGTACATGGGTTTAAGGAGCACATATATAAGAGAGTGACATAGCAAGTACTACAAAAGGTTAAACAGATGACATATTGGGTGGTAACAAGTGATAAAGACTTCTAAAAATATTTATGCTTTACTGTATATCTGTGCATTTGGGCTTTATTGAGACACGCTTTGTACTGAAACTTCCCCTGGTATGTGACTCACATGACGTTTTGTTTATCCAGACTTTTAAGTTCAGCTTTGCTTTGAAAAGTTGATCTGGCAAAATAACATCTTGGTAGATTTACATGGATTTGAATGTCAAACTTATTCTATTTGCAAAGGAGAAATCCCAGATACTTTGACATTCCAAACTGTTGTTGATAACAAATATTTTTGCCCAAAAGAAATGTCTTTATCAACAGATTGACATCACCAGTGTAATTTTTATTTTATTTTATTATATAAAATAATATATTATTTATATTTATTTATTTGCTTTCTTGCCTACTTCTAGCTGCAGCACAATGGCTGGGTGTTCATGTAAGAGCAGTGTTTTTTAGGTTTCAGAGTGAACCACAATGGAAAAAAATAAGGCAGATATACTCTTTATTACTTCATCAGATTGAAACAACAAGTGTTTTTTTTGAGAGAGATTACACAGATTCCAAGGCACAGGGTGGAACACATCAAGCACGTAAAATCAGTTTGCAATCTGTGCCAGCTTACTTAGTGGATAACTTGATTTCAGTTATAGGGTATGATTATGCAAACTTTAATTAAAACAAGGTTTTATAGGATATAGAAAACACAAGAGAAACTGAAGTCAAAGTGATTTGTGCTGGTTCTCTACATCTGATGGTAATACAACCAACAAACTAAATAGTCTTTTTTTTTTTATGATTTATTTATTTATATTTTCCTTGTCAGTGAATATGCATTGATGCAGTTGTCTGGCTTAAAAAAAAAAAAAAAAGTTCAGATCACTTTGGATTAGAATTTTACTTCAAATTGTTAGAATGTGATGGATGTGTTTGGATGAGTAGGAAGTTTGCATTTAGGTTTAGATTTCTTTGATCAATTTATAACCTTAGCATTAGTCAGATTCCCAATCTCCAGTCTCTTTCAGGATATATAAATAAATGTAGTGTAATATCTGAGCAGTAAAATTTATGACTATGATTGATCTCACTGGAGTCTTCTACTTGCATTTCTAAATAGAGGGTACAGAGGAGAATTTCTTAAAACATACAGAGTCTTGGTTCTTTCCACAGACATGTTGTAGCAGTAAGTCAAATTCTGCAGACTTTATACAGTAAAATCTATTACTTAATATGATGATTAAATGAAGAAAGGAAGAGCTGCAGCTCTAGGATGAAACTAGTTCTCTGTGGGAGAACTATTCAAAGCTTATCCTCTCCTGTCTCATTATGCTGACCGTGCTGTACTGCTTTCAAAGCCATAGTTAGTTATTTACTGATTTTCCTTCTTTCCTTTTTCCCCCTTCAAGCTTTCCCAAGGAAAAAAAATAAAAAAAATATATATAAAAAAAAAGTCTCGGAAGGAGGAATACATTTGCAGGTCGGGTTCTTCTCCCTTGTTGCACTTCAGAGTGAGGGAGGAAATCTCCTTTCCTGTGGAAATGATCTTGCTAGGAAAACAAAAACAAACAAATAAAACACACACACACACACACAAAAACAATTGGAAAATTCTCTAAATTCTGTATCATGAGGCCTATTTGTGACTATCTGTGAGGCAGTATCTATAGGGATTCTAGGGTGCTGTCAACCACACTGTGCAAAATGTGGTGAAATTAGGGAAATACAAGATGACAGCTGGGCCCCTAAATCTCATAAGGAACAGGAAAAATATAGAAAAGGAAAAGGAAAAATGTAGGAAAGGAAAAGGAAAAATGTAGGAAAGAACAGGAAAAATTATTTTTGCATCTGCTGGAATGAGAACTGAACACGAGCATATTCTTCTAGGATAGAGTGCTTTCTTTCTTAATTTTATGGGGCAAGTTTTGTGGCATACTGATCTATACAGCCACTGTCTCAGCTATCTTCCCTGATACTCTTGAGATTGGAAACGGCTAGTTATGTGAGTAGCTGGCTTTCAGACATTAATGCTGATCCAGCTGAAAGCAACCCTGAGGGTCATACTCCAGAGAAAGTTAGCAGGGCCCTTGGTAAAGTCATCTGTCTCCGATGCTAATTATTTAATGGCAAAAATGTGGAAAGTTTTATTATTATTATTATTATTATTATTACAATATTGCTGTATTGCTAAGGTGTGGAAGAAGGAGGTAGAATATTAGGGTGAAGCAGACTTCCTCAGTCATTTAATTCCAAATAATATGGTCTAGGAGCTTTATGCTACATTAGGCTTACTCAGTGTGCTCACGGTTACAGAGCTAGTGTTGATGCTGTTGATGCTGTTCTTCAATGGCCTGGATTTGAGCTGGGAAAGCTCTGAATGAATAATGAGAAAAACACAAACTTCTCTTCCAGAAATAGACTGAGGCACCATGCTAGTTTATTTACTGTTTACATTCTCTGTTTCAAGTAATGATATTTTGATTAAGTCTTTTCCAAACATGCTTACATCTGGTTTGGCTTTGTCCTTAGTGTGTAAGCTTCATGTTAGTAGGTGGAGTGCATGCAGAGATTCTCGGGAAAGTCCTCATGTAATTATAGGGTAAAAATAGTAGTAAAAATTAGTGGCAACATTTTTTTTTTTTTTTTTTTTTTTATTTGGGAAAGGGCTTCCAAAATAAGAGTGAGTTAACAACAACTAACTATGGATTGAAAAATGTTTTTAGAAAGTCTTTGCTCAATAAGCCTTGCTCAAGAAAACAAGGATATGAGGGGATAACCTCAGAAAACCAAAGAAGTTAGGAAAGGTATAGATAATTAGTGGCTTCTCCTGGCCTCAGGTTCTGCTAGCCCTGTTGCCCATACTTACACATCCTCCTGCAGTTGTGAGCAGCATGGATGCCTCCTCCTGGAAACCTGCAGTATGTCTGGAGCCAGTTTAACAGAAACAGACTGTGGGGAAGTGCTACATTCAGATGCTTGAAGCACCAATTGCTGGGGAGCAGCCTGATTTATGAGATTGGTTAGGAAGTCAGTGGCTGCCAGGAAGTACATGAGATGGCCTCTTGCTCTGACAGCATCTTTCAAGATAGTGCATCCAGAACAGGTCCAAAAAGTGCTGGTCCTTCTTGCTGACTTTCTCTGGAGACATGAAAATCGTTACAGCAGAGGTAGTCACTTCTGATCTCTTTGCTACAACTGTGTGGTCATCCTGAAATCTAAAACAGTGTTTGAACAAGTGAAACAGTCTTTCATCCTATGATCCACTTGAACTTCTCAGTCTCATGCACTACTTCAAATTCGTATTTTCTGTGAAGGAAAGAATATACTGTCCCAATATCTCTCCTTTACTCTCTCCTTCTTGTATTGTAACAAAGCAGGGAAAATAGAAATAAAAAATGTCTACCAGCAACCATTTAACAGTGTTTTATTTTTTGGTTGGTTGTTATTTATTTATTTTTAATCCTCTGCTATGTGGCTAGTTCCATATCCATAAGCAACAACACAAGTAATGGGATCATCCAAGAACAGTGTTCGAAAATAACCCATATTCTGACAGTTAAGTAGCTCAGCTACTTCAGTGCCGGGCTGATAATCACAGGCTGATAAAATGTTTACACATTCCCTGGAAGAAGGTAAGTCCCACTTCGACCTCTTCTAAAGGAACTGCTTATTGAATAAGGACAGATTCTGTTTGAATACAATGATCTGCTTCTGTTGGCAGTGTAAATAATAGCAAACTTCTGGTGGTTTTAATCATATCAAGTAGCATGTCATTCAAAAATGATTCCAGCTAATTCAATTCACACATGTAATGCACTGTACTTAAAGAATTCCAATTATTTTAATATGCCCCTGTATTTTAATTCCTTTTGAAAACAGCAATGACAAAAAAAACAACCCACCCTGTAGAGAATGCCCCAATCAAAACTTGGGACTAAAACAATTCAACCAGATTTCACCACTCTAGGTGTCACCAGTTCTGCAACAAGTCTCAGGCTCTCTGTCCAGTAATCATGTGTGTTAAGGGTATTGCAAAATAGGCTATCAGAAACAGTTTTGCTCTTGCTAGTGCTGAATCAAAAAGAGCCTTTTAATATAGAGGCAAAAATGTTATTAAAGTAGAGGCAGGCTTAAGATCCTTAATTTGAATAATCATATGGATTTTGTGTTTATAAAAGCATTTCTAGGAAATAGTGACTTTATGGCATGATTGTTACTCAGATCAAGCCTATTGTTAGAATTAAAATGGATGTAAATGTGTTCTTTTTGTTCAGATTTTTTGGCATTCAGGAAGAAATTTTTTTGCATAATGAAGAGCAGTTTTAACTATTGTCTTATCACCATTGTCTTGTTCTTTAGCCAGTTTCTGATGTTATGGCTTTCAACTTTTGATGGCATATAATCTGGATCCCTAGCTTGAGAATTACTTTTACCACTTTGATTTGAAAACATTTTTTAGTTAAATAAACACTTAACTGGACCTAGTTAAGAATATATATATAATTTTCATAGCTATTGAAGCTGGAAACCAATCTATATAGTTCTCATAAAAACTGATCAGTAGACAATACAGATCTTGAGGGGCTTTGTTCTTAAACTGAAGCTTAGTTTAACCAGTAGGTTTCAGGTCTGAGTTTGAGTCTGGTTGTTGAAGCATACAGAGACCACAAAAATAATTCAAATATATTTTTTTTTTCAGTAGAACTTTTTCTTTTTTCTCCCAAGTGTGGAAAAATAGAGGTGACAGTAAGATGTTTGAAACAGAAGTTGTCACATCCCATAGAAAGATTCTATTTCATGTTACTTCAACCATTATTTTTATAATTCTGCATACAGCAAGGAGATGTCATACCTTACCAAAGCTTTTTGCTAGCCGTGTTGCAAAAGCTATGTAAAGCAGTCCCTTTTCTATATGATAATGTAGCTGTACAACAAAATTACTTAACCTTGTTACTCTAAACGAAAGGAGTCTATCATAACTGTCAAGTTATATTTTAAGTGAACTACTTAACTCAAACCCAGCATAACTCTAGCAAGTGAAGATGGCAGCTTCTGAAGATATTCAGTAGTGCATTAGAGGAAAATGGTTTTATTTATAGTATCAACATTTTGACTTTTTATAAATCATTCAGTAAAATCCAGACTTCCTAATAACACTATCCTGTTGAAAGTGAATGGAAGCTTTGCCAATGCAGTGCTTGAGGTCTCCTCCAAGAATCTTATTTATCTGAATAATATGGATATTTCCTTAATGAAAATTGAAACTATCCATTCAAAAGTTACTATTCAATAAAAGGGTATTTTATGTGGAATGAATATTGTGCTTTCTTATTTTTCGCCCAAGCTTTTTAAAGTGAAATCAATTTCTTACCCCAACTTTATTCATCACACAAAAATATATAAATCCTGTCTTTTATGAAGCTGTCGTGGTTTCTGAGAAATATTAGCCCCTAGGGTCCATTTATCTGTTTAATACATTCCTGATGTTCATATCATCTTAAAAAAATTTTTTTTGCTTGTTTGATGATTTTTTATTCCCCTGTTCATTTAATGAAATTCAGTATTATGTCTCTATTCCGTTCCTTTTAAAAAGAACTTAATAGAAGCCACTAAAACACAGAGATTTAGTATTTTTATTTTTAAAGGGAAAATAACCTAATCATGTTGTTTACATTCTTGATTTCCCACTTTTTATGCTTTTTCTTTTCTTACTTCTTCTCTGAAAGATGCAGAATAGCCAGATAAACAGAAAGAACCAAAGTTATGTAAGACATGATTGTCAGCAAATATTTAGCTCCCTAGGGGCACAGATACACATTGGGATTTTAAAAGTGCCTAGAGGACTTTGTTTTTACTTTTTGTGATTTTGTTATTTAATTAGGCTTCACCCAGCAGTCTTCATGTTCTGAAATGTCTGAAGTTATGCTTTTTGGGGTGCTGTTGATTTAATGTTTAACATTTCTCTTCTTTTTCTGTTTAAATCCACCTCTTTTTGTGACTCATTCTCTATGTGTATGCTTGTATCCAGGCTTACCATGACTAGTCTAAGCGCAGTTGTTGCTAACTACACAGGAACAAGTAGGGTAGCAGAGTTGTGTTTTCAAGGGCATACATGGAGAAACAACTTTGTAGGCAAGATGCTCTCAAGAAGCTCTAAATGGATAAACATATTAATTTAGTTCAGAATTTGAGAATCGATCACTCTGGTGATTTAGAGCTTAAAGCTTTTTGCCTTTTTTTTTTTTTTTGTGTGTGTGTGTGTGTGTGTGTGTGTGTGTTTTATTGTACCAAGCTTTTTATTTATTTATTTATTTGTTTGTTTATTTATTTATTTATTTAAGTTGGATGGTTCATACCAACTGAAGGTGGGATTCATATCAGCTAACTCTAGTCATCTTACAGTACCCATTTTCAACTGTCTAGACACTCTCTATTGTCAATGAAGAAACAGAGGCTCTTCAAGAGGGTGATTCATCCCATCCTAAAATAGGTGTCTAAACTGGGATATATTGAAAGTAGCTGTCTTTCTCCACCAAATAGCAGGAGAGCATTGACAAGCGGTTAGACAAAAAGCAGCTAAAGTTAGGTGGTCCTCCTCTGAGCTATTGATACATCTCTTACCCTATCTGTTGCTTCACTGGACTGCAAGATGAGTAACATTTTTTTTTTTAATATTTTGTCAAATGGGGCAAACATGCTAAATAGATGTTAGTAATAAATCTTTCAGCTTTGGAAGAACATAGGGCAGGAAGTAATGTAAACAGTTCCCTTGCAACCGAGCAGAGATAGTCTGTGCTTTGTTTTGTCAGATGGCAGCTTGAAGAGTAGAATTTGATGCATAATGCATTGTACATATTGCAGGATGGGATCAGCCTAGAAATCAGCATCCACCTGCAGTAAAAATTCTTCCTGCTTTCTCCTCTGTACAAACAATGTCACAGTGACAGTTCACAGCTATCCTGTCATTTTCTTGTTTGTTTTCTGAAAAGTAAAAATTCTAGTTGAAAAACAAATTAAACCCACAATGGGTGCATAACATATTTTAAAAACACTAGAATGGAAAGCATTTCAAGGTGGCATATATATGGGATAAGTTTAACACCATCTGAATGGTTTTCTCAAGAACTTTTAGAATAAATATATATTAGAATTTCACTGAACATAGAAACTTTTCTCAACAGAGTAGTCAGTAGCAATTTTAAAGCAGAAAAAAATTGTGCAGTAATTTTTATTTCCATGTATTAACTGTGAAATGAAGGGAATGTACCATTTAACATTGGATTTAACACAGTTTTTTATATTTCAAGGCATTATTTACAACAGAAATAAATCAACCAGTGGCAATTATTAAAGTTTCACTTGCTTCTTCAGCACTAAGATTCTGCTGAATGTTTTCCATAATTGGCCAGTCATGTGTTCCAGATAATTATGAACTCTCCTTGAGAAAACGTTGAACAAAACACCTATTGCTATGATGTCACTTCTGTGAAAGTTCACATACCATTTTAAGGGAACAAATGTTTATTAAGCCTGTGGTGATTCTGGACTGGGGCAGGAGAAAATGACACTGTGAAAACTCCATTAACATCTGCCCATCTCTAAACTAGTTTTCCTGTATGTTCGTTGCAATATAATTGCTACCTGCAAAAAAATGCCTGTTTTGTCAGCAGGCAAATTTACTTTGCATCTATGATAGATTTTGATGCCTGAAACACTGGTTGGTTTTGTCTCTTCCCTTATTACTTAAGTTCAAGGAAAGGAATACACAAAGAAAAATGTTTCTGCCAGCTAGTTAAGTGAATTTCTTTCATTCATATTTAAAATGTGCTTATCACAGAATCACAGAATCACAGAATTTCTAAGTTGGAAGAGACCTCAAGATCATCGAGTCCAACCTCTGACCTAACACTAACAGTCCCCACTAAACCATATCACTAAGCTCTACATCTAAACGTCTTTTAAAGACTTCCAGGAATGGTGACTCCACCACTTCCCTGGGCAGCCTGTTCCAATGTCTAACAACCCTTTCGGTAAAGAAGTTCTTCCTAACATCTAACCTAAAACATCCCTGGCGCAACTTAAGCCCATTCCCCCTTGTTCTGTCACGTGGGAGAACAGGCCAACCCCCACCTTGCTACAGCCTCCTTTGAGGTACCTGTAGAGAGCGATAAGGTGGCCCCTGAGCCTCCTTATGCTCATGATTCTTACATTTTACTGATACTGTCTTAAAGTAAGAATAGTAAACTCTTAAAATCCCATGCTCAGTATGTATAGAAATCTGTGCTGAAAAGCTACGTCTAGTTTTAGGCACATTATGGTGGAAAGAGACCAGTCAGTTAACTGGTCTGATCATACACACAATACAGCCATAGTATCTCATCTAGTTGTTCTTTCAGCTGGGCAAAACAAGGCACTGTAGACATTTCCAAACCAGCAGGTTCTTCTATGTTATTTGGATCTTCTTTCACCATTTGGATTTTTGCTGGTCTTAATTAAGATAGTTGTTTTCCTCTTATCAAACTGTGACTATAAAGACATCCACATCATAGTTATCTTTTTCAGCCTTTTAATAAAAATAATAATAAAAAAAAAACTGTTGCAATTAATTAGTTTTCCATTTATTATTGTGTGTAGTTTTTTTTTTTTTTTTCCTTTACAAAGAAATTTGACAAGCAGATTTCTGGAATTCTTAATGGAGTTGAAACAATAGCTTGTGTATGATGTACATTCATAGTGAAATGATGAACATAAATTACATATACACACACAAAGAAAACAAGGCACTGTTAAGACTGTACAAGTAATAAATGACAGAAACATTATCAATATGTTAGAAACTGAGCTCTTAATGAAAACTGTATCAGTAGTCATTTTAACACCCTAAAGCTGTGCATTGTTTTGGAGTTCTTTGCTTAAAAGCCCATCTGTGTCCCTCTTTCCATATGTATTGGACCCCACATTCGTAGGTGAATAAATTGCTCCAATGTTGCTGCTGGAACGAACTAAAAAGTCAGCCAAGCGTTGTGTCACACACGTAGCGGTGTTGCATTTCCGTTTCTCCAGATGGTGACTACTAATATAAAAGAAAAAGAGCCAGAATGAAGTCAAATGATGAGCAATCAGGTGTGCCACCTCTAAAAGGCATTTGAGATGTGCTAATGTGGGAGTTCTTTTAATATGTGCACAAATACAGGAACATTACAATCTTCCTACCACCTACTTTGTGCCTGAAAAAAAAATTTTGCACTGTGTGCTATTATCAGTTTTAATGATGGGGTTTATTTAAATGCAAAGACCTTAACAGTCATATGTCACTTTTATTGATATTCAGAAAAGCAGTTTATGACATCTAGAAAACCTGTAATGATAGTATAGTTAAGACAGTAAGTGAAAACAGTGACTAAATGTTTAGCTTTAAGCTGAACTTCTAAGTCTATTTAGAGCTCTTGCTGATATCATGAGGATTACTAACATAATGACAACTACTAACATTTATTTAGTTCTCTTATTCCCACCAAATCATATCCTGCTCTCACTGAACAGTAACCTTCCAGTCCACACTAAATGGTCTGAGCCAAAAGACTCTCCCAACTGTGTCATGATCATGAGAGGTGGCAGGTGTTCCCAACTGCTTCAATACCACTTAAGATTTAGCTCTGTCTAAATAGAGATCTCTTCAGTAATGAATAGGAGCCACATCTTTGTTGGAACACAAGCAGCTTGAATTTGCTGTAGAAGTCTGTAATAGAGTCCATGGATGAGCCTCTATCTAAAAAGAACATTTCATGATCTGAGCCAACAGACCTTTTACAAACTCTCTGCAGGACATAAGCAGCATGAGATTTTTGTTTTAATCACAGTAAAATGTTTCTCTTGAAAGAGATATCAAGATACACAAATGTTTCTCTTTCAAGAGAAACATTTTATTATATATTTTGATATCTTGAAAGTCTTTTAAACTTTTTAATTAGACTACCGTGCTTTTCCTTCAGACAGAAATACTTGATTGTTTTAAACTGAGATTATTGTAGCTGAGATTGTATTATAAACTGAGATTGCTTATAGAATTGTTAATTTTCTTGGGTTTCTTCATGTTGAGGTAGCATGTAGTAGACAACAATTTTCAGTAGTAATTCACTGTCAAGATTTACAATTTCCAATTTCAAACTCAGAGCAATTATTACTATATTTACCTATGGATCGACTAAATCTGTTATCTAAAATTTCATCTAGAATTTTAATGTGTGTACTATACTGGTTCTTGATCAGCAAATAGACAGCAATTTCTAAGCAGTCAATATTTTAAATATGTAACTATATTTAAAGTAAGTGGTTGCATAGGATTTGATATAGATTCCCTTAGATTTTCTTTTTTTTCTGTAGATGTAAAAAGAGTTTAATCAAGCCCTTAATATATGAGGTTCAAACAGCACCTGCTTCTCATAGAAATCCTGAATTGTTTGTGGAGACAGAGTTCTCCTTTTCTTTAATGATACAAAATTATGCACCGACACTCAAGTTTAAAACTCCAGTCCTTGCAGGAAGTTACCACTTTACTAACTGATGTCAAGCCTGACTGAATCCATCATGCCTACCAGCTCTCTGATTTGTAGCCTTTATTTGAATATGTGCTTCAACGAGATAGCGCACCCACTAACAGATTGTAAGCCAAGGCCCTAGAAAAGCAGATAGGGCATACTGCACTCATAAAGGTGAAGCCTGATGTATAATTATTACAATAATTATTTTATTTTTTTAAAACCAAAAGCTGTAAAAAATCAGGGACTTAGTCTCTGTTATTAAATTATTTGGAAGATAACCAAATAGTTATATAATATATATGTATATATTTGAATTCGGTGAGAGTGGAACCAGTAACTAGACAGACACATGTATTTACTGAATCTACCTTTAATAGAACTGTTATTGAATAAAGTCAATCAAAAGACCAAAGAACAGATAGAGTAGTTCAGTGGTATTTATCATTTAGAAGATTTGCAAATACTTTTTGAAATGCTATTGTATTCATCAAAAAGTTACCTGAAATTGGATTTATGGCGCTATGAACATGAATACATGTCAGACTAGTTAAATTATGTCAAAACCAATTTCTTCTTTTCATTCTTCCCATGATTAAATTGATGTTTAACACTAATGAAATATTATTTACTTACAGGAAATAGTTACATTTTAAAAGAATTTTATTCTAGCAGAGAACTAATGTTATTATGCAGGATATATTTCTTCCCCCCCCAGCTCAGGCTTGGAAATATGACATTTAAATAAAAAAGCCCTCTCAAAATAGACCTTATTTCTCAAGGAAACATAGTATTTATAGGCTTTTTTTTTTCATTCATGAAAAAGTTATAATTTTGAACTGATAAATGATCTGCAAATTTTGTCTCTGGATTTCACTTTCTATCCTTTGGTCTTACAGAATGGCTCTATTTACAAGAAGAAGGTTATTCAAAGCTGCTTGAGAATTGACAACATACAGGAAGTCTCAAGTAACAAAATATCACTGGCTTTAAGTTTACTTCACAATTGAATCCTATGATATGGCAAGAACAAACAAGGGAAATCAATACCTTTTTGTCTTTGCTGCTGGTTGTTCTGGCATTTCCTCGCTAAGTCCTGAGAGTGTATTCTGTGACACGATGGGCAATATCCATCCTTGCCTCTTGGAAGTCCCATCAGATAGATCATCAGCCACAGATAATAATCTTTAAACAATAAAATACACTTGAGGATTTGAAAAGCTCTACTTTTGCTCATGTTATTTGGGACATGAAAGTAAAAGCAATTCATGCAACAATATGAATATTTCCCTTATATAGAAATAAATATGATTATTTGTTACTCACTTCTCAATAGGTGTAGCTTCCAAACAACTCAGTGCGACAGAAAGTACAATGAGGAAAACTGACAGCTTTAGGTTGCACATCTTTGCTTCCAAACTTTCTGAAAAGAATAATGATTCAAAACTGAAAGCAATCCCAAATACTCTTCAGTGTATCCTATTACCGGTGCCCATGCTGTCCTAAACCAACAGCAGCTAGTCTTCTTCACAGGCTAGAGTAAAAAATGATCCCCACAAGTTTAGTGACATGCAGTTTTAGACAGATAGCTCTCACCAGTAAATGTTCATTTTCCATCTAGTACTGTCAATCCTTCAATCCTTTCCCATATCTTTGGTTTGCATTTCCTGACATGTCCTAATCTCAAATTTTGGTCCCAAGTGCAATTTACCTCAAAATCATTTTATCCTTTTCCTGAAAAATGCTGTTGATTAATAACGAGAAACATTGTGCTTTCCTGAAAGCACATCTGTTGCATCACATTTTAAATAAGAAAAAAGACAAATTGTTTACCTTGCAGTGGTCAGGGAGCTAACTGAAGATGCACGCCTGTGTTAGCTGGAAGGGTGCATGCAACAATTCCACGCTTGCATCTAGCTCTGGAGTATCCCTTTTCCCCCTTCCTTGCTGACAAGTAATACGGCTCTTATATACCCTTCACACCTTTCTCAGCTCTGACATCAGGCAGCAGAGAGAGACTGTCATTAATCCCTATACATAGAAGGTGCCCCAGAGAGGAGCAGAGGCAGATCAGTCATTATTCCATTAGCACATCAGTAAATATTAACCTAGCATATGCAGGATGCCCTCATGAAGATACTGTAATAGCATACTGCACATCAGAACTGTAGCCTCAGCTTTACAGTTCTGATAAGATGCTGAGGTAATATTCCCTGTGGGTGTTTTCAAGGGCTAAATAAGGTAACAAAAAGTTATAAAAAAAGCTGGATTAAATGAAACAACAGATCACCAGTAACTGAAACATAAGAAAACAGACATATTAGAAAAGATAGAATAGGTAAAGTTGGAGGGGTTTATTGTAGAAGGATATGATGATCAAAACACGAAAACATTTGAAGGGCTAAAAGCTGTGCAAGCTATAAGAAAAGAGATAAAATGATTTAAATTGGCAGATAGGGTGATCATTCAGGGTAACAATGTAGAAATCAATTAACTTTTCAGTAAAGTAAAAATAAGAATGGAATTCTGTCATTATAATGTAAAATCTTTTGTTTTACTAATACTGGTAGATTCTTTATTTCATACATGCAAATTGTTTCAATTAATATTCTTAAGAAGGTAAAGACTAGTATTAAAAAGCTAGGGAATACTGAAATAAATGCAGCCTGTGCAAATTTATTTATAGTGTGCATAGAATATGGTGCATAGAAAAGATATACAGCTTTTAAGAGACTATTTTTTTAAAACTGTATAACAAAATACATTGCCTGATCGCAGATTGTCAATGATACAGATTGGAACCCTTTCTCCTGATTTCAGTGGGAATTAAGCAAATTGCTTTTTTTTTTTTCTTTTCTTTTCTTTTTTTTTTTTTTTTCACAGTAGTTGTCTTTAATTATACCTTCAGGTGCCTAAGTGCCTTTGGGAAACTGGTTTTTCAATTATTTATGGATGTTAAGATGTTGACAAAAGATCACAGACAAAGTTATTTGCGATAAGAATTATGTGATAAGAATCACACAGATCTTTGATATTCCCACAGGACATGAATTCATTTATAACTGCTCCAGTGTCAAAGATGTTGCCTTTACTGGAAGCTTCCTTCATTGTCCATTTAGTCTATAAAACCTTATTTTGTACTGAAATAGCAAAAGATCCAGTGTTGAACCTCTTCAGGCATCTGTGCTATTAGATTGAATGTAGAAGGGATATTTAGCTGGGATAGTATCCTCTTAAACTGATACAACACCTAGTCTTTCAATAGGACTTTTGCGAGTGATAAAATGTTTTTATTAAAAATAAAAAAAAAAAAGGATGCCGCTCCTGAATAGTTTGCTGTCTGTTTTTAATGATGCAATCATGTACTTTTTTTTTTTTTTTTCTTTTTTTCTTTTTCCTAGGTTTCTTTTATCTTGTTCTGGACAGACAGTTCCTGTGTGCAAGAAATAAGAATAGTTTTGATATGTCTTCACCATGGCAATATGTTCTGTGCAACATCTGAAACAGATTTATCTCTCCATAAAGTTTCCTATTGATGTTTTCACTATAGCATTTGACTGGAATGAAATAACATTCTAGTGTCATTTTCACTGTAGCATTTTGAAACACTACAACAATTTCACTCCCTGGAAATGAAGGCATGATTAGACCCATTTTACAGAGATAGAATTGTGCCAAAATAATTATGCTAATAATCTGTCTGGTTATCGACACCAGCCAATATTCACAGTTTGAATATTGAACTTGAGTACCTTGGTGCACTTCTTCCAGAGTGGGAAGAAATCTGGGTTCCACTGGCTCTCAGCAGTGTCAGGCATGCTCAGCTTCTGCAAAAAGGCAGCCTCAGGTCATTTCAACTCCTTAAAAGCAGTAGATAGATTAGATGCAGTTTGGCTGAGCTGTTGAAAGATTAGACTGAATATTCAGAATCAGTTATCAGCATCTAAGTGATGTATCAAGCTTGAATCAAGCTATAGGTTGACATAAGAGAAGTGAAACGAGCTTTTTAAATAAATATTGGTCCCAGATCCCAATTCCAGCTGTCCTGCAAGGTGTCTTGGGAAACCCTTAATGCTTTAAAGGACATAGAAATTCTTGAGTGTATTCTAGGAATGAAACTAGGCTCATGCTATCCCAGGAGCATTACATTCTCTTCTGGACCACATAGAATCTTGGCAGAATCAGCAAGAAGTCTATCCAGCTATTGTTCAGATATGTTAATAAAATGAAGAATTACTGCTTCTGTTACAGATTCTCTTATGCAGAAGTAGTGTATTTTTTTTTTCCCACACAAACAAGAATGGAATATGAAATCGTGGAATCTCTGTGACAGCAGACCTGAAATTTCAAGAACCTGGCACTAAGTACTGACTGTGTAGTTAGTACCAATCAGTGAAGGGGTTAGTACTATTTTTATCACTGATAAAGTTCTTTAACCTTGATCTCAAAAACACCCTTAATTACTCAGCATGAAAAATGTTATCATGTTAAAGGTGAAAACAACTATTCTCAGTAAAGAAACACAGGAAAAACTCTGTCCTTGGTAGTTACATGATAACTGTACATATTTATACTGTCATTTAAGTCCATATAAAAAGAATTATATAACATGTTATGCCTGTATGGGGGTAAGGTGACACCAGAGATGAGGTTTACAAAGAAAGCAGAGGATATGGAATGCCAATGCCTCGGTCCCTTCTGGAACTGCCTACGTAAACATGCAAGAGGATGAACTTTGCAGTGTAACATACTGACAGAAGAGGAACAGGGAGTCAGTATTCTCTGAAGTGTCTGCTGTTCTTACTGGGGAGTTGAATTTATCTAACTGTGAGATGTATAGAGAGAGCATTCTAGTGTATGTTCCTAATGTAGGAGACTAGAATAGCTCAAATGATTTGTGCCTGTTTCTCCTTGTTGGCTATAAAAACAGCCTTGAGTGACTGGCTCCATTACAGTTGTTTACACTACAGATGTCTGTGAAACGAATTCCATCATGGTTGCTTTAATTTCTCCTTTGTTCTCAGTTTCCTGACATTCAAGGTTGTCTCCCTCTCTTTGTCATACATGTATTTACATTTTTTCTTAGGCTATTCTTGATACCTCCTGGTTGGCTGCTGCTCCCTTTTAATGGCTGATTTTAATTTCTTAATTTCATATTTGCTTACTAACATTAACGACACACATACTGACTTTTGGTAATGGATGTTTCTTTTCCACTTGTGAAAGTCACAAAAAGCCATATTACTTGTTGCATGTACTTTACCAGATAATGTTTTGCTGTGTAAGGTAGCTGTCTCCAGTAAATTACACTGTTGCTCAGTTACCAGGAACTAGAAGTGTGTGAATAACTCATGGTTTAGTTTGCCCGTTGTATTAAAACAGAAAAGAAAAAACTTTAAGCATTAATCTGAAATGGGCATATTTCAATTTTTAGAATAAACCAGAAATCACAATAGTAACTGCATTAATATGCGTCAGCATAAATACTACCAGAAATGAAACAGAATGGTGCAAGTGTTACTGCTCGTAGTTTTCTGAGTTGAGCAAAATATTTCATATAATCTGACTTTTTTTTTTTTTAATTTTTATAACATATTTAGCCTTTTATTTCTTATAAATAAGTTTGAACTGAGCATCAAAACATAAGTAAACTATAAAAAGTGTTTCATCAATAATGTCAGCACATTTGAAAAAGTTTAAGTGCCTTGTGTTCAAGTGGCCAATCCTAAAATTTAGAGATATAAGTCAGGTGTCTAGACAGAGTTGCTTGTTGTTATTTCATATCCCCTAGGACATCCAGTATTATCATGCATGAACCTGGCTAGCTGGGCACTGTTTTAGCAACTGCTGACTAGGTAGAATATCAGAGGGTGTCTAAAATTGCACTAGACACCCATGATTAGGAACCTGGATAGTTCCCTGATTTTTTTTGCATTTGAATGCCGAAGCCTGAAAATTTTGGCTATAATATTGTCTTCCCAGTATTTCTTGCTTGTTACTGTATTGATGAATACTAGACAGTCTGTATTTTCCAGTGAGTTGAGTTGTAATTTGCTACTGTTAGCACTTAAGATATGTACATTTGCTTTCTTTAAATATTGTTTTATCAAACTTGCTTTTACTAGCATGTTAGCATGCCTTCCTTTGTTACTCCTACTTGGCATGGGCTATTTCAGCACTGATAGAAACTGTCAGCTCTTTTTGTTGATCCCCAAACTTATGTTAACTCTGTTGAAAAAAACGTGGAAGCAGCAGCAGAAGAGTTAATGGAGACAAAGGTAACAATTTATCCCACTGTGGAAAAAAACAGGTGATTCAGAAATGAAGGGTGGTCATCCATGGAACTGACTAGTAAATGGAATTAAGTAATTTGGATAATTAACAGAATCTTAAAGCCATCCTTTACGATTTATCATGCTACTCAGCTCACATCATTGACCAGAACAATGATGTATCCTCAAAAGGCTATTGCTAATGATTGATCTGAGAATGGGCTCAGGAGAGTTTGTGCTGAGTCAGTTCCTGTGGCTGGGAATCTCCCATGCAAGGGAAATAAAAACCATGTTTGCATCAGAAAAGTCAGAAATGACAGCACAGTCATTTCTGTGATCGATACGTTTTATTTCCTAATGCCATTCCTACTTAGAGTTTATAGAATTTTAATTTCATGACTTGCTCCTACTGGCTTGCATCCAACAATTCACCTTTTCATACAACAAATGCTTTAAATTCTTGATATTTTTAATCCGTCCTGAAATAAGTTTCCAGAAATATAAGCAAAAGCAGAACTCTCCTTTGGTTATCAATGTCACTTACAAGGGCTCTAGATGCTGCTTATGTTAACTCAGTAATGTGAAATATTACTGCTCTTCTTCCATCCCGGTAACCTGAGGCATCCATTGCTTTCTGCTATGATAATTATCCAAAGTAGCAGTCTATGAGGAGTCATCTACAGAAAGGTATTCAGCTTTCATATATATTGCTGTAATGTCATATATACACTAGCACAATAGTATATATAGTCCTATTAATAGGTGGACTCAAACGAGTACTTCAAAACAGAACAAATTATTTTGCTAAAAGGAAGGCTGTGACACTTACTTGGAATATCTCCCTGCAGAGTCACTACACTGTAAATTCACATATTGGCTCACTGCTTAGGTCTCCTTACAGACAAGTTCAGAGTGACTACAGAGCTACTTGATGTACAGAATGAAGACTCCTTGCATGCTACTCTAAGGGAAAAAAAAAAAAAGATTAAGGAATTAGGTCTGTGTAGAAATGCTGTTTCTGATATACTAAATGTTATTGTGAGAACTCTTAACACCTCTTCCATGCCCCAACATATTTTAAAGAACACAGACATCTGTTTGTGGAAGATACAGTGAGACCAGGAACCACCCTCCATGCTCCCTGTAGTTATTTGAGAACAGGTGAATAGCTAAAATGTAGAGAGCAAATGGAGCCATTTAAAAGAAACTGCTAGTTTTCAAAATAAATCTACACAGAATCACATCAGCCCTCCTTACCTGATCCAATGCATAAGTTTAAACTAAGTTTTCTTTTAAACTATCTGACTTTCAACAATAAGACTTTTTTTCTTTCTTTTTTTTTTTTTTTTTTTTTTTCCCTCTCTCTGCAAGATGCAGCAAGAGAATGACAATCTGGCTTTGTCTTGAAACACTCTGAGTCTTTCAGATGATGCTGTCTTGACAGCTCTGCTATTAATAGTGGCATTTTCTCTCCTGTTTAAAAAGGAGAATTGTGCTGAACTGGGAATCAGTCATGTTAGTAATAATTTTTCACCAGGGGCAAATGCAGCGTACTAGCATGTGTAGGAGAATTTACATTGACAATACCATGAAAGATAAATTAACTTTTTTATTTTATGTCAGCACTCTGAGGTGCAAAACAAGGTAGCCCTCCTTCAAAGAGAAGTGCAGTGGGGCTGTGTTTGATGTATGCTTGCATTATTGTATGTGTGAGCAGAAGACCTGACCTTTTCATTCTACTTGGAGATGAGAAAAGATTTTGATATGCACAAGGAACATGAATCAGTACATGAAGTTGTCTCTCTGCTGAAAGAAGTCATTACAAATTCATTAGAAAATCAGTATATATACCTGGAAAAATGTACTGCACTTTTGCTCTGTTATGGTCATTTTACATGTTTTTTTTTATACCAAATATTGCTGTTTCCATCTGATTAGCCACTACTCCACTTTTGACTGAGATCTTCCCTGACAGCAGAAGACATGAATGGTATGGAAAAGACAATATTTAAATGTAAAATCTCACAAATACTTTAGGTATGTGGCATGGCTAATTCTAAAGGTGATGTTTTCTGCAATAAACTGTTGTTGAACCAAATGCCCAGTGCAGAATTGAAGGTACTGCACTATTGCAACACAAAAAAATTGAAGTTCTGGAGTTTTTATGTCATTAACATATTAAAATAATTTCATTTTAACACATATTTTGCCAATGAATGCTGCAGTTTTAACGGGACAAAACTAAGAATTCATCTTATCACAGCATTTGATTCAGAACCCTGTGCAGAGCAGCAAAGCAGATATTTCAGGACAATCATCTTAAAGTCCACGCATGTTGGACTTACTAAGTGTTTATTTAGAAGGGTGGCATAAGCTCTGTTTTTGGGTTCAGAGCCTTTTTGATTGTGTAAACTATTGTCTAGTTTGGTGGACTTCATTTTTTTCCCCCTTGATTTATGCATTTCCAGATGGTGGGTAGACCTCTGGCTGTGACTATGATTCTAGTGACCGTGGACCTGCTTCAGTTACTCTTTAGAGAATCCCTATCCTACTTCCTGATGCAGTACCCCAGGTTGAAAATGACTAGTTTTATTTTTCAAAAAATATTGCGTTGCCACATTGTTCATGCTTATTGGTGTTGTGTGAAAAAAATTAAGAACTTTGGCAGTGTTATATACATGTATAATTTTATATCAGTATAACATAACAGTTCATATAATTTCATGTCAATGAAGGGTTAACACATTCCTAAAATATTTTATAAGCAGTTGTCATAACTGTCACTATCTTCTCCATGGTGTTATGGGTCATTACAGCCCCCTGCTCCAGGTCATATATTGTCCTGCTGGCTTACATAACACTCATAACAGTCTGCAGCAGTTGATTAAACATCTTTTGAAAGAGTCATAAAAATTATCACCATAGAGGTATTTTTTATGATAGAGTCTTAAGTGTATACTGTTATCTGAAGTCATTTATTTAATTTCCCTTGTCAAAAGAGGATGTATATTTCATGCAACTTCTTTCTGAGCAAGAAAGGGAGATCCTATAAAAATTGCCCATGTTTTAAAAAAAAGATATATTTGTAGCTAGAAAGCCGTGCTCACAGGTAGATGCATAGCTATGTGCCCAGTTCCCAAAAGTTCACCCAGGTTCCCAGAGCTTCTCTTCTTATATGAGGATGCTTCTCACCTTTTAGGACTGAGCTGTCTTAGAAGAGGTCCCTATTCAAAGAGCACTTTGAAAGGTTAGGCATATCACCTTTAAACATTTTCTAGTAACTTGTATCTAACCAGCTGTGTGACGCTATCTCACAAAGCATATTATCACACACCAAGAAACTTGGGGACTTGATGGATAGCAAAAGTGAAATGCTATCAGATTACATAAACCACTGATTGATGAATCACAGTTAATGTCATTTTTTTTTTTAGAGGAAAAGACTCCAGAGAGTCTTTGAAGCCTTTGAACTGCCAGTCAACCTACAGTACATTTGTTCCTTTAACTTCTCTTAAAAGTGTGTTCATGAGACAATATGCCTCGTTAGTGGAAAGCTGACGACCTGAACACACAACAAATTCCTTTGTATTATAAAAAGGAGGTACTGCCCAAAAGTATATCATTAGGTATTCAACTTTTTTTCCACAGGTAATTGATTCTGAAAAGCTGTTTTGACAATCAGAACATTTGTATTTTCTATCGTTTAAAAATAGAAGTTTGTGTAACAGAATGTCTTCTAGCCTTGTGGCAAATTTTGTGGAGTATGAAGAATTGTATGTCTTTATAGAGTTTGACACAAAGCAGAAAGACATGAACCTGTTTTGCTAAAACAAAACCAAAAAACATTCAAACACATGGAAGTCAATATATTGATCCTTTCTATTGAAAGAAACAGTGTTATGACAATCTTACTAGTTTAAATATAGTTAGTTATGAAAATAAACAATCTTTTATGTTTTGCATATAGATAATATTATATCCACATACCTTAATATTATCTCCACATATCTATCAATGCATGCTATAAATGACAATTTATTGTTTTACAGGGGAAAACCTGAAATAATTAGTTTAACTGTGATGCACAGAGTCAATGGCAGAGTCAAGGGTGGAAGACACATCTGAATCTTCATTTAGTTTGTAGCTGACAACTGCATTCTGATGAGGTGAGAGGAAAGAAACGGGTATTGCATGTTCAAATTACATCTGAATTCAGGGTCAAAATGGGCAGAAGGTCTTGTGCCTCTCTGTGCTTCTGCATATACAGGGATAAACAACACCCCACTTTCTTTATTAAATGGAGATGGGTGCTTTCCTAGCTTGAGTAAATCAAGCTCTCTTTCTCTCTCTTGATTTACTCCCTTTCTAGATTAAGCTCTCTGTAAATCAAGAGATTTACAGGTGCCAGTCCAATGAGACCTTGTGGCTATCCAAAACATACCTTAGGCTAGTATAACAACTACCAGAATAAATACATTGTTGAATAAAGAAGGCTCAGTTAAATTATTATAGCTTTCTTTATTTTGTATCCTTCCTCTCTGTCTTCTGAGAGGGTAAATTCCCAAATTACCTTGAGAAGGTTTTTTGTTTGTTTGTTTGGTTTGGTTTGTTTTGTTTTCCCTGTGCAGATATTGTGAGCTGTATGAACAGCTGAAAGTAAAAAGCAAATACAGTGCGGTGTAAGAGCCTATTTTGTGAGGTTTCCAGACTCAGCTTTGCTGGCCTGTTCAAAGGCTTAACTTGGCAGTGTGCACTCAGACCCTCAGAAAAAAGTTCTGTGTTGTTCTTGTTAGAAGTTGTCTCTGTTAGCCTTCATTTGACTGGGAAAAGCATGGCTATGCAGCTACAAGAGTGATGAATGTCCACTGTCCTCATCAGTATGAGTGAGGACTAACATTTTAAGCTCCCTTATGTCTACTGATGAGCCTGTAGTAGGGAAGCAGATCTCAGGAGATATCACTGATAAAAACATTGCTTGGACTGTGGTCCAGCTTTGAGGGAATCTAATCTGTAGGGCAGGGAATCTAATCTGTATCACAACATCCTTTTCTGTTTTACCATGCTATGTCCTACAGGATGTGCAACCCAGAATTGCTATAGTGCTAAACTCTATGGAGACATAGCTCATGTTTCTATCTTTTCCCAATTTAACTTCCATTTGTGGTTGGATACTACTGCACTGCTGGAAAAGAGCTATTTAGTTTTCAGTGTTTCCAAAATGATCTGCCATATTTAGAGTGAGGCCAAAAATCACACCTGTATCTTGGGTAGATAATTCATCATTATTTGTAATATTTAGGCACAAGACAAGTAGTTGTTGTTGCTTTTTAATTGAAAATTTACATCGGCTCTACATTTTGAATTTCCTGTGAGGTTGCACAAGCAATTGTAAGGAGGTCCTGACCTTAGTCTGAGAGCCACTGGATGACAGCCTTTTTTGTTTCTTGGCCAAGATGAGTAGATCTAGAATGACATAAGAAGCAGAAAAATACAGGATAGGTGTCATCTGACCTGATTTTCTTCTGTCTAAAAGTTAGTTATCTAGACTAAGCTAGCTCTTCAGACTTTCAAGTCAAAAGGAAAGAAGAAGTACCTCCAGAGACCATTTCCTCCCACTTATTTTAGACAGCTGTCTTAAGGTGGGATAAATTGCTCTCTGGAAATATCTGTCTCTGTCTAATACCTATTTAGAGAGTCTATATGAGGATCTTCAACAAAGCTACTTGCTAAGAATAGAGTATAGCTGATTCTGATTCTATACAAATACTTTACTCTCTCAAGGTATTTTCCTTTTATTGGAACACTGGAATGATAAGGGTGCCCCTCAAACAAGATCTTTCCATATTGAAGAAAATACGTATATTCTCAGTTTCTGAAGTGGTGGTCTAATAATGTAGGAAACAGTGAACTTGGTACAAATGAGGGTTTTTAGGAGGAATCCCATCAAGAAAGTGGGGATTCAATATTCCAAAACATCAGAGATGCTCTATAATGCTTCAGTTAGTCACAATAGAGAAAAACACTGAATTCCACACTTCATGAATTTTACATTAATTTACTGAATATTTAAAGACTGTGCATTTTTGAATTTATGTAAATTTCATATCTCTATTCCAACTTATTTTGGAGATTTATTTAATTTACGCATGTTACTGATGCCTTGCAAAGATCTGGCAGTGACTTCTCACCTTCATTCAGTATCTCAGTCCCACTGCTGAAGCCTGTGTGCTGAAACAAAAGCAGGTTATAAAGGTCAAGGCATGTACAGTAAGTGCCTCCCAGTGGCACCTAAGCACATCCAAACACTGAAAATTCACAGCAGCTGACGGAGGCCATTCACCAAGTGCTCAGGCATGGCCCCTGTGGATGTATCCCTTCAGGCACCTTTTTTATACACACAGATCACACAAGTAGGTGTCAATTATCTGCTTTAAAATTGAGAGTGTGAACTTACCACAAAAGTGTTCCCTCAACATCCTTCAGCTCCCCAAATGTCCAAGAAAATATAAAAGCTCTGTAGAATTCTAAAGCTAAATTCAAATAAATTGAATTTATTCAAAACATCAAATAAATGTATTTTTGATCTATTATATATATATATATATATTTATTTTTTTTTTTTCTAGGAAAACACTATTTTCAATGGAATATTTTCTTTGTTTTTTCCTGTATAAGGCTTTTCCTTCTTCTAGGGCTATAGAGCCGAATATATGGATACTACTAGCCTTTGTTCATTTGTAAGAAAAAAATCCTTTCTCCATTAAACCATTATTTATATAATTCAAATAGCACTTCCTTTCTCATAGTGGCATGGGAAAAAAACACCACCAGAAAGAAAGTTGGTATTACTGTTGGTATTACTGTTTCATGAACACGAACTCTCCTTAGTATAACTCTTGTTAGTATGTATGCATGCACACGTGTGTGTCCCAAGGAATATGCCCTAGAAGCATCTATTTCTTCTTTTTTCTTTTAAATATAAGCTAAGTTCACATCTAAGTACATCAGTAAGAGAAAGTTCTTTAACTTCTTAGAATGTTCATCACATAGGTCCCTATTTTCAGACTTTTTGTAAATATGCTGATGTGAATGGATCAAAACTGAGTGGCACATACAAGAATAAACCTTTTATAATGGTCAGTGTGGATCTCTGGAAACAGGCATTTAAACCTGAAAAGTGAGTTGACATAAGCAGATGTGTGCAGTAATTAAAGCCATCATAGTAAAGAGATGCTTCAGCTTTTAAAAAGATAGAATGTTTTTTTCTTCTTCCCCTTTATTATTTTATTTTATTTTATTTTATTTTATTTTATTTTATTTTATTTTATTTTATTTTATTTTATTTTATTTTATTTTGCATTTCAAAAGGAAAGGGAGCACCTATTTGTCTTAAGGTGGCACTTAAACTGCCATCTGATTTGTTTTTCTCTGAAACAGAAAGAATTATTTAAAACAAAATTTTACGTGCCTACTATCAGGAGGTATTTCTTTGACTGGAATTTTTGCTTTCCGTTTATTGTAATTCCTTCTGGGTCTGAATCTTCAACTTCATTCACCCTGATCAGAAATTATTATTCAACAAAATAATATCCTGTATGTGGTGTTTCTATGATTTTCTACCTCCTCAAAGTTTACTTAGCAGTTATTTATTTAAATATTAAATAAATAAAAACCCAAACAATGTTTTTTTAATTATTATTATTGTTATTATTTCAGTGGTTTGCTTATTTTCTATAGATAATGGGAATACCTATACACATATCTCAGAAGCTCACGTAAATATTTTTAAATAAGTATGATCATGTCTGTAGTCAAAATCATGACCCTTGTAAAAAATATCATTTTAAATATAAAGCATATTTATAATATATTCTACAAATAGTTATGACATGAAATATAAAAAAATGGATGGTGTGAGAAAGAAGACAGGCATACTAAACTCTTGTAATACCTAAGCAAGGGTTAAAAAAAACAATTAAACTGAGATCTACAGTTCTGGTTTCTAATCGGTTAAGATAAATATCATATATCAAATTCCATGTGCACTCTCCTAATGAAGTCTTTTGATTGCTTGCAGACAGATTTTCATAGCTGATTATTACAATGGGACTACTGAAAATAAGATATTATTAATGCGAAAGCAAGGGTAATACTCTAATGACACTGAGACTTCTGTCCTACAAAAACCAAGGCATAGCCATGGAAGGCTGTTGCACCTCATATGGGAGAAGTTACTTTACAGCTGAATAAATATTATGATGCTGTTGACAAACACTGTTCATAAATGGTCATAAACTGCCATTTGTGTGGGCAGTGTCTTCTCTCATCACCTTTAGCTGTTTTATTAAGAGAAGTAAGGATGATCACATGGAGTTAAGGCAGCTTTATACTCAGCCATCTTCTAACTCTGTTCAGTATTACCTTTTCATAGTACTGTCTTCTGTGAACACAAAACAGTATTGGACAGAACCGGGACCACTGCCTTTGTATTTTCTTCTTCTTTTGTCACATTTTTTTTTTTTTATTATTATTTTTTAATTTTCCAGTTTTCCCAAAGCAGCAATATAAAAATGGGGAAAATATAAAATGCAAGAAAAACCTCAAAATATCTTATTGGGAAATAATACTTTACCTCAGATTTTAGTTTTAGGAAATCAAAGCTGGAAGCAGAATTTCTAATTTTATTTAAATTGTATAAGCAAAATCTCAGTACAGCCATCATGTGTGATTTTTTGGAGATCATCATGAAGAAAGGACAGAAAGCAGGGCTATAGTTCTTGTGAAATATATGTTTTCTGAGGGATTATGAGAATTTTCTCATACTAGAAACACATGCTAACAGATTTTTACTTGAGAAATTTTCTAGTGTGTGAGAACTGAGAAGACATGCTCTCAATAATTTACTATTGTGTATTTTTGTTCTAAGAAAAACAAAAACAAACAACCACCACCACCACCACCAACAACAACAACAAAAAACAGGGAAAAATGCCTCATCTCATGCTCTGGTGCAGCACTGAGCAGGGTGGGGTTCTCAGCCACCAGTGGTCTGTAAGCCATCAACAGGTGGTCTGCAGAATGACCATAAAAATTAACTGTTTAAGGTCTAGATAGCCTCAAAGCTAGTTATATTAGTGATATTTCAAATTAAAATGTTTTTCAGTACAGTATTGTACTTCTAAGTATGTGAGACCTTGCTGGTCTGCTAATTCTCCACTTACAGCTGCCTAACCTTGAAAGGTGTATGTTAATTTGGAAGGATTTTTCAGGAAAGCTTTGTGCTCCTCCAGCTAGAAGAAAGCATAGAAACACTGTCCTAGGAGGTTGTGCTCAAAGCCAGGAGTTCAATAATACCAATCCCACACTCACCACATTTTGTAGACTTTGCATGTGGGGTTTTCATGTGCATATGTAGTTACTCTTGTGAGGGAGGCAAACATAAATGTCCTCAAAAGGCTTAAGGTCACAGATGAAACCTGCTTCAGCACCAATAGTCAAATAACTCAAATGTCTCTCTGATGGTTCCCACATCTGGTGTCTACCTGGTTTGATTGCAGTCACTTGACCTGTTTTTCACAATAGCATTTCACTTGGTCAAACTACTCTTTGGTTTTGTAACATCCAGTAATCAGTAACTACCAGCACTCAGCCTGCAGTACAGCCACAATGTGACCATGGGCCGTGTGACCATGGGCAGTTTTCCAATCTTTCTCTTCTTCATGGTGAACCATCATGACTCAACAACAGTCCCAAAAGATAGGATGCCCATAGTAAATATAGAAGTACCTAATTATCAGGATTTTTGCCTTGTTCTAGAATTAACAACATGCAAGTTATTCAGCATATATTTAAACTTACATAGAAAAAAAGATTCAGAAAGGCTGTTATACTACAAAAAACACTGAAGACCTGCAGATGGAGATGTCGGAAAGAGTGAGGTTATGTCACTGTGCTTCAGAGGCAAGTACTTTATAAAGACTGGAAAGGGCTATACTTTCTTCCAAATAGTTCCAAGACAGCCAAAAGAAGCCAATGATTATGCTTGTGCTGCATTCCATCTAGCAACTCAGGGCTTAAACATCCTCTCAAAATGTGAGAAACACAGACTTGTTCCTGTTTTTCAGTCTGACTTCGTGTCACCCTTTGCTTGAACACTGCCTAAACCTGTAAATATACACAATTCTGTACACTTTTTAAGCCTGTTTTTCATATCTGAATGAGTTCACTAACATGTGCATCTGGAACTGGCAAAAGCAAAAAATCTGCAATTAAGTATACTTGGGTTAATTTTTAACAATTTAGAATAAAGGTCAAAGTTTAAGTGTATGATATCAGTCATTTCTTCTGAAAACCTTTTCAAAACTGTAAGTATATAATTGTTTTACCCTGAGAATCTTTTCCTTTGTTGCAATCCAACATTAGTATATTTGCATTTGAGTAACAGTTTGAACTGTGTTTAGTAAAACATGATTTTAAAGTACTTTTTGCAACTAGAAAGATAAGTTAGTTAAAAGTTCTGACAGACACTATATTTGCTAATAATTAGTTACCTTGTGACTTTTAATCCTTTTTGTAAACAAAACATGGACTTAGCAGTTTACTCATATGTAAACTGAGCCAAATGGAAGATGCATTTTAAACTGGAAATAAGATGTTCCCTTGGGACTTAGGGAAGGCAATTTGCAGAATATTGCTTCCTAGAATTTTAAATCCAGATATTTGTATATCTTTTGTTCTACTTTTTGTTTATTAATTGTTAATTAATGTGATATTTATTAATTAATATTAATAAGTGGTTTAAACCTTTAATTTATTTATAGATATGTGTAGGACAAAGACGTCCAAACACCCATCTCTCAGGTGTAGCCTGTTTGCTGTTACCAGCCACACAGAATATGTCTGCTCTGATCCATACAGGATATATGTGTTCTTTACCCTCCCCCCCTCCTTTTTTTTTTTTTTTTTTTTTTAGCCTAAATTGCGAGTCCTTTATGCATCTAGTTCATAACTGTAGCTTGTACCTAAACTGTCCACATGATGCTCTTTCACTCTTTATGCACTTTTAAATTGTGGTGTTTCTGTGAACTAACTCTTTTGCCTGCCATAAATGCATTCCAAACTCAGAGCAGAAGTGGAAAGAGTAAGATCTTGTAAAGAGGGATTGTAGGAGGGATTTTATTAACCTCTTCCTTGAAATTTCAGTGGATATTGCAGGTTTATAAGTAGTATTCAAGCGTAGGTGTTTACATTATAGCTGGCAGGTGAATCAGAACCCAAGAGCAAATGTTGGGATAAATACAATCTCACCTGGCCTGCACAAATTTCCCAAGTGGTTTGTTACAAAGCTTAGTCACATTGTGAATATCCTTGTCGCATAAACTGCATCTCGTCTTGCTGTTGGCTAAAGAGGGATGTTCAACAAAGGACATAATTTCCTTACAACTGTGCTGATTCTGGGAGGCAAGATTCTGTGTTCAGGGCTGGCCTGAGTATCTTAGGTTAGGGCTTGAGACCATTGCCCCAGAAATATTTGAGGTGACATATCACCCAAGGTGACATAACATAGCACCTGATGAGGCCCTGAGCAACCTGATCTAGTGGGATATGTCCCTGCCTGTGGCAGGTGGTTTGGAACTGAGTGATCTTTGAGGTCCCTTCCAACTCAAGCCATTCTATGATTCTATGATTCTATATCACTGGTGTTCAAATGGGCACTCTTCATCCTTTCCTACTCTGCTTTCATCTCCACTTTTTCCTCTCTTCTCATGTTCTTGGTTCCACTTTCTTCCTCCTCTTTTCCTTATGTAGGTCTGACACATGTTTAGCTGCTTAGTGAGACAAATACGTTCACTATACGGAAAGCATTTTTTTGCTGTGTTAAATTTTTGTCTATTCAATGAGTTAGAGGTTTACAGAAGAGTCCAGAAGAAAAATGAGCATCAGGAATGCACAGAAGAGAACAGGTAGATGGGAGAAGGGAGGGAGAACACTATTAGTTCATCTTTAGTGACAGAAATGGTAGTCTGAGCTTTAAAATGGTTTCAAAGTATGGTGTAAACACACTTGAACTGGATGATTTACACACCTACATCTCTTTTATAATCTAGGCTATAAGTCTGTGTTTCCTTATTGCTCTCTACAACTGCCTGAAAGGAAGTTGTGGGGAGCCAGGGGTCTGCCTCTTCTCGCAGATAACTAGTGATAGGACTAGAGGGAGTGACCTCAAGTTGTGACCAGGGGAGGTTCAAGTTGGAAATCAGAAGACATTTCTTCTCAGAAAGAGCAGTCAGGCATGGGAACAGGTTGCCCAGGGAGGTGGTGGAGTCTCTGTCCCTGGGGGTGTTCAAGGAAAGGTTGGACCTGGTGCTTTGGGACATGTGACATTGGTAGTAAGTGACATTGAAGAGTGGGTGACATTGGTAGTAAGGTGATGGTTGGAGCAGATGATCTTGAAGACCCTAATGATTCTATGATTCATCAGTTCTGTTTGACCAAGTGTTACCACAAAAATATTTTGAGGCTGGGGAAAGCAACCTCAGGAACATAGCTGGAATTCGTCATTCTGTTTGTTTTGCTGTTCAATTCACAGTCTTAATCATATTCTCAGTCAAAAATGGATTGAAATATATATATATATATACTGCTATAATTTATGCTTTGAAGGGAGATAATAGTAAAAGCAAATTTTTCCATTCTGTAAATCATATATCATAAATCATGATCATAATAGATCATAAAGCATAAATCGATCATATCAATCATATATAATAAATCATATCATATCAATCATATATCATAAATCATATATCATGATCTGTAATCATATGAGGAGTAGTGTGAGGTTTCTGATGCCCAAGGAAAGGGAGTAACTCAGAAGAAGTAACTTTAGCACCAGAATCAAAGCCTGTGTAGCCAGATGATGTTCCTTGTATGAATTAGAGAAATGCAGGTTCTCGTACAGTAAGGGACAGAACTGTATTGCTAACTCCAAGAAGCAGAAGAAGACAAATATAGGGGATTGCATTCTTTGTTCTGTTACTCACCTTTTGGCCTTTTGGCATGCCAGATGGACTACAATCTTTATAATGCATATTAGTATTAATCTAAGGTATAAAATACTCCTTGGGATATAAACTCTTATGCCAAATTGCAGAGAAAATGCAAAATCATGTATGTGCATTTTAATACTGATGGTTGAACACAACATGACTACACATCCTTAAACAAAGCAGAAATGCAATCTATTTATAGATCAGAGACATTTGTCCAAGCTGCTGACCAACTAATTTTAAATTTAATTTTAAATTTAGTATTTTCAGGAATGTTATGATAACGCATTCCTCTTTTAGAGGCTGAAAATGTGGGGGTGGCTAAAGAAAGAGTTAATGCCCATGATTTTGCCAGGAATCAAGTTAATGAAGAAATGCATTTGAGAGGATTAACATTGTTGTAGAAATCAGTGTGTGAAGAGACTGACTGTGAGGGTGTTGGGCTGAAGAATGTGAAAGGGCAATTCAGTCTTTTTGGCAGACTTGTCAAGGATAGTTTGCTTCTCGGCCATGGCTCCATGAGGTGGAAAACACTGAGAAGAGCAAGTGCCACAAGATGGCACTTTGAAAAGAGTGATGAAAGGGGGAAATGTACCTGTATCCATCCTGGCTGTAAGGTAGGGCTCTGAATTGCCCTGGTTTTCTTAGGCTTACTGCATCAGGCAGCAGGGAACTGTGTTGAATAACTGGATTTAATGAAGCCTTTATGGTAGTTCTTAGAGTTCTTAAACTGATGTTCTTTTTCTCTGTTTAACTCTTCTGCATGGTAAGCCACAGATGCGTAGGGGCTTTTACAGGTCAGTGTATTCTAAATCCCTAGAATATGTGTCTTCTTCTTTAAATATTTTTTGGGGAAATATATAAAATATGTGAGAAAGCAAGTGGCTTAGCAGTACCAGAATCTCTAACCACCCAGCTGAGATGGAGACAACTAGAAGTATTCAGACAAAGAAGGATTTTTTTTTGCATATGTTGGGAGGGAAAGCTGAATGGAGTCTGGTTTGTTTTGTTCAGAACGTAAACTGGTCTGGTGGTTTTGATTTTATTTTTTTCTACTTCTAATTTTAATGCCAAGAAACTAGGCTTCAAAGTGATTTCTATTAAAATTTATGGTTACATTGATGCCAGTGGAAGAAGGGGTGGCTCAACAGATGAGAAAAAACTAGCTGTTACATTCTTTACATTTTTATGTCAAATTTTCTCAAAATGTAAAGAAAAAAAATGTACATGGGCTTGTAGGTTTTGCTGGAATCCAGTTTTGTTAGAGTCCATTTTGTAATTATTTAAGGAAGATGCTCAAATATCAAGTATCTTCGAAGGATTTGGATTTTTTTTTTACAAACATGAGACAATTTTTTTCTCTTTTTCTTTTGTCTTTTTCAACACTGTAAAGGGATCATTAGACAGATTCAGATATTGGGATCACTTCAACAAGCCAACATGAGAGAAGATGAGAAACCACATGCAGAGGACAAATTCTGTGGTATTTCCAGGCTTAAGGTACAGAAATATTTTAGCAATTTTTTATGAATGCAATTGCAATTGTTTACACTTACAGCCATTCAGTAGGAGTCAAAATATAGACTAAAAGAATGAACAGTCTGCTTCTTTCTTTATCTGTAATGATTTAACAATTGAGGTCAAGAAAATTTGTAACCAAACAAATATTGCTTTTTATGTCCCTGACCTTTATGTTGTCTGATGTGTCGGAGGTATGCTTGAATGCTGCTTTGACTCTCCACCTCTGAACTTCTGTAATGCCTCTAGGCTTTACTTTCTGTAATCCCCCTATTCCTTTATAAACCTGTGAAATGAGCCAGTTGTGACATGGAAGTAAAAATTGGCTGTTAATATATCCCACACTATTTTAGAAGTCAAGAAGCTCTATTAAAAGCTATAAAATAGCTTGTTTTAATAGGAAGACAAAGCTCAAATACATTACTGATGCTTTTTAGAATTTGCAGTAGATGCATTTAAAATACTATTGAATTTATTTCATAAATAATGCTTATGAATAACCCTTAAATTAAAAGTACTTGAATACTACTGCAGATACTCTTTTTTTCCCCACTGTCAATTACTACTAGGTAATTGTAAAAAAGAGAACGCATTATTTACTATTTATGTTTGAAATGGTCTCATGACCTCTACTGAGAAAGGATAGCAGCTACTCAATCAAGTAATTCTATCAAAGGAAACGGTCTTAATCCTGCAAGAATTCTGTCATTCAGATGAGCAGAGTGTGAAGATCCTTGCACCCAGCACACTGGGCTTTTTCCTTCTGACTGCAGATGTTGTGCAGTCCTGCAGATGGCAACCTTGCAGCAGGCACAGGGTGGAAAAGGTTGTGCTGTACCTGTCTTGACCGGGGAAGTGGGATTTAAGGTTTCTGAAGACAATGTTGGTGGCTGGGAGCAGGTGAAGAACAAAATCTTTCCTCATTTTTTTTTAGTTTAGTGAAGCCATAAGTCTGTGCACAAAGATAGTTGATGGTATTTGGACATTTATATTTAAATTCTATTCACATGTCTGAGTATCAAGACTATTAAATTGTTTAACCCAGAATCACACTTTCGGTGGGTAAACAATGTTGTAAATTCCTAAATATATAATTTTGAATTCTTCACGTATTCTTCTCTTTCCTTCCTAGGTATTTCTGCTGGCACTATCACTTGCATTTGTTGGTAAAACAATGTCTGGTGCTTACATGAACAGCATGTACACACAGATAGAGAAACAATTTAATATTCCAGCTTCTTTAGTGGGGATCATTAATGGAAGCTTTGAAATTGGTAATCAATCATTTTATTACTTGTTATTCCTTGAAATTATAAAATGTTGGCTGAGCTCTATTATTATTAATTAGTGACTCTACTGTCTGTATTAATCTGCCAGTTGTTGTTTGTGACAGCAAAATGACCAACTTTGTTCTACTGTCTCTGCTCGTACTTATATATTTAGTGTCTTGGAAACTAACAGCTTAATTGAGGATGGTTGGGATTAAAGGCTGGTTCAGCTAATTTTTGCACCTTCACAATAATAACAGAACAACTAACAAAACAGAAATGTATTATAAGGTTTTTAATCAACTAAAAAAAATAGAATGATTTTATAAACTCGGTTGGAATATAAGGTCATATTAGCACTTTTACAGTTATTTTAATCAGCGGCCTCAAAGTTGGTTGGAGTGGATTGTCTCCTTACTCAAACTCAGGAGTATTTTAAGTTTTCATACCTGTACAACTGTAAAGAAAGTTTCCAGTTCTATTGTTAGTGCCCCTCCTGTCAGTAAGCTTCACAGCCAAAAGACAGGTAATGTCTTGCTGTTGCCACAAAAGCCAAACAAAAGACTTCATAATGTCAGATCCATGTAAGTAGAGATCCTCAGAGGATGTGTGTAGGAAAGCTAAGGCTCTTTTCATCCTCTTCCCTGGTCTTCTATATCTGTATGTATAAGTAGAAGAAACTACTCATGACACCACGCTGCTGCCTGCAAAACAGTCTGATGAGACAGCTATAAGGTATGAAAAAATCATAGAATCAAAAAAGACTGTATACCCAGAATATATTATTGCTTTTGATAAGAAGGAGACCTTAAGAAACATTAAATGGCCAAGATTAATGATATGGTATGTAAAGAGGTAACATTTTAAATAAAGTATCCTTTCATACTCACTTTTCTATAGAAAATTTTGGCATTCTTTTCTCCAAAGATGTAAAAGTAACTGTAAATAATGATATTAATATTTTAAATGCTTAAAAATCTATGCATGTGCCAGAGAGAGGTTAATTATGGGAACTGTATGAGTGTATGTGTTTGTGTCATTTAAGTTACTGGTTCAATGAAGTCTCTAGCAATTATACGCACACACACACACACAAAAAAAATATTCTATCTTCTTTCAGAGCATTATGCTCACCAGTCATAGACAAGGTTTTGTTCTTTTGATTAAAAAAATCACAAAATGAGTAGTTGTACGATTAGTAAATTGTTACTGTTGTGGGACCTGATTCCTAACATGAGGCTTGAGTCTTCTCTTAGCTGCATAGCAGTAATGAAGAGTATAGCAAATCAACTGATTCTGAAGTGAAAGTGGAGGAGATTTTTAGCTCATTTGTATTTTTAAATAGGACTAGGTACGAAATCTATTAATTTTATTCCTCTTTAACTATTACTGAAATTAATATTAATTTAATAAATTTAATAAATTCAACTCTTTTCTTGGTATTCATCCCATGTTTATCAATATTTTCCACACATTGCGAAATAGAGTATCCTAGGAGAATAACTTCCCAAAGCAACTACTATTCTGTAGCTCTGGGTCTTGTCTTTATGTAAAGTAGTGAGAAATTTCTTCTCTACATAGGTGCAGTCAAAAATTTCCTCTTCCACCACAATTGCTTTTTCATACTGCCTTCTATTCTTATGTATTTCCCATGTGGTGTAACTCTTCCAGAAGAAAACCACAATTAGAGAGGAATTACTGCATTGCTTAGCCAGTTACAGTTTTTACAAGAGAAGAGAAGTAGCAGATGCTGAGCTAACAAAATACAAAAAAAAATTGCATTGGATTTTAAAATGTAAAATGTTGCCTTGGTTTGTAAATATGATTCAGGTTCTTTTTGCAGGTAACTTGCTGCTGATAGCCTTTGTGAGTTACTTTGGAGGAAGGCTTCACAGACCCAAAATAATTGCTTTGGGCTGCACAGTGCTGTCATTTGGATGTCTTCTGATATCACTTCCTCATTTCCTAATTGGAAGGTGAGTGTTTTGGTGTATTGGGTCTATGTGGCAAGGTTCTGGTAGTAGAGAGGCTGCACAACAGCAACTAGGAGAGAAGATTGAGAAAATGTAGAGAACCAGCCCTGGAGCCCCCAAGGTCAGTGCAGCAGGAGGGCAGGAGGTGCTCCAGGCATGGAGCAGAAGTTCCCTGTGGCCTGTGGAGAGGCCCGTGGTGGAGCAAGCAGTCCCCCTGCAGCCCACGGGTCCCACATGGAGCAGATCTCCACACTGCAGCCCGTGGAGAACCCCCGCAGGAACAGGCCCTGGGCCAGAGCTGCAGACCGTGGAGAGGAACCCACGCAGGAGCAGGGGATCTGGGGGAGCTGCCACCCATGGGGGACCTGTGCTGGAGCACAGGGGGATTGCTCCAGGGGGATGGGTGGTACAGAGCCATGTGGGAGCAGTCCTTGAAGAGTTGCTGCCTGTGGGCAGCCCCTGCAGGCTTAGTTCAGGAAGGATGGCATCCCATGGGAGGAACCCCATGGGGAGCAGGGGCAGAGACGGACCGTGAAGGAGTGGCGGAGACAAAGTGTCAGGGACTGCAGCCTTCACTCCATGTTCACCTGTGCTAGTCAGGGGAGGAAGTGAAAAAGGATGGATGGGGAGGAAGGTGTTTTACTTTGCTTTTAGTTCTCACTGCTTTAGTCTGCTAGTGATAGGCAATAAATTATATTAATCTTCCTATGCTGTTTTGCTTAAGATGTAATTGGTGATTTATCTACCAGTCCTAATCTCAACCCATGAGTTATTTTATCATCATATTTTCTCTCCCTGTGCTTTTGAGGAGGCGGAGTGAGAGAGTAGCATGGTGGAGCTTAGCTACCTATTAGCTACTACATTTGGTTAGCTCACAGCAGCTTCTGTGATCCTTATATGCCTTAATTCCATTGCCTCCCACTGGAATAGGATTGCTTAATAAAAAAAAAATATTGCTGAACATGAGTATGGTAAGACAGATGTACAGCAGCTTGTTTTGTTTGCTTATGAGATGACTTCAAAACTCAGTAATCATTCCCAAGGACAATCACTCCTGTGCAGGGCACCTTGCCTTGTCTTGCCTTGCTGTGCCTTGCCTTTCTTCTTGTGCTACCTCTTGCATAGACTTTCTTAAGAAAGTCTAAGAAAGTTTCTTAAGAAAGTCTATGCAAGTTATGCTACTACGTCTTATCCGCTGTAGGGGCAATACAAGATGATTTTTAAGATGAATTTTTCAGTCTCTTTGGTCTGGAGCTTGGATGACAGATCATATCTGATTGCTGTATTGGCAAAGCCTTTACAAACCATAATGATTCTTTAACCACTTTTTCACTATTTTTGCTTGGTTTAACAAAATAATAATTCAGGCTTGTCTGTATTCTAATCAGTGAGGATTATTTATTTATTTATTTATTTTGATGAAAAAATCCTCTAATATTGCTATGTCCAATGTAGTATGACTCTGGCTCTGACAGTCTTGGTGGTACCCTCTGCTTAGGGTCTAAATTGGATTAGAATGTAAGAAGAATATGAGAGAAGATGATATGAGGGGCTTCACTGGGGTATTTCATCATTTCCTGAAGCATCACAATTATGGTAGATACCACATTCCTATCCCAACACTGTGTCAGTCCCTTGCTACAATTCTTTTGTTCCTACTTTGGTTTGTTACAAATACTGAGCTAACTTTCGAAGTGAATATCCTTCTTGCTACAGCTGCACACATTCTTTGAGGTAGCTTCATTACTGAAGAACGGATTTATAAGGTTGTTCTGATATATTTGCTCTTAATCTGTACATTTTTTACTTTGATTCAAACAGGTATCATATTGAAAGCAGCATTTCACCACTGGAGAATTCTTCAGTCATGCCTCTGTGCTTTGTTAATCAAAGCTCATTCTCTTTACCTACAGAGGAACCATCAACAGGTATGATTCTTCCCATGTCTACTATTACTTTTTCCTCAGTTTTTATAGTGTTTAAGTAAATAGAATTTTTTATTAGCATTTTTTTTCCAGGGTTATACTTTTGATTGGTACATTTACAGGCATAAAAACTAGAGATCAGAAAATTCACATATCCTGGGTTGCATCAAGCACAGCATTACCGGCCAGTCAAGGGAATGATTGTTCAACTCTATTCTGTGCCGGTGCATCATCACCTCAAGTACTGTGTGCAGTTTTAGGCACCACAGTAAAAAAAGGATGTAAAACTATTAAAAGACCTCCAGAGGAGGGTTACAAAGATGGTGAAGGGACTAGGGGGAAAGGTGTGAGGAGCAGCTAACGCCACTTGGTTTGTTCAGCCTAGCAAAGAGGAGACTGAGGGGAGACCTCATCATAACTTACAGCTTCCTCATGAGGAGGAGGGGGAAGGTGCTGATCTCTTCTCTCTGGTGATAAGAGATAGGACCTGAGGGAATGGCATGAAGCTGCATCAGGGAGGTTCAGCCTGGATGTTAGGAAAAGGTTCTTCACTGAGAATATGGTCAGGGACTGGGATAGGCTCCCCAGGGCAGTGGTCACGGCACCAAGCCTGCCAGAGTTCAGGAAGTGTTTGGACAACACTCTTAGACATAGGGTCTGATTTTTGTGTGGTCCTTTGTGGACCCAGGAGTTGGACTTGATGATCCTTGTGGGTCCTTCCAACTCAGGATATGCTATGATTCTATGATTCTTTCTCTCTTTCCATATGTATATATTTTGATGCACCACATGAGAAATAAAAGAATTAGAAACAGAGACAAAGCAAAAGCAAAAAAAAAAAAAGTAACTCCCATGGCTCTTTAAAGAAAAGAGAATATATCATAAACTATACTGAAACTTATCTGGGATACTGAAACATGCCTGTGCACTAGCAGTAGTATATGAAATAATATAATATATTATAAAAGTAACTACTCTGAAGTCAGAAGAGTCAGAGACAACAATTAAATAATCATGTGCAAAATCCTTACATTGGGGATGGGATTAATCTTCCTCAAAAGGAAGCCTTTAGTCTGAACTGTCTTTCTAGACTCCCTTGATAATTCATCAAAGGAGAGTACAGAGTCCTTGCAGACAGTGTCCCTTGCTGTAAGGACATTCATGCTCTCTATTATAAATTGGGTCAGATTACCTCCTGAATGAACCTACTGACTGTTGGAGGCTTAAGTGGTTGGTAGATAGCAAAAGTTAGGTGAAACGAATCTCACAGTTCACTGTTATATTTTGTGTTCCATTAACGTGTGCTGAAGCAGAATCACACTGCTGTAATATTGTATGTACCCAGTGACATCAAAGCATAGTGATACTGTACTGTTGCTTTCTGTCTCCACTTGGATGTGGCCCAATAGCGTTCCAAGACTGCATGTTACTTTAGGCATAAATTCTTCCGTCTTCGCAAGGAAAAGTTAAGAAAAGGGTATGCCTAATAGCACTTGGTATTAATTTTTCATTTGAAGATTTCAAATGAAAATATGAAAATATAAAATATATAAAATATAAAGTTTTCTTCATTTTATAAATACACAAAAAGTATAGATAAGTAAAGCATTTTTTCTAAATTATACAATCATTTACTGCTTATGTAGCACCTAGAACTCATAGGTTCTCATGTCTATGGCTATGCTTGGTTGACTTAATAGTTTCCCTGTTACTCTGTGGACAAGCAAAACTGTGATGTTCATATATACAAGCCCTTCTCCTTTACAATGCAAAAACTGCTTTGAATTTGACCACACTTGCATGTGGATTGCTTCACTCATGTTTGCTGACAGCAATCTGATATCAGTACAGATTTGGTCTCTAATCAGAGATGCTTTCATTTAGAAAGTCATCAGTTACTGTTAATAAAATCTGTTTTTCTTTATTAGCAAATTGGCACTGACAAGTATCAGTGTGACAACGTGGAACATGGAGGACAGTGGAATCTTAAGAAAACTGTATGGGATGAATAAACCCAAGTTCAGGGAGAGAAAGAAAACAACCAAGATCTCTTAGCTCCTGATGAGGGACAAAAACGACTGTGGTGCAACACACTACTAAGTTATGAAGGAGGACAAACATGAAGAATGAGAGCTAGATCCCTAGACAGATTCAGCAGGCTGGTCAGATACATTGTTGTGGATCTTCATTTTGATTGTTTGGCTGTTTTATCTCCCCTGACAACAGCAGTTTTGATGAGGGAAATGAGCACAGGAAAGGACATAGCTTATGCAGTGATTAGGCTTTCAGGCGGTAGGAGAAGGTGTAGAATGGAGAGGAAAGGGATTTAAATTCTGCTCCAGCAAGTGCAACAGCTTCTTTCAGTTATGGAGCCTTTGCAACAATTTATTTCCATATTTTGCAGAACAGATATACCCATAAAAGTTTAAGCTGTTAGTCAATTCTTTGTCTTCATCTCTAGAACATCATTAGTAGTTAGAATTAAAACATTAATTCTAGCTTCTTACTCGATTTGCAGAGTGTGTAAAGGAGTCTGGGTCCTTGCTGTGGATATTTGTGATGGTTGGAAACATAGTACGAGGGATGGGTGAAACTCCCATCATGCCTTTAGGCATTTCGTATTTGGAAGATTTTGCCAAAACAGAGAATTCACCTTTCTACCAGGGTAAGTCTATCCTATCATGCTAACCAAACTAACATGAAAATTAAAAACTAACATGGAAATTAACAAAGGTGAACAAGAGAGAAGAAAGGAGCTACTGCGTAATTGAAATAATGATAGTGTAGAACTTGTAATTTAAATATTTGTTGAGGTGAATTTGTTGAAATGAGGCCATTTTTAGCCATAAATGCCTGTTCAGTAAAGCTATCCTGATCTTCTATAACAATTTCAAGAAAATAATTATGTCTGGGTTCTGATTTTGTGTATTTTCTCCTTTTCATATTCTAGGTTGTCTACATACAGCAACAATAATTGGCCCCTTTGTTGGTTTCTTGTTGGCATCATTCTGTGCAAAACTGTTTGTTGATGTGGGATCAGTAGATCCAGGTACAGGATATATAATTTTTTTAATGTAAATTGTTAGGCATAATTGTGTATTAACCAGCACTAAAATGTGTTTCTTTGCTACTAAGAATATTCATTTTTGTTTGCTTTTTTTTTTTTTTCTTTTAGAATGGAAAATCTGTATATAATATTTAACCCAATAAAAGGCCTGAGTTCACACATGCATAAATGAATCTGCATATAAATTATTTGATGAATGATTCTATCATCTGGCTTAACATAGGAAAGGATTAGACTTAATTTAATGCAGAACACTAAAATTTGCCAGAAAAAATAGCAGTATTAGAAAAGAAGCCTGGAGAATATTTGTTCTCTTTTATCAGATTCATTTTAAGAATCTTTAAAATCCTTTTAATAAATCACATGTCAGAGATGACTAGGAAAACACACAATGACAGCAAAAAATGTTTCTGAACTAATATGAGATCCCATTTGTTTGTTTGTTATTTTAGGGGATGTAGCTATAACAGCTACTGATACCCGCTGGGTTGGAGCATGGTGGCTGGGAATTTTGATTTGTGCAGCACTGAATCTTCTTGCAGGAGTACCTTTTTGGTTTTTGCCCAAGTCACTTGTGAAGGAAGGAGAAATCAATGAACCTGAGGAGACGTGTAAAAAGAGGATAGTACTATTGCAAGAAAATGAAAAAAAGGAAGCCAAAGAAACCATGTATGAAATTGCTAAAGGCAAGTTATATCATATTTTGTTTCCTTCTTAGTTTTGTCCTTAAGGTGCATTTTTTTTGTAATACAAGTGGGTCCAAGGCATGAAATGCAACTCTAGTTTTCTACTCTCTGTAGTACAAAGAATTTGGGCAAGGATTTAGAATGGCTTTTCACACAGGCAGAAAGCTAATTTTATAGATTCAGGATCTGAATTCATCCCTTTCTCCCCCCTGCATTTCAGGTGTATGTAGATCTGAAACTTTTCTTCCTTACAGAAGATTAATGCACTGAAATCTGGTTAAGAATACTTTACTTCAGTGACCTTTGGACGGGTTGCTTATACCTCACATTCACTGTGCAGAAAAGCAGAAAAACAGCACATCTTGTGCACTTCTTGAGTCCAACTTAAAGACCCAAAGGGGATAGTCAGATGCTTAAGTAACTCATAAACTTTTAATGACCATTGAACAAGGATCTGTTTGTCTTACATTTATTCATGTTGCTATTTGCAACATTCATATCTATGTGTTTGGTTGGTTTTTTTTTTTGGATCTATATACCTGGGAAGCTATATCTGGAGGAAGCTATTTTTTTATCTTTGTGTGTGTGTGTGTGTATGCTCTAGTTGAAACATAAATTATATGTATTATGTAAAAAGTGTCAAAGGTTACTTTCTTCAGAGTACTCTCATGATTCTGTATGCCCAGTCCAGGGCCCCTTGACAAGATCTTCATTTTCAGAAAGTAAGTGCTGAGTACTATCTACCTCTCCATGGTGTTTAAAGCTGTCATGAAAATTCATCATACACAAAGTGAGTGCTTAGATGTTGGCTAATACTGCAGCTTCATTTGATAAGCACAGCTTATTTCTCTGCTGCCATGTAGCCTCAAATGAATCCACGAATAAAATACTGCTTTGGTGAGGAAAGGTTCCTAGCTCAGACTGTGGATCCCTAGTACTCATGAGTCCTTTCAGAGCCTCTTTTAACCATCATTTCCTTACCTGCATTGAAATGAACGTCCGCTCTCCCTGAATATCCTGAATTAAGAAGTCTTGTCATTTCAAGCTGAAAAAAGGCATTTATAGATCAAAATTAATCTCTTATTCAGAAAGCTCTGATTGTGCATTGCATGGCATATATAAATAAGACAGCCTATTCATAGAGTCTCATATATTTGACCCATTATTTGAAAGTCTTGCATACAGATCCTCTTCTATTGATATGCTTCCCTGTCTCTGAAAAATACATATTAGCACTAAATGGTGCCTGCTTTCAATGAAGTATGGTCATTGTTTTACAGAAGTTTATGTTTTTCTACAGTTTCTTGACAGTAGCTCATCACATTAATGAATAGAGAATGATAGACAAAGAGAAATTGTAATTGTTGTTGGCTCTTTTTCTAATGGTTCAGATCCTAACTAAATAGGCATTACTCAGAGATAAGACCTGTGTAAATTAGCTTCTCAGAATTTTACTTGACAGAAGACTGGAAGGTGCAGACTTGAGTGTATAGTGAGAATAACTGCAATCAATTCCCTCTTTGGGCATTTCCTTCCCATTCCTAACAGTAGTAATAACCAAAATCAGGGATCCCATCTCTGTGGCATGTAGTCACAGGTGTCTGGTGTGTTTGCACATCTTCCCCTTTGTACTCTCTATGCCTGGCAGGCACAGGAAAGGGATTTTGATCAATACTTTGTGGCATAGGGTGAGGTAGAAAGGAGTAGGAATGGTGGGAAGTAGCTGCTGCTGCAAATCTTTAAGTGCAAAGTTCAGTCACTGAACAGCTAAAATGTTTCCTGAAACTTTTACTATCAAATTATTACTGTGATTTTTATAAGCAGCAGCCTCATGGGTGTGAAGGTGTGTGTGTGTGTGAGTTGAGTGAGGTTATCTCTGTGTAGAAGGAACATGTTGGGGTAGCTTGGACTAAGGAAGTAATCTTTGACTTGTGGTGTCTGGCAAAGCACAAGAATTAGCCTGATCCAGTTGAGGACCACACTTGTTCCCTTTTCCCCTTCAGGGATGCTGAGCTATGGATGATTCATTTAATAAAGCATTACACTAACTCATTACATTATTTCATTCCAGATTTCATCCCATTCCTCAAGGCTTTGTTTCGCAACCCTGTTTATATGTTATTTATATGTATAACTGTGCTACAGTTCAGCGCCTTCAATGGCATGATATCCTTCATGCCTAAATATTTGGAACAGCAATTTGGAAAATCTGCATCAGATGCCATCTTTTTAATCGGTACATTTTCTTCATTCTGTTCTACCTGTATTTATATTTTTATATGTTCATGTGTACATGCGCACATATACATGTTAAGGTAAAATGCTTCTACAGATTCTACGCTGCAAAACAATTATAAATAATCCTGCATTTTCTGTTAAGGACTTTCTAATTTTCTGTGCAGAATTGAATAATCCCCTTCCCATCTTTGAACTGGCCCAGAAAGTTCAGCTGATGTCAAACTTGCACCGCTCATCTCAAAGAGATTATGTTAATTTACACCAAGAGTGTGTGTGTGATCAATATTTATAATATCTTTATTTTAAAATGTGAAGTAGAGAGTAGATTTTATGTGCATGTAAATAACACTGCTAGCACTCTTAAGACACAGATGGGTTGAATGGATGAAAAGATAAAATTGCCAGCAATCTTCAAAACTTTCTATTATCTCCACTCTTCTGATATTGATCTTGTGCTTTCTGAAACCATAAAATCCTCTTTCATATGCAGAACTTCATGGAAAGAAAGCACTGACCAAATATCTGTCTTTTGATGTCTCTTTATCAGCTTGTCTTTTTTGATGAGTGAGAAGAAGGTGTTGCACATGTACAAATGTACATTTGCAAATATTAATGACAAGTAGTTGGAGTACAAAGCAAATATCCCAGAACTGTAGAAGCCTTCCTATAGCTCCACTTTTTCAGTTCTTAAATTCTCAGTTTTCTCTTGTTTAACTGCAGTGGCTTAATTAGATTAGTATTTATCTAATCATTATAGAATAATCATCTTAAAATACATCTAGCCATACCCCTGTTACTTAACTCAGTGGTAGTCTTTCACAGTAGCCACAAAATTTATTTAAACCCTGCCACACAGAATGTCCCAGACCTTATGAATATTACTATTATCCTGTTACCAGTATTTTGAAGCTGTGCATCCAAAGGCATGCCACTATCATACATCCTTGCTTTGTTGCACTGACATTGCACAGTTTGTTGTTGTTGTTTTTTGTTGCCATTCCTGTTGTTGTTGTGTGTTTGTTTGCTTGCTTGTGTTTTTGGTTTGGTTTGGCTTGTTTTTTTTTTTTTCCCCAGACAGGCTGCTTTCTGTATTGAAATATACGGTACTTTTGGAGGATCCTGTCACATTCAATAGTCTTCCCCTTCTCTCACACTGTCCATGTCCACCAACAGTAAAGGATAGTGACAGAACCAACATTCTGTAAAAGTAGCTCCTGAATGTCTTTCAGTCACCCTTTGATTTATAAAGTATCAAACTGCAAAGAAGAGTGAAAGTACATTCAGTAATCTCATACCAAAACTTGATGTCTGTTCTTTCTTTCCATGATGCCTAGCATGGCTCTAGGTTTGCATGTCTTCCTCTTGTGTTTGTCTCTTAGCTAGGCAGTCTACTGAAATCCTGGTTTGTGCGTGTGTGTGTGTAATGTGTGTGCTGGAACTAGATTGCAACTGTAGACTGTAATTTTCCATTGAATCATTTCAGTCCAACCCTCCAGTTCTCCAAGCAGTTCACAGCTGCTGTTGACCTCAGAAGATGTCCTGGATGTTCAAGTGAACTAGTAGAGCACCATTGCTGATCGTTTTATTATTCAGTCATGGGCACTGCATGAATCTTTGCCAAACACAGTCTTCATTTATGAGTAGCATTGATGGTCATCTTCTTTATTTTAACATGGACATTTAACTTGTTTAAATAGGTGTTTACAACTTACCAGTTATATGTGTTGGGTATTTCTTTGGAGGCTTATTCATGAAGAAATTCAAGATAAATATCTATCAGGCTGCGCACATAGCATTTTGGGTATCTTTTCTGGAATACCTTCTCTACTTCGCTGCCTATTGGACTGTCTGTGACACTTCACCAGTTGCTGGCCTAACAGTTTCTTATGAAGGGTATGTTCTTTGAGGTGCAACCTGGAATAATTTTTCTTGTCAAGAATCAGCCAGGAACTCCACAGTTTTTCAAAATAAAAATGGGTACATTTTAGTTTCATTATCTAAGTTATCGAGACTTTTTAATTGCATGAAACAGTAGGTCTACTTTCTGTTGTTCCTGTTTTAAACAGTACAGTGTATTGAAAAAGATACCCACACCAAGACTCATACAATTCCACATCCATGTTAATTATTTCACTAATATAATTATACACTCAATTATACAGCAGGAAAAAATAAGAAGTTGATCAAATTAGGCATATATGAATGAGGGAACTGGGGTTGTTTAGTCTGGAGAAGAGGAGGCTCAGGGGAGATCTTATTTCTCTCTGCAACTACTTGAAAGGAAGGTGTGGAGAGCTGGGAGTTACCTGTGAGCCTCTTCTCACACGTAACTAGTGATAGGACTAGAAGGAATGGCCTCAAGTTGCACCAGTGGAGGTTTAGGTTGGAAAATAGGAGATATTTCTTCTCAGAAAGAGCAGTCAGGCATTGGAATGGGTTGCCTGTTGAGGTGGTGGCGTCACCGTCCCTGGGGGTGTTCAAGAAAGGGTTGGACCTGGTGCTTAGGGTGCTTAGGTTTAGTGGGTGACATTGGTGGTACAGTGATGGTTGGATCAAATAACCTGGAAGGTCTTTTCCAGCCTTAATGATTCTATGATGCTATGATTCCATGAATGCTATTTCTGACTACAGAGGGACAAAAACCTTTTTTTTTTTTTTTTTTTTTTTTTTTAATTTAAGCTGGTTTACTGAAATTTGATTTCCAAAAAGTTATCAGAAGATATTTTATCTACAGTTTCTTGATTTGGAGCCTGCCATTAATCATGGTGGCATGTGTCTGGAAAATGCACATGCACTTATATATAACACTTCTGGATAATCAAGAACATACATACCACAGATGAGAAAAATGCTGTTGGGTATACATACCTACCTGTAAATAGATAACATTATATAGTGTAATGTAATATGATATAATGTTTGATATGTTACGATATAATAATATAATATGAGATGCGATATAACATAACATAACATAACATAACATAACATAACATAACATAACATAACATAACATAACATAACATAACATAACATAACATAACATAACATAATATGGAAAGATAGAAAGTCATGGTGCTGCAGTCAGAGTCCAGGATATCTTGGATCAACTTTTGAGCTAGAACAGGATATTAAACTTTTCAAGGGCTACTGGAGTTATTTCATTGCTGAAATATTTACTCATTTTCTAAATGTATTTCAGAATAGAACAAGTTTCATATGCAGAAAGTACTGTACTTGCTGGCTGCAACAGGGACTGTGATTGCACACTTAAAAGCTGGGACCCAGTTTGTGGAAAGAATGGAATCACTTATGTGTCACCTTGTCTTGCTGGGTGTAAAGCCTCAAGAGGAACTGGAAAAAGTGTGGTAAAGCATACTTTCTGTTGTGTGGTAGCTAGGAAATATAGGAAGTGAGAAATAGCCATATCAATATAGGGCAATAAATATTCATACATGTACATTTAATTGGATTTGTAAGTGATAAATAGTTGGAAAAAGCCATTGAGTGGCATAAGAAATTCCAAACTGAATATGAAAATTAGGTCAAGTTTAAATTAAAGAATGTAATGAAGAAGCCTCATTTTCTTATAATTGAAACAATCTCAAATACTCAAAACAGTGTGAGAAGTTATTTTCAAGATACTGCAAGTCGGAAACTTGAGTGCACAAAAGCATTTCACTCAAATTCTACAGCATGGATTTAATCATCTCTTTTCTCCTATAGATTTAAACAAATACCTAGGTATTATAGAACATAGCTCCCTCCCAGTTTCTAACTTTACATACCACACCAGATGATGGGTGGACCTGGTCCTGGCAGGCTGATTGGTACCCCACAGAGCAGTGCTGAATGTATGTAACACTCAGGTGCTAAAGAGAGGGAGCTAGGTGTTAAATGTGTGAATTTCATGCTCAGTGTGTGAGTTTTGACAAGTCTGTGTGATTAAAATGCCTTTTTTTGGCAGGTATTTGAAAATTGTACCTGTGTAGCAGCCTCAGAGTTTTCATATCAAAATGCCTCTGCAATTCTGGGCCAATGTGACAGAGGAGAAAGCTGTGACAAGATGCTTCATTACTTTTTAATACTGCAATTAGTCTGCAGCTTCATTTTTTCCTTAGCAGCCATGCCTGGGTACATGGTCTTAATAAGGTACAGTAAAATTTCCTTATGTTAGGAAACCTGCTGGATTTTTTATTCTTAGGTCAGATACTTACAGAAATTAAAAAAATATGTAAGTTAGTGTATAGAGGGGGGAAGAAAAGAAAGCTCTTACATCATTTCTGTGCTGTGTTAAGGTTTAGTGTCATGTTAAATCAGTTCTATAAACTGATGTTGCTTCTGACTATCAGCTGTATCCTGAATTAATGTAGAACCACTGAGAAAACACACTGAGATACTGAGGACTGTGTAATATCCATTTCTTTATTGACCACATCATCATGGTGCTGATTAAGCCAGAACTACCTTCTTACACTTTGTGCTAGCCTCAGCCCAAGTAGATGATACTGGGACAATAGTTTTTCCTTTTGTCATTTGACAGACCCAGTTAAGGAATTTCAGTAAATGTCATCTAATGAGGATAACGAATTAGAGTGGTTTGGGCCTAATGTGATGAAGGTTTTGGTTGAAAAAAGAGAAGGTAAATATTTTTTTATTAATGTCACCTCTGTTAATCAGTGTTCAATGTACCATATAGGTCTCTAAAACCTGAAGAAAAGTCATTTGGAGTGGGTATCCATGAACTAGCTTCGAGAGTATTTGGTAAGAAAAGTTCTAATATGCTTTAGAAGAATAGTTAGATCTGATGTAGAGTTAGGTATGGATCACACCAGGGCCCATAAGAGCAAGGCACAGAATTCTACTTTTGTGGAATGCCGGTGAACAGGAAAAAATATTTATTTATTTATTTATTCATTGTGGATCTAGGCAGCATTGCAAATGAGAATAGCTTTCATTTGTCATTTATTTATTTTGGGGAATAGGCTGACTACATCTGGCACTCATTTGAAAGTCATCTTATAGATCTTTGCTCTAGTTCTATTTACTGAAAACAACAGTTACTGCCACTCATAGGAGAAAATGTTGAGTTTTGCTAGGAATCACAGTCCATATTGTAACATGTATATATTGTAAACGTGCAACAGGAAATAAAATCTTTTGCTCAAGGTAGGTAGATAAGGAAGAAGAGGGAACATCAGGAATATAGAAAAAACATGGTTCATGCTGAAAGAGGACAGGACAGAAGAGTAGGTGAGAAACAATATAGGTTCTGTAGTGTATCTGCTAATCGGAAAAAAAATATGTTATTCACAAAAACATTTTATTAAAATCTCTTTTAGCTGGAATTCCATCTCCCATTTATTTTGGAGCTTTGATAGATACCACATGCTTGAAGTGGGGTACTATGACTTGTGGTGGAGAAGGAGCATGTAGGATGTATGACATTGTCACATACAGGTATATTTTCTACTTTATATTAATTTCTCCTCCTTGGTTTATTATTAAATGCTTATAGATACCATTGTATGCTCTTCATCTTTTTCTAGTAGGCAAACTGTTCCTGTATTAGAAATTTGACACAACACTTTTTTTTGGCATTGGCTTTATTTGCCATGTGTGACCTTTACCACAGATGCTGTAACGTCCTTTGACCAGAAATGTTCTGGCACCATAATTACATTCACTTACAAACTTTCATGAGAACAGACCTCAAAACACTAAATTCTGATAAAATAAATAAATTAAAAGCCCTTGTGGGAAAAATAACAGCTGTTTAATGGCTGTCTATACTGTATATTTAAAAAGATAAGTGTTGAAATAGTATTTGAATTAAATTATAGGAGAAATTTAGGTAGGATATAGTTACCCAAGTAGGAATTTGGTCCAAAATACTATGTTTCATGCCCTTTTTTAGTCCTTCAGGAAGCACTGTAGGAATTTTGAAGAAAAATCTTGTTGAACTAACAGCCTCAGACTGACTCCTTGCAATGCTGTGTAGAGATTGGTTACGGAAGAATGCTAACATATGAATATCCTGAAGTTTTACTCAGGTGGTCCAAGCTGCACTTTTCAGGGCTGTCTATCTTTCTCCTAGACAGCAGTCCATAAGGGAACCAGGCAGCTAACTTTGCTTGTTAAATTATTTTCCTGAAGTTGGGTGATGTAAATAGACAGTTCACTGCCTGTGATATACTTTTTCATCTTCTGTGAGATCCAAGAGGATCAGAGCACCAGCTTTAAAGCATCTGGGTAATTATCACAAAAGAATGTATGCTGATTAATTTTGTTATTTTCACATGAATGCATATATTTAATAAAGCTAATCTTCTATTTCAGGTGGCTCTACCTTGGCCTGCCAGCAATATTACGTGGAGTGTCCTATTTCCCATGTGCACTAATTCTCTTTATTTTAAAGAAGAAACTTAAATCTGAAAGCAAAACCTTATTAAATACACCAATAGAATTGCAGAATAAAGGACAATAAGCATTGATATAGCATTTTGAAGCAGGATATGTTGTGGGGGAAAAAAATGCAGTGTAAATTTTGCATGTATCCTTGTGAAAGATTACTTACTTTAATCAGTGAAATTTTGGACAGAGATTAATAGAATTGCACGCGGTTATATCCTAATTATATTTTCACTAGAATATCAGTTCATAAACAAAAGTTACAGGAAAAATGTGTTTGGTGCAAAAGTACAAGGACCAGAAATATGAAAATTTATGAAATGCCAGGCTTAAGTCATCTGAGCAAAGGGCTATAAAGCAGAAACATATTTTCAATCCCCATTTTACTGAAGGTACTGTGAGTTTTGCAACTGACACCAGTGATGTGAGATTTTTTTCTGGAATTCTCCAACAGCTTCTGCTACAGCTTCTCTTATTGACCGTGGACAGGACTTGTAGCTTTTGTGGATCTGTTTTTTTTCCATGAATTTATTTAATTATGCTGTTAGCCTTTTCATGCAAGGACTGTTATTCTACACAGTGTAGGTGGTCAGTATATTGGGAACCTGGCTTATGGCTTGACCTGAATGCTGCAGTAATAACAACAAATAAAAAATAAAAATATATATATTTTCTAAATGCTGTGTTATGGTGATGTTTTAAGGTTTGCATACACCATGGATGAAGAAAGGTTTTCAGGATTTGTCACTTCAGTTGCTTTCACATTAGAAGGGAATAACTTATACACTGAGAGTGATAAATGATACTTGCAAGTGTTTTGCCATCACACTTCTGTGTGCCAAATCCTATACCTTCTCATGCCTACTGAAACTATTCTTTGAATGATAATGAAAGCATTAGCTATCCTGATCTTTGTCCAACTTTTATTTCTGTCAGATGTGATACTATAATGGATATAGTACCCATTTGGTGTTCAGCATCAGTGAGCCATTGCCCTGAAATGTCTTAAATATCTCAGGAAAAGATACTAAATATCTCTAGAGAAAACCATACAGAAAACCCTGCTGACAGGGTATATATCACACTATGTGTTTATTTGTTTATTTGGTTGAGTACAGTGCATACATATTTAGCTGGATGTTTGGTTCCAGTGCAGAGGAGCTTAGGTCTGTCTGTAAGTGGCCAAGCAAGAACTTCTCAAGTCCTTTTATTAAAACTGTTGGAACTCCCCCCTCTCTTTCTCCCCCCTAAAGTATTATGTTATATTTCCCCAAAGCAGTTATGTTAGGTTATATTCTGTTTTACTTCAGGGTATCTTAATAATGTCATGTGTGCATGTGCTTGTAATTTCTTCATGTTCTCCATAGAATCAAGGACAGAAGATCAATTTCTTTCCATAGACCACAAGTATAGCTACAGAATTTAAAATTTCTTCAAATACAGTAGGTTCTTAAAATTAATTGTACATGTTTGTGCTGTTTCCTTGCATTCTATCATCAGTTACTGGAGAGAAGAGGATAGCACCTACTTCTGAGCTTCCCTCCACAGGAAGTTTCATAGAGGTCACCTCTTGGCCTCTTTTCTGCAGACTGGACAACCCAGTGTATCAACCTCACCTCATAGGACAACCTGTAGAAAGAGAATGGAAAAGGAAAACATGATGCAGCCTGTAGCAGAGCAGAGAATACAATTCTCTGTTATGTGCCAGGTCTTCCAGAGGCTTCCTGAATATTTGAAGCACAGTTGATTTTCAGCATTGTTCCTGCTGCCCTGGGGAACTTACTGAAAGCCATCATTCTCCCTTGGGGTTTTAAATACCCCCAAAGCTAGAGGTAAAATTCTTTTGCAGGCATTGGCACAGTTTGGTGCCAAGGTAACCTGGGAAACTGAAAAGATACAATGCACTGAGGTTTCACGGCTGTAGCAAACAAAAGGGCCTTGTTAGGTAGACAAATCTGTGCCATTTAAATGGACTACTGCCAAAGAGTCAGGCCTAGTTAACTCACTGTGTTTCAAAATGGAAGGAAGCAGATAGGAAAGTCTCCAAGTTTTAAATTTAGCCTTTTACTACATGCATTCATTTTCTTTTTAATTGTTCCAGTTCATCTGCTTGAGAATGTGGCAGCTTTACAGGCCACCTTCATCAGATACTTTGAAATTATTAGCCTGCTACTCAATCTGTTTACCAATTTAGAAGGTGGTGATTGGAGAGCTGGCAGGATGATGATGGTAGATAGGTTTCTTAGCATACGTCAAGGGTGGGAACATTACAACTGCAGAGCAACACCAGCAAAAGGAGAGTACATGTCATTCCAAAGTAATCATCATAAAACCTTTATAATATGCTGTGTCTGGTAAAACAAGCATTCCTGGGATTATTTTTTATACTCCCGACCCAATACTCCAAGAGTATAAAAAATACTCTTGGACCTATTCATTCAATGTAGAGCCAAACCTTAGACTTGAACATTCCAAGTTCTGAGCATGGTGACCTCAATTAGGGAAAGCATTTTAGCATGTGCTTGACTTAAGAATGAATGGCCTCATTGATGTTTATTGTTTAGGTAGGCAATGTTGGATATTTGAAGACTGAGCCCCAACCTGCCATTGTTTTGACACTCCTTTGAACAGAGGCTACTTGCTGTGGAGGCTGCAGTAGGTATTCAGATGACATTCCCTGTGCTTGAAAGTTTGGGCTGATCCTGGTTTGATTTTTTTTTTTTTTTTAATCACAATTGGGTGCTCAGCTGTCAATTTCAAAGAAGAAATAACAAAGTTGCCAGTATCCACTGGCAACTATCCATTTCAGCAATCCACTGAAAAATGCCAATGCTTTACAAACAGCATACATCTGTGCTGGTGAAGGGTATGTTTCTGTTTTTATTTACAATATTTTGTCTGTATCAATTTTGAATTTCATCAGTTATTTTATTGCCAGGTCTGTCAGTATTTTAAAAGTCTTTATTAACAGGTTTATATATATATATATATAGGAAAATATTGTGTCTTGTATAAATTTCATTGTCTCCCTGTTACTTCTAGCTCATAAGAATTGAAACCTATTCTTTGTACACAATTAAAAATAGCTGATGATGCATTATGTTTAAGCTATTTATTTTCTTAAATTTATCTCATTATTTATTTATTTATTTTGAGGGTGATTTCCCCACTTACTGGGAAAAAATGTTACTTAGCAAGTTGATTTTAATTGATGGGCATAAGGGAGGTGTGGTGACAAAAGCTACATAATTGCACAATAATTTTGTTGTGGGCATAGCTTTATGATTTATGATATGAATACTGGCTTTGTTTTGACAATGCAAACATACAATGTTAACATGCATAGCTTCTGAATATGTGAGCATTACAGTTTTGGACACGTCTTGTTGGTAATTCAATTTTTATTTATTTTTTTTTTTTTCCATACATTTCATGTACAGCAAATGGTAGTCTGTTTCTGTATGCTTTCTACCTCAGGTTGAGTTTTAGCAGATACCTCTTACCTACAAGTTATTGTCCAAGCAAACCTAATAGTACCTGGAGATAATTCAGTCTGTGGACAAGGAGAGAGGAACACCCTGATCGCATTTGGGGTGAGATTTGGCATATAAAAGCTCTGAGTAACTTCTTGTTTTATGTAAATACAGTCATGGGATAAAAACTGGATACATCCAGCAACAAGTTCTTAACTACTGCTACTTTTTTTTTTTTTTTAACAGAATTGTTGTTAGTTTCTTCCTTTCTTAATTAGTCATAAAGTGTTCTCAGTTATGCTGCTTGGGATTTTGAACTTTCATTGTGTTTAGGGCTTTGTCTGAGAACGTGGAAAATTACTAGGTAATTGTCTCTCTCTTGCTTTGTTCAGGGAGGCAATGGCATGGATTTCTTATAAGGGATATAAATCACAGGAGAAAAAGTAGTAGATCCCATTTGAAGGTGAAATCTTAGGCATTGCAATGTCTAACGTCCCTTCAGGATGAGCCCATTCAGTAGCTCCCTAAAATCACAGAATCATTAAGGTTGGAAAAGACCAGCTCCATGCTGCAAGTGTGACATATGACTGTTATTTCCAAGAGAGGTGCTTAGGGAATACACACACCAGATGCTCAGAGCTGATGTGACTGCATGTGACTAGTAGTAAGGATTCATCTTGCTGAATCCTTAGAGCCTGTGCTGTATGAGAGGAAGGTCCTCACTTGGAGGGCAGAAAGTGCAAAATGTTGGTGCAAAATGTTGGTGCAAAATCTTGAGGTCTCTTCCAACCTAGAAATTCTGTGATTCTGTGATTCTGTGAAAAGAAAAAGCTGATTACAATGGCTGTGCTTTTGTAAAAGACCTTGACCCCCTGTATTTGTGTAATGGCTGCCCAGCTTTATAATGTTATCATTTAAATTGTACTAAAATGGGTTTGAAAAAACAAGCTTCTCACTTGAGATTAATGGAAATCAAAGTGGTCCAGTTCATGCTGTACCTTTGCTGTTACTATTGTTTCAAGGCAGCTCTCTGGAAGGCCAGAGTGTAGGCAACTGCATGTTGTCTGGCACACAATGATTCTTCTTCTGTAGGTGGTAAACCAGTCTCAAGAAAACTTTCTGGTATAAAGACAGAATCATATTTTAGAAAATCTTGAGATTTTGAAGAAATGTTGAGAATTAAAAAATTAAATTCAAGAAGACATATTCCATGCTTTTGATTTAGTTATGAATTTTCTGTAGTTTTCAACCTCATACTGCATTTTAGCTCTCAACATTCCTCATGGTGAATCTGAATAATGGGATAGCAGCAATTGTAACATTACTGCTGCTACTTTGTGACTTCCACTTATGACTGACAGATTGCAGAAATACTCCTATCAAATATATATGCATGTACAACACAGACATATAAACAGATAGTTTGTATTGTTTATGCACTCATTTATTTTTTCAGTTTAACAGAATCTTCTAAGGGATGCTGCAATCAGTAACAAAACCTGTTCAGTGAAGTCAGTGGAGCAACACTTCTGTTTTCATTTAAGTTTCAATTTCTATGTAGAGGTCTGGCCTCTAGAATATTCTTCTGGGTGCTAGAGAGGTTATTTCTAAGTTTAAACATACTAAACGCAAAACTTTTCACTGTTTCCAGTTTTCTCTATTAGTTTATCTGTCTGTGTTTTCAGATCAGGCAAGGCCTGAGCTGTAGAGATTGGATATGGTTATGAGCTTTCCTCACAGTCAGAGACCTTTAAATCCAATTTAGGACCTACTAATTCTATTATTTAGCAAAAGTAGTAATATATAGAGAAGATCTTAGATTTCTCCAAATCATTTTTTCCATCTTATTTCTGTATGAACATTGTGAATTTGATTCCGCCCCCCTCCAATTAGAGCAGACAGTGATATTGTGAAAAAAGAATTATGACTTCAGTAAAAGTCTGAAGAGATGAAGAGCCTGGTAGGTGTGGGAGAGCTGTTTTGCTTCTGTAGTATGGGCTGATAATTCCCAAAGAAATCCATATCACACGAAACATCCTCCTGCCATATATGTCTAGGTGGTTTTAATATTGTGGCTGAACTATTGCAATCATTTGGTACAGCTGCTATAATTGATTACCCCCGCCCCTCACTAAAGGCTTTGCTAGATGCCATCGTGTGCGGCACCGAGGTGAGTTGGCTTCAGTCCCATCAGATCTGTACTACCAGTGGGATCCTGCATAGCTCCAGTGCAACCTGGGCTTTCCCCCCCCACCAAAAAAAAAAAACCTTCTTTCTCCCCTCTCCCCCAAAAAAGGAAAAAAAAAAACAAAACACCACTTTCCCAAGGGATTTGCTCTTCTGAGTTTATCAATTGAGTACAGTAAATAAATTACATTCTCAGCTGATAATAAAAGATTATTTCTTGGCACATATTTAGTAATGTTTGTCAAGTCCAATTTAAAACTATAGATGGAATAGCTTCCATTACTTCTCTAGAGATTAGTTTATAGTCTCTTAACTTTACTGTCTTGGAACTTTTCCCAGTATGTCACAGCCACTCTGTTGTGTTCATTTTTTCTTTTAATTTAGATTTGCTAATCCAGTTTAATACTATTTTTTTCTCTTTGATGTTTTTATGTACTTCAGATACTTTTGTCAAGGCTAAAGTAAGCCCATACCTTCCCTGAGCACCTTATAATTTGTCCCAAGAATGCATGAAATATATGCAGTGCTCATCTAATGAATCTCCTTTGGGGCTGAAAAACAGTTCTTGAAGGTTTTGTTGCCTTGAAAGAGGTCCTTCAGTATGCTTTAACTAAGGTCTTTCTATATTTCGATGGTATACTGTGTGCAATTTTGACCTTTGAGATTTTTCTAGAGTTCATGTCATTTACAAAACAAAAATAAAAGAACCATTTTTACCATTGGCCCTGGGACACTTCTTTCAGGGTCTCCTGCTTTTGCTTTTCAGAACCTCCCAAGCCAACAACAACAACAAAAGAGAAATGTGGCTCACCATGTTCCTGCCTGAAGTGGAACACCACAACAGTGAATATATGGCCTTTTTAATGTTTGCAGTTATATCACTGATGCTGTTAATGCCTTGTCTTACAGATTATAGAGGCAGATATCTTTACATTCCTTAGCAAAGGGAAAAAAATCTCCTTGGATGTTGGCCTGAGATTTTGCTTCACAATAATTTTAGCAATAGTTTACAATAAATTTGCCTTATATACACCTTATGGAAAAAGCCAACTTCCTCAAAACCAATTTCTGTAATTAATGCTCAACTACTTCATCATTTCTTTAAAAAATGAAACTCTGCATAAAATATTGTTTCAAAAAGTTGCTAGAAGAAAAGTACCCTACCTTGGAACTGCATGTGGGAAATGCACTGATTGGAGAGAAATTAAATGTTTTCTTTCAAGTATCTCACATCTAGCCTTAAGTGAAAACAGAAAGTTTGTAAGTTTTCTCTAATGACTGTTAAAACATCATTTAGTAGGAAAAACAACAACAAAAAAAAAAACAAACAAAAACTAAGTTGCATGAGTAATTATAGTCTTCTATATAAAATTATTTTAAGTTTCTTCACATTTAAAAAAGGTGAAGGTAAGTTTATAATATACAAACAAATCAGCACTGAGTTATTCCTCCTACATTTCCCACAAGGGATAGGGTGAAAACTGAGAATTACTTGGCAATGCAGTAATAACATAACTTTTTATAATAACCTAAGTTATTGCTGTTATTCTGAAATTAAGAGTTAGTGCTTAAACCCCAACCATTTTGATAGGCAAAAGCAGTGGAGGTCTATTGTAATACTTGCAAGAGTTCTCCTCATGAGCTTGGCCAAATTTTTGGGAATCCAAGGGATTTGAGCTGGTTTTGCCAGCAGAGAATTTCTCCTGGGCTTTTAGATTAGCATCCATGGGGAGATGAGATTGAAAATGCACTCCTCATGTAGGCATGTAACAGAAAGTGCCCCAGAAGTTCCTGCTTGAAATTACTTGCAAGTGAGAGTTAAACTCCCTGAAACTGCTGGCCCTGTGCTCATCAAGGCACAACAGTAGTACTCTGTGGTCCTGCTCCTTGGTGAGTGGAGGCTCGCTCCTCCTTGCCCTCTGGCTTGGGCACATTTTGCTCCCCCACAGAGCTGGCACAGGTAGTCAGTAGGTCCCGCTCTGAGCTGTAGCTTGGAGAGGGCAGTAGGGATCTTGGCCTGAGAAACACGTCAATACTGACGTATTTGAAGAGGACTTCTTCTTTTGTATTCTAACACAGAGTTGTTTGTTTAGTGTCTTTTTAATGCAAACTTCCCACAGCAAAAAAAGAGGTGTGATTTTTAGAGGATAATTTCCCCACTTAGCTTATTAGGCACATGTTTAATATAGCAAAATACTTATGAAAGGTGATTTCCAATGGCATACATTGAAGGTAGGCTCTCCTCTTCTGAAGGTTGTCAGTGGTAGTCTACTTTGCAGCTTTGAAAGCAACCACAGTATGCTTGTTTGGGTTATCTGAATGAAATTATATTAGTTTCAAAGTGTAGAGTACATCTAAGCAATGTTTCCTTTATTCAGATGAAAACATTGATCCAGCAGGTGCTGGAGATTTGGGCTGGAAGTCATGCATTATCACTGACAAGTCACTGGCTGTGACAAAAACCTGATATTTTTGGGATAACCTCTTCTTTTTCAGAAGGCTGAATAATTCAAACACAGTTGGTGGTACAAATTATATCTAAATTCAAAGACATGTGCAAACGCATATTACCAATAAATTATATGACTTGAAATGATTTTTTGTTTCCATTCCTCCAACATTAAAAGTATTATTTCCAATATGAGCACACACACATCTGTCTTTCAATTTGAAGAGATCAGCAACACTCCTCTTCTATTATTATTATTTGAGGTTTTATGTATGAGTACTCACTGAGGGCCCATTGCTGGGGAGATAATTCTTTTACTACAGTATTAGATTGCACGAATTTTGCAGGAGGCCTGTGAGCAAGCCGCATAAAGTTTTACAGGAGTAAATTCTCGTAGAAGAGCACTCTGAAATGATTTCACCACTTGCATCTTTTTCTTTTATTAATTCTCTCTGGACCTAAAGAAGCTGGAATTACTAAAATAAGATCACATGGTAGTTTAGCATAGCAACCCCAAATCCTCTACGTACCTTTCAAGAGATGAAAAATTGGTATCAAGAAAACTACTGAACACCTTATACAGAAATCACGCTTGCTTTAATTTTATTTTATTTTATTGGTTGGTTGGTTGGTTTTGTTTTGAGCAGAATAGCTTGTTTTCTTTCACATCTGACCCTTCCATGTTTCTTCAATATTAGGGAACAATCAGGATTCACATTCCTTCTCCTTCTGCTGCTTCTTTTGTCTGAGGAAACCCATGAGCTAGCTTGCAGGCTGACCTCTCTCAGCCTTGGTCTTACAGCCACATCAGCTCTGAGGTGACATCACCACATCCTCTTTTGGCTGCAGGGTTGGCTTTTGCTGCTCCAGGCGGAGGCTCTGCTGGCAGTGAAGCTCAGTCAGTGCAACCGAGCACGATGAAAGCAGTGACAAGCAGGTGCCACTTGCACAATGCTTCCTCTGCCGATGGGTGAGATGCAGCTCTGAATGGAGCTGCCCTCCGGTCTACCTCTGCATGGTTGGAGGCCAAGATCTAAACTTCTGTCTGTCTGTGTGTCACTGCTGTGCAAACCAGCCTCCTGGGGAAAGCATCCAGCTGAACACGGGAACGTACTCCCATGTGCTCTGAATGTGTTTGCTTGTGCTCAGCCCCAGAATATCTTGCTCCCGTTTGATGCGGTTCATGACACACAGAGGGTGTTGATGTGCTGCTACATTCAACCAGGCAAATCACATCAGGAACGCAGCGTCCTGCTTTGGGAGCACGGCTGGCAGCGTTAGGCAGTGCAGTGCCCTTCTGGGCTTGGGAAACAGCTCCCACCCCTAGAGCAGTCCCTGGGGCCATGTGCAGGGGGCTCCTGTGCCCACCTCCTGGTGCCCACCACTCAGATGGTCACTGCTGTTCAGTCTGCCAGCATTGGGTCCCACAGGGAGCAGTGGCAGCTGATGTTGACCCTGCTGCTGACCTGCTGGCTTGTTCTTGAGTTTCCATGCCACTGCGTGCCCTGCAGAACAGGTTCTCAGGGGGCAAGGCCAAGGTTCAGCCAGTTGTCAGGCTGGTGGCTGACGCACCAGCCCAAACTGTGGCTGGCGGAGAGGCAGTGGTGCGTGCTGATGATGGTGAGCTCTGCCAGCACGTGTGAGTGGGCTGGCCAGGATCACGGAGCTGGGGCTTGCCTCACCAAGCCTGTCTGTCCACAGCAAGGGCCCATTTCCTCTTATGTCTGCCCACAGTTGCCGTATGATGACTGAGCTGCACTGACAGGCACAACAGCAAACAATGTCTCGGACAGTGGAGCTTAGTTTGCCAAAGGTGTGGAATGCAACTTGTGCAGCAGTGCTGATATTGCTGCCTAGCCTTGTATCACAGCCACATCTGGAGTTCTTTTCATCTCACTTTAAAGTAAGTATCTACAATAGATCAGGCAACTTACACCTTTGGAAATACTTCTTTTTCCTCCTCTGACTATAAAGAAAAGGTGATTGACTGGCTCATCCCAAGGGGTCTGCACCAAATCCATGCAGCGCTGCCATGTAAGTGGATCTTATCATCTGTGTGTGACAATCACAAGAAATGTCATGCTCTCAAAACTCTTTGTATCCAACTTTAAAATATATTTATAGAAGCACTGATGGGAATTTTCTGGGTGTCTCATTTTGAGAAGTGTGCTCTGCCTTCTCTCCATGTAGACAATGGGCTTGCAGTTACATTTCCAACAGACTTCTTCCACTTGGTGGCAAGCCGACAGCAATGACATTAGGGGACCCATTGCTAATGCTCATATATATTTTTCCTCAATTTTCGTGATATGTTAAAAGCTGTCCAAAAGGAAGTTGTAATATGTGTAACTTCAACTTTATTAGAAGAATCCAATTCTGATTTGTTCTGGTCTATGAATCTAAGCGATTTAAAGTTGTCCCTTTCCTTTTTCTCTCCTCTCCTCTCCTCTCCTCTCCTCTCCTCTCCTCTCCTCTCCTCTCCTCTCCTCTCCTCTCCTCTCCTCTCCTCTCCTCTCCTCTCCTCTCCTCTCCTCTCCTCTCCTCTCCTCTCCTCTCCTCTCCTCTCCTCTCCTTCCTTTCTTGTTACTGTTAGAAATAGGCTGGGTTTCAATCTCCTCACCATGTATCTTATTACATGCCATAGTATAAAGTCCCACCATCAAAAAGGAAAAGTCAAAACTTTATATGAAAAAAACAAATAAAGACTCAGAATAAATCAACAAATATGTAATAATCACAGTAGAATCTGTGAAATCATATCAAGCATAATCCAATAGAAAATGTGAATATATCAGATGACCGTATGCAGTTAATTTACTAAGCTTCAGAGGAAAGTGAAACCTTGCAAATTTATGGACTTTGTACATTTACAGTTTAATTTGGCTTTTGGGAGTAAATAATGCAGTTGCATGTATTTCAATGTGTCAGTTTAATCTTTAGCAAATTGCTTGACACATGCTGTCAAATTTTTATACTATAAAGGCTAATCATACAAACGTTGTCAAACTCTTATGAAATTCAGGTGTTTACTTTTTGCTGGAAAGAAAGGTGGCACATTATTTTCCTTCCAGTTTGAGGTTACAGGAGTCAGAAAAAAAAACTCTTTTCTTCTTCTCTTTTTTCTTTCTTTTTCTTTTTTTTTTTCTTTTTTTTTTTTTTTTTTTTTTCTTTTTTCTTTCCTGTATTTAGAAATCACTAGAGAAGAATGGTCCTTTATTTAGACAATAATCTGGTTCTGTAATTCAAGTTTCTGGCAAAAGAGAGCATCATGCTGTTACATGCAACTCACTGACCAGAAACTCTGTTTCTTGAGAATCTGTTGCTAAACCTGGAGTGACTTTCTAGGTCAGAATTTTTCCTTTGAGCTGGAAAGTTATGTAAAGAAGACAATGAGGAGATGGTTTTACACTCTGTATGTGCCCTGTTAGATGTGAGAGCCGATTTTCTATGTGGTTGGTTAACAGGTGGGAGCTGGGCGTTCTGTTTGTCCAGCCTGCAGCCAGCTTGGAGGGATAGCTGTGTCATCCTACACCTCCTGGTGACACCTGCAGGAACTGCCCATAGTTACAGTAAATAATCCTGGTTTCTAATAGGCAGAAGGTCTGTAATTGGAAGCAGTGATTTCCCGAGCGCATCCACTTCTCCTTGGGTCTCCATCAGGGCAGCCCTCTTCCAGCTCTGCATCAGCGTTGGGACAACCAAGGACCCCTATCAAAAGCTGGTTGACAGGAATGTGCAATTTATATCCTCTTGAAGACCTAAGCCATCCTTCACTATCTCTGCTGACCCTCATCAAAGGCACCAATAAGGATAGTGAGGCTGCAAGATGCTTGGGAAAACAGCCTGCTCTCTCTGAGATCCTCTACGTGAGCTGAGCCACTTCACGGTGGATGGCAAAGAGAACCATTTGGAGAGGTGCTTAAGCTGCATTAGTGTTTAGACAAAAAAAAAAAAAAAAAAAAAAGAAAAAAGAAAAGGGTGGGGGAGAACGACAACATAGGGTGGGAGGGAGAGAGAGGTGAGGGAGAAAACAAGTTATTCCTTCTGGGAGAGGCTGGTACCACTAGCATGCTGGCAGGTAGGCTGTCAAAGGAATGACAGCACAAGAAACCTGCCTTCTTTTGAAAAGCTTTTACATCAGTGACTGTGGGAAACTTTTGCAATCACCTTAAGAAGGAAATCCAAGGTTTAAAAAAATGTGGTGGAGTGCTCCACTTCTTTGAGTAGGCAGTGCTTCTGCTGTGACGTTGCACTGGCATCCAGCCTGAAAGCCCTAGGGCACAGGAAAGAAACAGCTTGACACGAAGTGGCACACAGTAAGTTCTTTTGCTGCCTCTCCCTGTCTCTGCCTCTCTTGCTGTGTGTCTCGTCCCACTCACTTCCTGCTTCTTTCCATTTGGTGTTTGTTTGCTTACTTGTTAAGTAGCAGTGCAGGACAGACCAGGGTTTGTGTACATCTTGGTGTCACTAGGATTGAAAGAGATCACATAAAGTGCAAAAAATAGAATTCTGCACGTTAGATTTTTTTTTATTATTATTATTTTTAAATAATAATCATTGTGGTCTTGGGGTTGTTTTACCTCTCTAGCAAAATTCTTTATTACCATTATTATTATTATTATTTAAACAGTCATGAATTAGATCTTGTATCATTCTTTTGGTTTCATTTAATTTTAGATGCTGCTAGTATCCACAATTAACTGTTTTTTTACATACAGATTTTTGTAGCGTGATCATGGAAAATGGTCATTAGGCATAAAAAAAGATGTGTTTATACAGTTTACCATTTTCCGTAAATCTAAGCCAGATTTTTAGGCTGGCAGCATGACATTAAACACTGTGAAAATAAAACCACGTCACTAGTCCAAATTCTGTTTATTTATCAGTCAAGTATTTCATAAAGTTAATCATCTGCAAAACACAAATCAATAAAGAATGCATTTGGTATACAGAACTTGTCTTTCAGCTACCATCCTGTAATGACTGAATTCAGGCTGAATTGCTGAATTCACCATACATTAATTATCTTTTTTATTTTTATTTTTTTTTCCCCAATATTTTTTGATTTGTCAGATACTACAGATGATTTAAAGAAGGTTAGATCCCTTTCATATAAAGTGGATCACTCTGAAATATCCATGTGTTTGCTCTCTGTAGTTACTTTTCCTGGATCCTACTGGAGTAGGAGTTGGAAGTGAAAACTACAAAACTGAAGTGAGAGTGCTTATTGAGGCTTTGTATCTTTATTAGGCAGTAGAGTCTATTTGTGATCAGTAGAAGTAACTTTTTTGGGGGTGACTGAGAGAGTTTTGGCCTCTCTGGGCATCTGTGGACTTGCATCAGGGAGTCCAAGTTACTCCTGGGTGTCTCATGCGGGAGAACTGCACATACGGGTGTAGCAGAGCAACCCTTGTGGGTCAGTCCTGGGAACACTGCCATGGCCTGGGAGCCCATGGGGCCTAAAAGCCCTCATGACACCTGAACGGCCTCCACTTGGGGCTCAGCTGGCCTTCAGGTCCTGCAGGATAGGAAATTTGATAAGTTCCCAGAGGAATTAAACAGAGGGGAATATATAAGATATCGGTGTTTAAGATATGACAGTAACATTTTTTTTCCAGACAGGAAGACCAACATACGAGATCTAAAAGAGGAAAAGCATGGACAAGACAATAACCACTGGCAAATTCAAAGACAGGCCACCCCTCCAGGACAGCAATGGCAGTATGGTTCCTGCTAAGGGTGGGTGCCATAACTGTTCAAAGCTAAAGGTATGATGAGAAGCCCTTTCCACATATTTATTTTTTTTTTAGAATTCTGAAAATGATCATCTGAAGATCTATCAAAATTCAGTTGAGTGTGGTACTGTTTTACACTACATGTGTTGGAAACAGTGCTCTAGGGTGTTATTCCAAGCACGCAGAAGTCAATAAATGTGTTCAGCAATTAAAAGATGAGGCTGTGTTTTACTAGTGAATCGATTAAATATTTGTTATAAGCATAGTGATAGTTCCTTAAGCATGTATATCTTTTCATCCATGTCTTTCAGAATAAGAGAAGTAGTAAGAGTAATGAACACATTCCATAGTCATACAATCAATAACAAACAACTATGCTGCAAGTTTTTCCTAAGGAAGAAAACAGTAGTATGTGGTAGAAAGGTAAAAGGTACACACAGTCCATGTCAACATTTGTTTTCATTGTACTGGAAGAGGCTTTGGAGGCAGTCCTAAAAGTAAAAGTAAAATCTTCCGTTTTAATAAAAGCAATGGAAGGAACCACTCCACAAAGAATTAGAAAACAAAGCATTGATTTTTCTGTTGCCGAGGCATTCAGCCATGAAGAAAAATTTATTGCTTTGCAAACTCAATTATTTTCTCTCTTCAGATATTTCTTGGAGCTCTAGCTTTTTCCTTTTTTGCCAAAGGACTTTCTGGAAGCTACATGAAGAGCATGTCCAGTCAAATTGAAAGGAGATTTGAAATCTCATCATCAATTGTTGGTATTATTGATGGCAGCTTTGAGTTAGGTATGCATACTCTTTATGAAAATGGAAAAATAACACTTCTAAATATATTCTCATTTTGTAATCTTACTGATTATCTCTCCTGATGACGCAGGTAACTTAATGGTAATGATATTGGTGAGCTACCTTGGACCAAGAGTTCATCGACCAAAAGTAATTGCTGTTGGATGTCTCATTATGTCATTAGGAGCATTTTTGTCAGTGATGCCTCAGTTCCTAATGGGACGGTAAATATGGAGAGTCTTGACATTGTGCATTAATTGAACTTGATCATATGAAGATTGTTTTTAATCATACATATGAATTAAAACCTTGACAATCATGATTTCTTGCAGACAACAAGATGGTTTTAGTAGGTGGATTTTTTTTAGCATTGACTTTTGGGTTTTCTTTCCAAAATAGGACTTCCTTCAATCGGTAAATGAAAGAGGACCCTAAGGTTCTGGCTATGGAGCCTTATCTGTAATTAGGGATAAAGTAGGTTGAATTTTTCTCCAGAGGTAGATTATTTCTATTACTATTATTAATGTTTACCTATTTTCATACTTCAATGAATTCTAGTGAGATCTTGATGGAAGAGGCTTCATTTTCCATGGTAGTTTTTCAGGCTGAGCTCTTTAAAATTACAAACATATTTATCTATCTCCATTAACCTCAGGAGGGTTAAATATCTAAATACACCTTCAGATCTAAGCCATACTGCTTACACAACTGTCAAAAGCATTCATACCTCTCTAATCCTTCAACATCCTTACTGAATAGCAATTGAAAATAAGGCTTCTCTGTCCCTCAAAAAATAAAGTAGTTTACCTTTGCTTGTAATTTATCTGCTCTTTAGCTCCAAGACCAATCTGTTATAAGGAGATCACAGAAAGAATTATATCTGTGGAACACCATACAGAAAGTGGCCACAGTCACTGCTCTGCTTGTGAAATAGCAGGGAACCTACACTGCAGGGGATAGCATGGGCTAGAAGCTGAACTAAGGAAATCTCTGATTTAAACTAAACTCACAGCTGAGTTCTGAAGATTACCTACTCTCTACAACACTCAGAAAAACCCAGTGGCCATGGGTACCTCAATGTCATCCATCAAAATGTTTAAAGTTACCAGTTGATTGTACAGTCAGAGGGAATATCTACTCCCCACTTATCCCAATGTAGCATTAATATACTCAAGCTGGCTTCAATTTACTCAGCTATGATGTAGAAACTGTCTGTTTAAATACAAACTGCCACATGGGTTTTATGGCCTGCATTAATCTCTTTATAGACACAGATTGCTATTAGATCCTGAGCTTGCTATTTTTAAACTAACACAGATATCTCTTATGTTACACATCTGTCACATAGGTAAGAAACTGGGTGCAAGCATAGAAAAACATCAGCACTGTTGTATGTAGACTGATGTGGATATATTCTTCCTCAGTATTCCTTCTTCAGTATAACAAATGATCTCTCAAACTCTGGAATCAGCTTTTTGCCTCCTTAACTTAAGAAACTATTGGGGTTAGAAAGGTCACAGCATTTTAAAAAAGATTCATTTTTCATCTATTTTTTTTTTAATGAAAGTGCTTGAAATGAGTTGTCCGTCTACTCGGCCTTCACATAGCAAGATGCCCATGAACATAAGGCTCATACACACTTCCTGCAGAACAGATTCTTTCATGTGTCAGTTGTATTTTACACAGTTGTTTTCCAGTTATAATTATGAAAGGATAGCTGTTACTGTGGACAACTCTTCTACGAGTGTATCAGCTTGCTCCCCAGCATCCTCTGTTGGCCATCCAGTCTCAGATACTACAGAAACACCTAACACAATGAAAAATTCAGGTAAGCAAAAGCTCTGATGCTGGATACCTCATTTTATACATCCTCTTTTCCCTTCCAGTGCTTGTCCCCACCTCATACACCTTTTTTTTATTACAAATATAAGAGCAAAACATAAGAGCTGGAAACCATGATATATACAAACTCACACCATCATGGCCATGAAAAACATATTTTATGTTATTTTTCTGTTGCAATAACAGAATAATAATTATGTTCACAGAAATGTAAATATTTATGACCTGCAGGATGTGAGAAAACATCAAATTCCTACCTGTGGCTCTTTGTGTTGATGGGGAACCTTTTACGTGGAATTGGGGAAGCACCAGTTATGCCACTGGGGGTTTCATATATTGATGATTTTTCTAAAGAAGAAAACTCTGCATTCTACATAGGTAATATACATATGAGTGATTTTTATGCTTATCATTCTTTTCTCTAACATTTCTATAGCCAAGCAAATACTGACCAAAATAATAATAATAATAATAAAATAAAATCTATCAATCTGCTCTATTCTGGACAGTTCTGTGGTGTATACAGACAAAAAAGCAATGCAGAAAAGATCTCATCTTTATCTTTGAAGGATATTTCTTGAATGCTCCTTTTGCTTTCTTTCAGTTGCTTCTGCTAGAAACTTAGTTATATACTAATTTCTCTGAAGTGAGAAATCATACCTTCCTTAGCTGGCATATCACTTTTAGTACCACAGCTTCAGAGAATAAATTATTCTTAATCATCATTCCACAGATGAGAGAATTATCCTTCATCGCAGTAATGCAAACATGCACTTCAGAAGTTTTTACCTGACTTTTTGAATTTTACAAGCAGCACACTTCCTAATGAAAGCTTTTTATAGTCATTAGTTACCTAAGGAAACAAACAAACAAACAAACAAACAAAAAACACCTTGCCAGGGTGTTGTAACAAATTCCTTCTAATAGGGATTTTGTTTTTGTTTTGATGGAAGATACTTATTGCCCAAGACAGAAAGACATACGCCCATGCTTATTAATTTATTGCCAAATTGATTTAATACCTTGATATCTGACTGGGGGTGCATGAAACTGATCCCTGAAATGAGCTTGGTGAAGTTGAAACAATCATAGAAATGGCAAGACAGTTTCAGGAAGTAATGCTACAGTGCTAGGCCATCGAAGATGGCTTTTGAGAAGAGGTTATCTGCCGGTTGCAGAAATGGAAGTATTGTAAAGAGAACTGACAGATTCAGAAGTTACACTCAGGAATTATCCAAAATACTTGTAATCGCCTCTGAGATTCTGACTAAATTGATTGATTGACTGAAAAGATGAAATTGGTAATTGACAATCATAAAACTAGATTTACCATATAAAGGAACAGAAAAGTAAAAATCATGCTTTTTAGAGCTATCTTACAGAACTTAATAGAGATAATATCTTGGGTATAGAAATCTATGAGACAGAAAATTGATTCTTTTTTCCTTAGGAAATTCAATAGTTTTCAGGTTGAGTTTTACAGAATCGTTTAATTTATGTAGTTCTACCAGGAGGAGGTACCACCAACATGGTCCTGAGCTGGTACAATGTACATTGGTACTCTGCATACAGTCCTGAGAAGCTGTTCTGCATAGGGCACTGCTTAGTATGACTAAAAAGTATAATGATCTGTCTCCACATGCCACTGACTTTCATCAGGAAACAGAAATACTGGGATCATTTTCGTGGAGGCCAGCTGCTCTAACTAAGTGGTTACTTCATAAATACTTTCCCACACCAAACACTTAATTTATTCAGATATTTTACAGTCTTCAGATGTTTCACTTATCTTTAGGTGCTCATAGAATTGCCAATATATGTGTGTATATATATATATATATATATATATATACACACACTTACATATACGTATACATATATCATCATATATGATATATATGAGGATCTGGCCTATAAATATAAGCTTTCAATAACCATTAAAAAAAATAATTTCTGATTTACTCAAACATAAATGATAGTATGGGTAATTAAGGGACAGTATCCACCATATTTATCATGCAAGAGGAAAAATACTCAAAGTTATTTAATGAGACGTACTCCACCTTCATAGTTTTCTCACCAATGCAAGGTTTGAATTAATGAAATTTCATCACTGAATTGAGCACTAGCATATAATCATGTATCTACTAAACCCACAACTTCATTAAAAGCACATCTAAGGCCAACATATGTTGTAAATTTTAAAAACAGTTCAAGGTTCTATGCTATAATTACTCATCAATACAAGGGCTTGGCTAAGCTATATCAATGTGCAGCAGCTGAATAACTGATACGTTTACATGATTTACTGTTTGTTTAGTTTGTTTACTAATTACAAAGGGTATAGACAAAAATATGGTAGGAAAATATCACAGTGAACTTATTTGGCTTTTTCTCATCACAATACAAACAAATTACCTTACTTAAGTTACTTTTGAATTTAAAGGTTATGCAGGAGTGAAGTTAATCTAAAAACTTTATGTATGCAAAATTATTGCACACAAAGTTTCTTAGTTTATCTGATAGCATACAGTACCTTAAAGAAAAAAGCTGCACAACACCTGTCCAGGCCATTGCTACATGTGTGCTGTTTTTTAAAATCTCCCTCTCCCTCTTCCTTTCCCTCTCCCTCTCCTCTTCTCTTCTCAGAGGAGCAGGTGTCCACATCTGCCCAGCATGCTCTTCACTCTTCTGTGTTGCTCCCTTCTGTTGCAGGCCTGGTGAGGTCCTCAGGGATGTTTGGGCCAACCCTGGGCTTCCTGCTTGGATCTTTCTGTGCCAGCCTCTGGGTCGATATTGGCATTGCGGATATCGGTAAGAGTCAGTGCATCAAATGTATGTAGGAACCTAACATGCTAGGAAGCACACTCCCAGTTTACTGCTCCAAAAAGGGGGGCTCTCCAGAGGGTTTTCCTACCCAAAATCTGATGTTATTTCTATTTTAGTATCTGCAGTGCTATAGCGTGACTGTGATAGATTTTGCTTTAAGTCCTCACCCTCACTGCAGAAACATTTTAGGCCTCTTTACATGCTGGCACATGCCCTTTCTGCACCCTTGCTGCGTAACTGAGAACAAGTGAGCAAATTGAAGGCTGTCCCCACATTAGAACAGTGGAAGGCCTTTGCTCGTGTTATTTTTGATGGCAAAAAATATATTCTCCTAAAAAGCGTGCACCAAAGATTCTGATGAAACCTCATTTCCTTGTTCAAATCACACTCATGTCTCTAATCCCAGGGAAAATCTGAGCAACATCAAGGAAAAACTGTTAAGTTTGAGAATGGAAGAAAGAGGAAAGGAGGAAATTGAGAAAGGGAGGTTCTCTTCCAGTGGTGAAGGGGTTTCTTGCTGTCACTTGTCCCCACAGAAAGTGCTGGAAGATTGCAGCACAGAAATTCCACCAACGGTCCAGATGGAGACAATGGCGTGTCTTATGCTTGGCATCCTGGGACTGATTTGACACAGGCTGCATTTCAGTTCTTCATGTGAAATATAAATACCCCTGTTCTGGTGTTTAAATAATGCATGTAAGGACACATATAGACAATTTAATTGCTCTGCATGATATCTAATCTCTTTTCCTGTTTGTTTTATAGATGCCATTAGCATAAATCCCAAGGATACCCGCTGGGTTGGTGCCTGGTGGCTTGGATTGCTTATCTGTGGAGCAGTCAACTTCATTGCTTCATTGCCTTTCTGGTTTCTGCCTTACTCCTTACTGAAAGAAGGAGAAGAGCAAAATCTGAAGACTAGTCATCTGCCTGTTCAAGATCACTGTAAAATAGACCCCTCAGTTCAGCCACAATTGAAGTTCTCTGAGGCAGTAAAAGGTGAAAGATTATTGCCCAAATGTTAGCATGAGAATTCTCTCTCGGGGTCCATTTTGAACTGAGTATGGGTTTGTGCAATCCTCTGCACAATGCAAGTGTTTGTAATGCAAATAATGGACACAAATGCTCTCTCTCATTTGTTATATTATTAACAATATTAATTATTGATGTTATTAATATTAATTGATAAAGGTGTGTTTCAGTCACAGTTTAAAGATGTTTTAAAGCTGTTTTTATATCAGACATCTGGAAAAAGGTCATGTTGTTGCATTGAGCATTTTCTCATTTCAACCCAGTAGCAGTCAAACAGCTATAATCATTAGAGGGAGAAAACATCCCATCCTTCATTAATGAGCAATCCACAGCTGGCGGGTTACTGCTTTCCCATGACCAAAAAATGTGAGGGAAACAAGGGGCTAAGTACTACCTTATCAGCTGAAGATTTCTCACTAAATCCATGGTTCTGATGTATGATCTCCGTGATGCTGAGTTAACCTAGTACAGGCAAAACCAGACCCAACTACACATTGCTGTACTCAGTCCCCAGAGGGTTTATTTGCATGTATGCATGTGTGTGAATTCATTTGGTGGTAGTTCACTTCCCAGAGAAGTGCTCTGATGTGATCTTTTAGGCAAATGTGCCAGCAGCCAGATGGAAAGGTTCTTGCCTTTGGCTGAGCCTTTTTCTGAATACAGAAAACTGTGTACCTGCAATTTCATACATTTTGTGGAGGCTCATGCTTTTAGGCAACAACCTTTTCGCCTGGTATATAATAGGGAGTCTTAATGTTCCTCTAGGGAAGCTATCCTGTACAGGCATTGGTTTTCAGCCTTGCAAGCCACTGGTGAACAGTCCTGTCACATACAAGATAATCTAGAATTTCTGATTCCCAGTCCTGCATCCACCATGCCTTGCTGCGTCATGCAGTAATAATTCTGTAAGTCATGTGCTGACAATGGGGAAAACTCTCACTTGAGCAAACATGCTTTGACAGGCATAGAATTATAACCTTCAAGACAGACACTAATTAAATTAGTCTTATTATCTATAGGATGCCAAAAATACCTCTTCTCTGTGTTTAGCAGGGTGTACAGCATATATATCTCCATTACAGATTTCCTACCAACTTTGAAGAAGCTGTTTGGAAATCCAGTTTTCCTGGTGTATGTGTTCCTCACCATTCTGCAGTACAATTCTCTTGTTGGGTTGATAACCTATGAGACAAAGTTTATGGAACAGCAATTTAATGTATCAGTGGCAAGAGCAATCTTTCTAGTTGGTAGGTACCTGCCTTTACTTTTAAATTCCAATATTAAAAATGAAGTTTTCTTGGCTATTTTGTATCCCTTTTAGGAGGACCTTATTTGAACTTTTATGGTGAGCATAAAGTACATAGAAATTTATTAATTTTCTACTATGTTTTGAAACTGGATGTTAATTTTAGTGCTAATTTTCCTCATCTACCCAGTTTAGTCAGCTAGAGGGTTATTAGAACTGGAAAGATATATATATATATTTTTTTGGCTGAAACCTTTTTAAAAGAATGAGGTTGGGTTTATGCTCTTGGGACCAAAAAATCTACACAAAATGAAACTAAATATCAACTAAAAGAAAAAAAAAAGTATAATTTAGAAAATTTATAATGACACTTCTGATCATCTTTTTCAGAATAAAACCTTTGTATAAATACTCTTCAGTTTTCATTACAAATATAAATATTATATACAATGGGGAACCAAACAGTAAAATTCCAGGTCATTTCATTCAGCTCAAAACTCTTCTTCTATTTTCTGGTTCCCTTACAAATAAGTTCTTTGTAGTGTTCTAAAAAATAAATAAATAAATAAATAAAAATGCAGAAATTATATTAATCTTAAAGTGATGGATTAATATGATCTCATAACATGGCAAGATACCGGGGTATTTGAGGACATTGCAGAACTTACATTTCATTACATGAATCTGAAGGCAATTTTCTTTGCTGTGGGTCAGAGACAAAAGTGGGAAGAACTCTATTTTTCCTGTCTTGTTTTGAATTACATTTTCAAAAAAAAAAAAAGACCAAACAACAAAAAAACACTGAGGAAAAAAATAAACCCTTCACAATAAAACCTTGCAAAAACTCTCTGCTTGGCATCTAAGTATTGGAACTGGAGTTTGTGAAGTGCTGAACCGATTAACTCAGAGCAAGATGGAACCTGATGCAAAACCAGACAGAGATTTCTTTCATGTTCTGCTCTGGGGATTTTTTTGGTAGCTGTCAGGAAGTATAAGGCTTTACTTTAGATGAAGAAATACCCATGAGCTAAGATATTTGTATTATTTACTCCAGTTTCTACCAGGCACCTGTTTAGAATTTCTTACATCAGTATGCATACAAACAACAGTGTAATAAAAGGTAGGAAATTCCACACTGGGCTTTTAAAATTCAAAAGAAAATGAAGAAAAAAGCTAAATTGTTTACAGGTAATAAAAATTCCTAGAACCTCAAAGGATCTGTCCAAAAAAAGGTCAGTATCTGATTTTTTTGGAAACTACCAGTACCTGACACTTATTCTAAAAACGGTCTATCCAAGTGACAACAGTTAACATCTTTCTGTTATTTTTTCTTTACAGGTGTGATACTGTTGCCCATCACAATCCTGGGGATGTTTCTAGGAGGCTATCTGATCAAGAAATTCAAACTTGACATAACTGGAATAACAAAGTTTGCATGCATCTCCTTTATAGTAGCGTATCTATTAAACCTGTTGTACTTTACATGCAGTTGTGAGGTGCTCCAGCTGGCTGGTCTGACAGTGCCCTACTCTGGGTTCGTATTTCCTTTGGTTTGTGTTGGCCGTGTTTTGTTCCATGATTGTTACCTGCCTCATGCAGAACATGGTACACACACTTAGTAGTCTTCCTCTACTCTCATAATCTAATCCGGTTTTACAATCCAAACTAATCTGGACGACAAACCTTCTAACCTAGGAAACGTTTGAATTTGAATTTGGATTATACACGGCCTTACTGTTGATTTACTGTAGCATATTGCTACTCACTCTTGCATAAAATATAAGCATACATGTACAGTCTGTTTGAAAGAATTAATTTTCATTGAAATTGAAGTGTATTAGGTCACCTGCTTTTGTCAGTCAGTGTGATTTCAACTACAGTGGAGCTGCTGTGATTATACATGTATCACTTTATTGCTCCTTTGCAGGTGATACAAGAAAATCCTCTCTGCTTAAACAGAAATGTGAGGATGAAATGATACCTAGTGCTGAGGATATGAAGAATATCCTGATTTTCTTTTTGAAATGTCATTTAAACTGGATGTTTATTTTTCTAAAGTGTTTATTGAATTATATTGTCAGTATACCCTTGAATGCTGGCAGATTTCTAATTAAGATGCAATTTAATTTTTTATAGTCTATTTCAAAACTTTAAAGTTGGTCCCCTGCTACAACACAGGGAGCGGGAGCTAAAAAGAGTGTGGAAAATGGCTTCACCAAAGCCCCCCCCAATATCTTTGCCTCTAGAAGGGATCATCCTCTAGATCAGTAGTTACTGACCTGAACAGGTACTCAGTTTCCATCCTCTCTTGGTACCTGGAGCTGCCAACCTGCCTGTGTCCATCTTTTCAGCTGAGAAGTAGAAAATTGTTATGGCAGGATGGTGTGCTGCCCACAGAAACGTTTCCCCTTCCTCACCAGGATTGTGGCCATGCATCCTGAGAACATTTTGCTGACCCCAGCAGCTTGCCACAATTGACTACTGTTTAAGTTTAGTTCAGTCAGGTCCAACAAATTTCAAGGGATTTAAAAGGATTAAACCAAATCCAGCAGGGCTTGATAGATTTTCAATTCAGACAGAAACTCAGGCCTGTGTTTTTTGAAACTAAGCCTATGTTCAGGGAAATACCTAGGTATCTTGACAAACCTGAAACCTAGGTCAGCTCCAAGGATAGTTACATAAAAGATGTCAGAGGTTTATCCAGTGGAGATAGCTGTGGTTGAGCACATCATCTGATACTGCAGAGTGAGTTAAAGAATAAGTAGAAACATCAAGGCAGTGAATACTGAAAGAGCAATTACAGATTCCCCAGGCGAACTGTTAGTGGAGAATTTATCATGTGACATGATTGTTCTGGTTAGTATGGAGTTACATGCCTCTTTACCAACTTAAAGAACTACACAATTATTTTCCTTTCTAAAGGACTTAAGAGAAATGTGGACCACTTGAGGTATGTTTTGGATTGACAGGAAGGAAGAAAAGGCAAATTTTCAACACTTTGAATAGGGAATCATTTCAAAGCAGGGGTTATTTGTGGACAGTGGTCTCCTAACACTTTCTGAAAATTGAGCTCTGCTACCATGCCCTTAGAACTTCTGGCCACTTTTTACATTCTCAGTTCTAGTTGTCATCCACTTAGTTTAGCTCCTTGGAGCCTGAATTTGGTGTTTCTCACAGAAATGTTAATAAAGGTGGAAGACACAGAGGTCCATGATATGCTACTGCAAGAAATTATATCTGATAAGAAACTGTGTTCAAGCCTGATTCAGGTGCAGGGCTGTTGCTGAACACAAACAGAGCTGATGTGGAAGCAGCACTTCCCACTCAGACCTATGCAACTTTCATTGCCACTACCCAGCTCTGACTAAGTGAACAACTATCAAGGATATCTTGCTGCTATATTTTTATGTAGTTTTGTTTTGTCACTTCTAGCATGGTATGATCTCTACTGCTAGGGGAAATCAAGGCCAGTCTACATGGTTTAGTGGGTGACATGGATAGTAGGGTGATGGTTGGACCAGATGATCTTTTCCAACCCTAATGATTCTATGACACAAGTGATAAGAGATTTTAGATATGATTTTGTTATCCTTGGGAAGAACTTTCAAACGAAAAAGTAATATCAAATATTCACTTCCAGTCAAAAAATACCTAGTTTTCAAGTTCCATACCCTTTCAGCAACAATCCAGAAAAATGCTATTGGATGATGAAAAATATCAAGAGAACTTTGGTTTAGCTTAAATTAACTTTGCCTCCATACAACAACTTCACAGTTATCTAGATGGTAGCAGATATCTGTCCTTGTTGATTGCTTCACTTTCTACTCACTTTTCCTGCTTGCTCCCTGATGTTTTCTTAGAATATTTAATTCTACTAAATAATTATTTTATTTCTTTCTGTTTTCATCCAGATTGAAACAACTTTCCTCCCCCAAAAACAGCTTCATGGCCAGTTGCAATGCTGATTGCAGCTGTGAGGTGGATCAGTGGGATCCTGTATGTGGGGACAATGGGATCACTTACATGACGGCCTGTTTTGCGGGATGTAAATCATCAACCGGGACAGGAAAGAATATGGTAAATATATAGACAAATTATTACACCGATAACTAGATTTCTCAATCCATTATTTTTTGACTTTGTGATTAAGAAATCCTGTAGAAACAGTTGTCCATTCTGTACTGTTTAACCTTGTAGTAGAAACTGAGTGTGTGTAAGGTTGCAGGTTGGGTATTTAAAAGAATTGTGGTGAGGTAAGTGAGCTACTCAGAGAAGACATGAAACATCAGACTCTTGACTTACATTTCTTGAATGCTTTTAATTTTATTTCATTTAATATATATGTATATATATATTCTCAGCAAGATGACCATAATTTTGTCTTTAAGTTTCTCAGTAGATCTCTTACTGTGTAGATACAACACAGCTAAGAGGGGAATGCTTTAGACCAGACTTTTACTGCTCTGGTCACTACACCAGCTAAGTCCTCTAGTGTCAACTCATTTGAGGCAGACCTGCATAAAATTGTGCTTGCTGGTTTCACAAACTGTTATAAACCATGTTGGAATTTCCTGCTTTCCTGACATGTTGTAGCTCAGGAAAGAAGGCAATAACTCTAAATTGTACAATCAAGAGACCTATTTTTACATTTGGCTATTTTGTTCAGTGCATCACCATCAAAGAGATTTCCAGCACTCCTAAAAATCCTGCTTTGGGAAGACCAACAGAAACAGTAGGTTTGCAGAAGTCTCAAGGTACCCAGCCAGACATTTGAAATCCAGACTTTTGCAAGCGATGGGATTATCCTTTTCCAATTCTTAGATAAATTGCTTTTAAGTAAGGTACCATCATTTTAATTTCAGTCAATAGGCCATAGCCACATGATCATCCTCAAGAGCATAGCAGACCCAGGGATCTATTAGAGGAACATTTTGTATGAGCATTATTTAGTCCACCCTAGGCCAAACTTGCTGGTTTGGCTCAGATCAAGAGTACAGAGCAGTTTGTTGTGCTTGATGTAGACAGGCCCCATTGGGACTGCTTGTTGGAGGCATAAAAAGCATCTGGGACTAGATTACTACTACTATCCCAGCTGGGTTTGGATATGGTAGGGCCAAAGCCTTAGAAAATGGTTTGCCCTTAAGCAGACTACAATGGAAAGACGTGGCATGTATGTATATTAATGTAAGTACCAATTAAATTGCCACTGTATGGACAGGTATCTGCTTCATTTAGAGTTTTGCTGCCCTTATAATTGCTTTTTACTACTTTTTGGCTGCAGTTTATGACTCTAAAAGCTGATCAGTGTTATCAGATCATGTGAAAGGTCCTGGCCTGCTCCAGTGAACAGCTGACTAGGTTAGCCTTGGCCCTTGCTGAAGATGAATGCTTACTATATCCAGGTAGCTGAACTAAAAGTCTCCTTTTGCTACACCAGCAAACTTGAAGTTTTACATTGGAAGAAAAATACATAGAAACCAACCTCAGGTATGAAATTTATGGACAGAAACAATATCTAAACAAATATTTAATTTATAACAGAATCCTAGTCTGAGCCTAGGTGCCAAATGGCAGTAAATTAATCATGCTGTATCTGCTAAAAAGCAGCCCTTAAGCGAGGGCTTAAAGCAGTGAAAAAAAGAAGAAAATTGTCATATTACTTGTGTGCAAATGATCATGTCTTCTGCCAGAAGCAGAATTGCCCTAACTTAACAACACTGAAATAGACAGGCAACATTTTCAGGTTCGTATTCAGAGCCATATCCTTTTGCTTCATTCACTTCAGGGGAATTGGCTATCTAACCCATGCCTCCTGCTAACTTAAAAAACATGCAACAGCCCACACTCAATCCAGCATCAAATGCTGTTTTGGATACATAACGATATAGATCATAGAATCATAGAATGGCTCACATTGGAAGGGAGGTTAAAGACCTCCAACCTCCCTGCCATGGGCAGGGACACCTCCCACTAAATCAGCTTGCCCAAAGCCCCATCCAGCCTGCCTTGAACACTACCAGGGATGGGACATCTACAGCTTCTCTGGGCAACCTGTACCAGTGCCTCATCACACTGAGTGAAGAATTTCTTTCTTGTATCTAATCTAAATCTACCCTCCTTTAGTTTAAAGCCATTGCCCCTTGTCCTGTCGCTACATTCCCTGAGAGTCCCTCTCCTGCTTTCCTGTAGGCCCCCTTTAGGCACTGGAAGGCCTCTATAAGGTCTCCCCAGAGTCTTCTCTTCTCCGGGCTGAACAAACCCAAAACTCTCAGCATATCTTCATAGGAGAGGTGTTCCAGCCCTCTGATCAGCCTTATGGACTCACTCCAACATCTCCATGTCCTTCTTGTGCTGGGGGACCCAGAGCTGAAAGCTGTACTCCAGGTGGGGACTCATGAGAGTGGAGTAAAGGGGGAGAACAGACATCCATGACTGCTTTATTGGGTCTGTATCTATATAATTTTAATTTTACTTATATGCTTCATTGGATCCCTGAGCAGAATGGCTGGATAGCAATTCACACCTGAATTTTATAGCTTTCACCCATCTTTAGCTTACATAGCATGCCTTCAGTCCTAGCAACGGCATGGATGAAATTAGAATCACAGTTGCTTTGTGTCTTTGGAGCAGTGTGGCATAGCTGCAGCATACCAATGAACTTGGCCATCAGTCTGCAGAGATGATTAGGGGGGTCCTTTAAGCATATCCTTTAAGCATAAACAACAGTCTGCCTGTTATGGAGAAATATAGATACTAAAATAGTTTTGAGTCATTAAATTCTGATTAAATGTTTTTTTCCCCATCTTCTCCTTTCAGGTGTTTCACAATTGCAGCTGTGTGGAAGCACAAGGACATGGACTTGGCAATTCTGCAGTTTTGGGACAATGCCAAAGAGAGAGCTGTACCAAAGCATTTCCCTATTTTTTAGCATTACAGACTGCATGTGCATTTATTTTAGCCTTAGGAGGCACTCCTACATACATGATTATGTTTAGGTGAAATACTTTACCTTACCTTGACCATAAAGCTTGGGGAAAGAGAAACAGAATATAGTATCTACCATTTGATTTGTATTGTGAGGAATGGTATGCTGACTAAACTGGGGCTGTGTGTCTTTAGCTGTTCTCTGAAACCTATCACTTAATTCCAATTTAAGGTAGAATAGATACTTTGGTGATGGAGTGGGTAAGCCTTACATTGACTGCAAACAGTACATTTCACTTCCAATGACAGGGATGTGTTTAATAGAGCAACGAAATTGAAATAAGTGTGATGCTAAGCCATGTCCAAGGTGACTATACTGTTCACATTACTCAAGAGAAAAACATTCACCTTTGTTAAGCTTTGTTGCCTCAGAATGTTTCATGTGTTGTGAGAAGCCTTCCATTTTATTTCAAGCTGGTACAAACAGAACTATTTCAGCAGCAATCATTTTTATTTTTATTCCTTCAATTGTAAAGCAGCGTTGCTATTTTACTCTCAGAAAAAAAAAAAAAAGAAAAAAAAAAAAGAAAAAAAGAAAAAAAACCCACAATGTTCTCTGCCTTTCGTATGAAAGTTTCTTTCTAGTCATAATCATGGGTGAATAGCAATCATCAGTACTCAGTGCACATGATTAATTGACTCTTTGTCCTAAGCTGCTGATTATTCTGCAGTATTTCTTGTTGTAGACATTCTTACTCCTTACCTGGATTATGAACAAGGGTAACTTTGCTGGGGAAGTTTCCACAATACTGTGTGTAGCGAGAAGCCATTAATGTTAATGTTGAAAAGATGATCTACTGATGCAGTGTAAGCCCCAGCTGGGGAAATAGGCTGGCCATAGCAAGCCCCATACCTGCTCCTATGCCAGCTTGGTACTACTCCCTGCTGCTTTTTGTAAATTGTTCTAGTTCATCTGATGGACACAGGCTCTGTCTCCACTGGTAGGAATGAGGTGCTTTTACAGCCAGGTGACTCAAGTTTGCTTGTCCTGTAAAATGCTAGAAACAGAGATGGATTTTATTTGTATGTAGCTAGCAAGGACTGCACCTTCACCACTGAGTGGTACAGCCCCTTTTCTAAAGCAAAGACTGCCTCCTGGAGCTTAATTTCTGAACATAAACTATCTACTTATAATTGGTTCGCTTCAATTTTCCTGTGCATCCTCTCCCCAAAACCTTTGCAATTTGCTCTCCTTTGGTTCAAGAGAGGTTTCTGCAAATACTCCCATCTATTTCAATGGGAGTTCATCCACTGAAATCAACATGAGGTTCAACACATAATCTGTAACTTTGGTGAATGTTTTTAACTACTGTTGAATAAGATGCACTAGGTTAGCCACATTACTCTTGCAGTGGAGCATGTGCAGATATTCACAGCATGGCCATCATTGTAGCTATTTTATTCTACTGCTCCCCAAAAAATCAAAACAATGTATTATTTTTTGTCTCCTTTTTAGATCTGTTTCTCCAGACCTGAAATCCTTTGCTGTTGGGATTGAAACTTTAGGTGGTAGAGTACTAGGTAAACTTCATTTCCTTGTATCACTCAAGTAGGCAGTAAGATAGACCCAAGTTAGCTGTTCCAAATGAGAACAAAAGAAAATTTTGAAGAATATTATTTGTAAGCAGAAAATGCATTTCAAAATATTTGGAGGAGCTTGCTACGTGTTTTTTGGTATGTAATTACATAGTATGATTATCTCTCCAGATTTTTTTTTCTATGCAGTGAAGGAATCAGTCAGGGAAAGGACAGTGCATTATACATTCTTCCTTCCTTCCTTCCTTCCTTCCTTCCTTCCTTCCTTCCTTCCTTCCTTCCTTCCTTCCTTCCTTCCTTCCTTCCTTCCTTCCTTCCTTCCTTCCTTCCTTCCTTCCTTCCTTCCTTCCTTCCTTCCTTCCTTCCTTCCTTCCTTCCTTCTCTTCCTCCCTCCCTCCCTCCTTTTTGGACACATCTACCTGAGCATGATTAATCCAGATATCCTTAACACCTATGCTCCCTTTGGTTGACCATTTTTCATTTACAGCTATCATGTACTCTATTATTTTCTTTGCTGTGTTTAGTTACAATAAATAAACCTCGCAACTTTCAGTGACGTAGTCTGCCATGCGTCTAGCAAACCTTGCCTTATCTTCACTTTCCTCATGACTTTTGAAACCTTCCCCATGCAGACAAACCCAAGTAGTCACTTGTATCTCTCTCCTAATATCACATTTTTGCTGAATGCTGCAGAGGATCAATCTTATGATTTTACAAAAAAGTTTTCATAAGAAATTCAAGTTATACATGAAAGCTTGCTGATTATATTAAAGCATTATAACTGTATAAAATGATTCTTTCAGTAATACATAAGTAACACAGTTAATAACATAATAACGTACTTGGTTATGATCATGGGCTTAATTTGAGCCCTTTGCACTAAGCTAGTTATTTTTAACTAGCAAACTGCTGCATAATACCTGAATAGATACATTAGTGTACGTAGATATTCACGTATTGTGACATGTAATTCCATACCAAGGACTAAAAATTAGATTGTATTATTTCTTTAAACAACAGCAGTTATAATTGTAATAAAAATATCATTAAAATGGAACTACTAACATTTCCCACACCCATATAATCTTCCATCTGTTCAACCTACCCTTTAGGTATTTGCTTAAACAATTTCACAGGTCTTATGATGTCAAAGTCGGTGCAGGATTTTTAGTCCCATTTTATGCAGCCATAATTCAGAAACCCTGAGTTTAATTTCCTCATTTCTTTGCTATGACATTGAACTCTACGATCTGCCATGTGTGAGATCATGTAATAAGATTTTCTTTGCAGGAGGACTTCCAGCTCCTATTTACTTTGGTGCCTTGATAGATGAGACCTGCTTGAAATGGGGGACAAAAAGCTGCGGGGGATCTGGGTCCTGCCGAGTGTATGACACAAAAGCATTCAGGTAAGGTAAAATCTTCAGTAAGGGACTGGGAATTTGGCTTTTGAGGCAGCTTTGACCAGCAAAGACCAAAGTATATTTTGCACGTATGAATTGTCAATAAACAGATTAGGATCCTAAAGCACCATAACTCTATATTTTGACTAATCCTTAATAAATCAAATAAGCCACGTACTTTTGACCAAATGTAACACATGGCATTGCTGTGCACTCCCTTACATCACCAGTATTAGTTCCCTTAATGGACCATTAGTTCACTGCATAATTCTGCAACACTTTGGCTTTGTGGGAGACCAAATGACTGTAGCGTAAGCGTAATACCGAGAATGCTCTTCCTCATTCCTCATTTATCTGTTTCCTAATGTATAAAACACCTCACAAAATCCACCTGAAGAGGCAACACAAACAGCTGCTGGTGCACTAAATGCAGAACTGCATGCTTCCCTTTAGGGGCTGGAGGAAGGCTGGGACAGCCTGCACTATTCCTCATGTCCCTACACTAGAATGTAACCATCTGCTGAATGGGAGAACTCTTCAGAGAGCAAACATCTCTGCTAGGAGTATAGACCAGATTAGGGACTGCCTGGGGCTGAAAATCATGTTGGTTTTTTTTTGTTTTTTTTTTTTTTTTTTTATTCCCCAAAATGTGGAAAGAGACATGGCTGAGAATAAATGGTTTTGCCTAAATGTGTTTGGTATCACTCAGAAGTGGCAAGTACTAATAACATAAATGTATTTTGTTGTTTTTTTTTTAAGAAATGTCTATCTCGGTCTCATTGCTGGATTACGGGCAGGATGCTCTCTCTTATACATAGTGCTCTTTGTTTTAATAATGAGACGCTTCAAACCAGATGACAAGGAGATGACAGATATTAAAAATGCAGAAAGACCAACCAGCAAAGAACCAGCTACGGTGAACAAAAAAGAAATTCTTCCTGGTGCACAAACTTCAGAGGAGAGTGAAGAAACTTATATGTGAAAAACAAACAAGACCTCTCCCCAACTCTGCCTATGTTTCAGTTTTTCTAAGCACAACGGAGTCTGATTACTGACTTCAACAGCTGGTTTACATTTGGAGGTTCAAAAAATATCCTTGAAACTTTGGCCTTTAAGCTGATTTATTTTATTCTCGTATTGTCCTCATCTGAAACAATAGAGTGAAAATATTTTCAAAATCTGGGGGAACTCTCCAACTTTGCACTCTCGCTCTCTTCTAGATTGCCTGTAGGACTGACCAAAATTTTTCCAGTATAATAAATTTGATTATAATTGAAAAATTAAAAAGAAGAAATCTTCAATAATCTTTTTTTTTTTTTTTTTTTTTTTTTTTTTTTTTTTTAACCATCTGTATTTTAAGTCCTCTTGTTCTGCATTTAGTCCTATGACTCTACATGGCTAATCAAGTTACACCTGACCAGTTGTTCTGATGGCCTTTGCTGTGCATTTCATGGTTAGTGTTCCTTGTTACAGACTTGGTTCAATAGCCCATGCTCAGGTGAGAGCCCCAGGGCTGTCAGTGAGCATCTGAACAAGAACTGCAGGGTCTGGCTTGAACACATTAAACAATCAAAATGGATTGCAAGCAAAAGAAAGTAGTACATTAATTTTGCAGTACGTTTCAGTGTTGAGTTAAACTTACTCTGAACTGATGCAATAAATGGATATGTGTTAAAGTTAAGTTTTTTGATTTGTTTGTGTGTGTGTGTGTGTGTGTGTATGTTTGCATGTAAGGGTATTTTTATTTTTTTTATGGCCACTGCATTTACGCCACATGTATGTAGATTTCCTTCCATGTTCCGTGGAACTGCCAGCTAGCCTTGAAATAAAGTGCTGAAAGCTTGCAAATTCACAGCTTTCCATGGACAGACTAGTCTAGAGAGAAATTTTAATAAAGGATGCTTCCAACGGTGATTACTGTAAGAAACAGTGTGTAAAAATACTTAGTATGTGATATTTCATTAGAAGTCCTCATGGCGTAGCTTCACAATGGGAGCAAATATGCCTTGATAAGAACACTGTAGTTTGTGTCTCCATCCTCACAGCCACTTTGGTTTCTTTTCTAAAGGGTGTATCTCTGCTCCCTGAAGTCCTGTGTACAACCTTAAAACTAGGAAACAAGCTTCCTTTCCTAATCTTCAGTTTTCTTGGGACATGGAAGGAAGCACTGCACAAATATAAAGAAACTCTACCCATGCCTTATTTGAGAAAACAACAGAGCAGAGGACTGAAGAAAGGGACTCTACAGATGAAATGTTCTTCTCAACTTCGAATTTCTACCACCAGCTCCATTTAAGTGAATGCATGGGAATGGGGGAAGGGTTGATGTGGTGCTCAATGAAAGCGAGTTCTTCAGATCCTAGCTTTGGGGTTGAAGTTGTATGCATTTTATTGCTAAAGACAACAGCCAGCATATTCAGACATTGTCTATTTTATTATCAGAACTCTGATTACAAACTGCCAGCAGAAATGAGGAAGGAGAGTCTGTTATAACAGAGCAGAAATTAAAACTTCTCTAGTATAGACGATACCAACACCGTGTCTAGGCCTGGAAATAAATAAAGAAAAATCTAAGTTCCAGAAACCACTGGAAATTTTCCGAAGAGGAAATAACAATGTATCTCCTTCTGCAAAAAATGTTTTAACATTGAACAAATATATTGGCAGTTCTAGAAGTACTCTTGATCTGTGCTAGGCATATAGATTCAGTCAGGTGACTCATGCTAACATCATCTCCCTTTTAATTCTGTTGTCTGGGTATTTATTTCTGTACACTGTTTTTATATTAAGGTGTTTTTTTTTGTTTTTGTTTTTATGAAAGCATCTTTTGCACCTATTGTTTGATTTTCCCAGGAGGAAATGTTTTAGCAAGAGTGCGTTGATAACTGATGTCAGACTAGAAATGAGATTCTGGTCAGATCCAGTGATTCATGTCCAGATATTTATACCAGCTGCAGCTTGATGTGATTTTTTCAGATAAGACAACATCATTTCTCATAACAAATCAATAATAGTATAAACACTACCGTTTGTAGTATTAATTGATCCTCTGGCTCAGTATACACCCAACTCTCAGTCAATAGCACTTGCCAACCTTTCCAACATGCATTGTTTATGTGCCACTGTGTCACTTTATTGTGAAGAACAGGTAGAAGTTTCTTCAGGGAAAGGTTTGTTCTTCAACATGCAATTGGCCTCTGTCATGCCAAGCAATGATCTGGTCCTTCATTTTTGCTGAATTTCTCTTTTGATTTTCACCATTTTTCTTATTTTTTTATGCCTACTCACATCAGCATGTCTTCTCTTAAATCCCTGACCCCTCTAGCTATCATTGGGTCAGGAGTTACAATTCTCATTGTGTTTTCCCATCTCTTACATTTTTATTTCACAGTCAGCTGAAGCCTGGGGCTCAGGGTTTCAAATCACTGGCTTAGACATCAAATGGCATCTTCAAAAAACTAACACACTGGGAAAGCTCAAGAGAGGGTGAATGTTGACCATTTTTTTGTCTGTGACACAGTAAAAACACTTAACACAAAGTATAGGAACAGTCCCATTAAATTGAGCAGAAATTACTCCAGTCCTGCACGTGGAAGCTATAGCCATGAAGACCAGTTCCTCTCCTCATTGTAATGCTCAGCTCAACTCCCCTGCTATATGTCACGGTCTTGAGTTGAATGTTTCCTAGAAGTCATATTAAGAATTAAACACCTGAAATGTACTTATGGAAAACTCCAAAGTGAGGGACTTCACTGACTATTCTGTAGGAAAAGCCAAGAAAGAGGCAAGGCTGAAACTTGTCTTCTGAGGTCAAGCCTTTATTGTCTGCCAGGTGCTTAACTCACTTTGAACAGACCAACAATATCTGAAGGAAATGTTGAAGATATGGCTGTGGATGCACGCTCAAAGCTGTCACTGATCTGGGTGGATGTGCCTCTGTGTGGCCCGGTACACTCATCTCTTCATTGCTGAGTGCCCTCAAGCTTGGTCAGATGTGATTTCATGCCATGTAAGTCTCTTAATAAATTACTTTGTTAAAGACTGATTGATGGCTGCACAAGTTACCTTTCTTGCTGACAAACTCTCCCTGATGTTCTCCAAGAAGAAAGAGGAACCATTGTTCCTCTTGGCAAAATAAATTGTTAAACAAGAAAGCTATGCTGGAGGCATTTAAATTTACAGCTACACCCAATCAGGCATGCTTTTGAGTAAATACCACAAATCAGGTAGTTTAGCGTCAATTATAGGCAGCTGCGTGGGTGACTAATCATGGTAGTTTTGCTGAAATCAATGAAGAAATAACAGAACCAGTAATTTTTTATGACTGGAATGTTTAAGGGCATGAGCTTTGCGTTTACCCAACTCTTGTTTGAGTTGACTGTAAAGCCCTTCACAGAATTGTCTAGGTTGGAAGAGACCTCCAAGATCACCTATTCCAACCTCTGACCTAACACTAACAAGTCCTCCACTAAACCATATTACTAAGCTCAACATCTAAACGTCTTTTAAAGACCTCCAGGTATGGTGACCCAACCACTTCCCTGGGCAGCGCATTCCAATGCCTAACAACCCTTTCAGTAAAGAAGTTTTTCCTACTATCCAACCTAAACCTCCCTTGGCGGAACTTTAGCCCGTTCCCCCTTGTCCTGTCACCAGGCACATGGAAGAATAGACCAACCTCCACCTCTCTACAGCCTCCTTTAAGGTACCTGTAGAGAGCAATAAGGTCGCCCCTGAGCCTCCTTTTCTCCAGGCTGAACAACCCCAGCTCCCTCAGCTGCTCCTCATAAGACTTTTTCTCCAGACCCCTCACCAGCTTCGTTGTCCTTCTCTGGACCCGCTTGAGCACCTCCATGTCTTTCTTGTAGCGAGGGGCCCAAAACTGAACACAGTACTCGAGGTGCGGCCTCACCAGAGCCGAGTACAGGGGGACGATCACTTCCCTAGACCTGCTGGCCACACTGTTTCTTATGCAAGCCAGGATGCTGTTGGCCTTCTTGGCCACCTGAGCACACTGCTGGCTCATATTCAGCCGACTATCAACCAATACTCCCAGGTCCTTCTCTGTCAGGCAGCTCTCCAACCACTCATCTCCCAGCCTGTAGCTCTGCTTGGGGTTGTTGTGCCCCAGGTGCAGGACCCGCTGGGGCCGGTGGGGGAGGGAGGGGGGGCATTGCCTGCGATATCAAGCAGGGACCTGCCTGCATTCCTCAACTCCTAGGTCCCTTCCTTCTGCCCAGCAGCAGCAGGGCCAAGGGTCCACCCCCATTTGGGGTGTCTTACCCCCTTACCTCTCCTTGAGGCCCTGCAGGGAGTTGCTCCACCAGTCTATCTCCTGCTCACACTCCCTGATGGCCCTCAACCTCTCCACCTCCTCCTTGAGCCCTGCCACCAGGCAGACCAGGCCATCCACCTGCTCACACCCCCCCAACACACACGGTGTCTCTGCCGCCCTCAGAGGGCAGCAACAGGCTCAGGCGCTCCCTGCATCCAGAGACCTGAACTGCCACACTGTGGAGCAGGCAGTCAGTCTGGGTGGTTACAGACTTTCTATAGACACAGCTCTGCCTGGTGTAGACCACTGCGGCCTAGCTAGCAGTAGACAGCCGTTAGAGGAGTTGTTCTCATTGTCGGGGGGAACGCTCTGCCCTGCCCGCGCAAACTGCCGCGCCCCGCCCTGTTTGCCCGCCCTGGTGGCCGCGCTCCCCAGGGGCTGCCTTTGAACGCCAGGGTAGAGGGGGCGCTGCTGGCTCCGCCTGCGCCTCATCAGCCTCCTCCGCGAGGGCTGCGGGGCCTTGGCGGCTCCCTTGGCTGCCGGGCCTTGGCGGCTCCCTTGGCTGCCTCAAGTGGACTCGATGCCGGAAAAAAAGCCCTGCCTGTCCCGATCCCCCGCTCCATGGCAGAACGCGTCTGCCCCGGAGCCGATCGCCTCGGCAAGAGACGATAATGCCTTTGATAATGCCTTTATTGGCATTATCCAAGTCCTTCTGTCAGAATAGCTGTGTAAGGTAGCGCCTTATCCCAGAAGACAGTGCAGTTTATATTTGGCATTTCCTTAGTTTTAGTTGTATAATCAACCAGACATAATAACCTATGACTACTTGTTTTTATCATTTTTTAAAGTTATTTATCAAAGAGAAAAACAAAACAAAACAAAACACAACAAACTAGCAGCCATAAATCCACACTTTTCTGTATGCGTTAGGATCATGTACCCTACAAAGACCAAACACTCCTACGGGCTTTGTGTTAGCATTTTCAACCAGGCCTGGCACAAAAATAAATTGAGACTAGAGTACCAGCTGTCACAGACTAAACAGAAAATACTTCAAGCTGTCAAAATAAATTTAAAGCATTTGAAATATTTTAACAAAAATAGCAGAAAAGTAACATTAGATTTAGTCTACCATTTTTTTCACTGTTGAATATATTGTTATTTTGCCTATTTCTAGTTTGGAATACGGACAAAGTGCTTTCTAACTGAAACTGTTAATACAGATCTGAATCATACAAGTTATTTTCTCCGGTATTACATGCATATATTACTTCCTAATTAATTCATACTTATATTCTGTGCTAGTGTAAGTGTAATTCAACCACAGTTCAACTCAACCAAGAAGAAAAATAAAAATAAAAATTAAAAAATATAGGTACAAATACATCTGGATTTTGAGACTGAGCAAACTCAAAAGAGTTGCCCCAATATTAAAGCGGTCTGTAAGGCTGGAGAGGCTGCTTTTTAGAGGAAGTAGGTGATTCTTTTGTGTATGGCCATGGTGGTGAGAGGGTGGCCATGGGAAGAATGGGAGACAGAAAATATACAAGTATGCTAGGTGTGTCCTAAGAATCACAGAACTGTAGGGGTTGGAAGGGACCTTGAAAGATCATTGGGTCCAACCCCCCTGCCAAAGCAGGTTCCTCAGAGCAGGCTGCCCAGGTAGGCGTCCAGACAGGCCTTGAATATCTCCAGAGAAGGAGACTCCACAACCTCCCTAGGCAGCCTGTACCAATGCTCCATCACCTTCACCATGAAGAAGTTCTTTTGCATGTCAGTGCGGAACTTCCTGTGCTCTAACTTGTAGCCATTGCCCCTTGTCCTATCCCCACAAACCACTGAGAACAGGTTGGCTACATCATTCTGTACCCTACCCCTCAGATATTTATATACACTGAGGAGATCCCCTCTCAGTCTTCTCTTCTCCAGGCTGAACAGACCCAGGTCTCTCAGCCTTTCATCATAGGGAAGATGCTCCAGGCCCCATATCATCTTTGTGGCCCTAAGAAGGTGTTTGTCCACCTCTTTGACCAGATATACATTAGGGCCTGTATGGATCCTTGAACCTGAGTCCTTCCTAATGCACCAGCAGCACCCTGCAGGAGGTGGGGACCCTCAGCTTATGTCTAAAGACCGTTTCTGTCACCGTCTCTGGTTAAGAAAACCAGGACAAAGCTCCTCTATTGTGCAGTCAGGATTCTTAAGGATCAAGCAAAATTTGGGCATGGCATCCATGGCATGACCAGGTGCAGCACAGTGGAGTTATTTTGTAGGTTTGTACAGACTGTGTGTCGCAGTAAATCTGGTCTACTCTGAGACCACTGTGGTCTCACTGCACTTACAGTCCTGATTCAGTTCCTGGGACTTGTCCGTCCTCCGTGGGATGAGCTGCTTGCAGCAGGGGTGGACTTCCACTGGCATAAGTGGAACAAAAGAAGACTGGAAAGACTGGAAAGCCTGTAAGGTTGAAGCTGAGAGTTAGGAGCTTCTTACACAGCCACCCACCCATGTCCAGTGCTACGAGAGTTCCTGCCTGAGCCATGTGTTGAGCACAGTATCTTGAGTCATCACAGCAGAAGAGAAAACAAGTGCTCGCTCCACCAATACTTGTCCCAACCACCACAGGGAGTCCAGGGGGTCAGTCCCAGCTGCTCCCCTGTCATCAGCTGCTGCCTCCCAGCTGGAATGCCTGCACAGCCTTGCAGTCATCCATGCAAAGCAAAAGGTTTCAGTAGATCTGTGGAAAAAAAATGAAGAGAGGCCTTACAAAAGTTATTATAAAAAAATACAGTGGACTGAAAGTATTCTAGAGGAAACCTAGATTTCGTCAGAATAAAACTTATGTAATGCAGGGAATCTGTGAAGTATTTCTAAAACTATTGTAACAGTTTTTGCATCTTAAACCAGAGATATTCTGAGTCAGTGTCTGTCATATCTAAATAATTCATCTGTTCAGCTGTGTTGCACTATAAGAGCATTTATATAAAAAAGCAACATTATCTTCTCCTCTAAAATCACCAGGTAAGAAATCATCAAAAGGGTTTCATGTTTCTCAATAGGACATATCGCTGCAGAAATGAATGAATGCTTTTCCTGTTATATGCATCATCTTATTTGAGTGCATATTTATTGCGTTATCATCTCATTGGTGGGATGCCGATACTATATATTAGTTCATATCTCCAAAATTAGTATTATACTAGGTCTCAGATTGGATTTCTTATAAATCTAGTGAATTCTGCCACTCCCGTAGCTCAGAAGGCATTTCCAGAGTAAAGTTATTAATACAGACTCAGACGACACCAAAAAGTGTCCTCCAAGAACACCCTGCTTCTAGGTGCCTCAGTGCACCCTCAGACATGGTTGTTGAGCTCCCTTATGGAGGGTCCATATGCAGCCCTTTGGGAGAGAGCCACATCTAGTTCCTTGCAGCCACTGGTGGTCTGACTTTCTGAGACCCTCAGGTCATGTCCCTGCTAACAGAAGAGCGTTGCTAGTTTGGCTCGCTTGCACAGAGACATTGCTACCTGATGTCCCAGCACAAGGTGGCCCTACCTGGGCTGCTGCCTCATACTGAGCAGTGGGTGAGCACAGTTCTGCCAGCCATATGCTGAGGATGCTGCTCCTCTTCCCCACATCCTATGGGCTGCTCTTGGCAGAGCAGCAGCCTCCCTTCCACCACTATGGGTCATGATTTGAGCTGGTTTTATTTGTGTGGCCATTCAGAGCATAGGCTCAGGGTGAGTCAGGTCCAGCTCTGAAGGAATTCCCTTACTAAGAGAGACAGAAAACCCTGGTCTCTCCTCAGACTAGAACAGGGGCAACATATATTAGCAATATGTATTTTCATAAAGTTTGTAGTCAAGTCCTGACCTGACCTGGTAAGACCAAGGGAACCTGAAATATTACTCCAGTACTAATAACAAGTTATAGTAATGATAATGATGAAGTGACCTGATAGGCCTGAGAGGTATGTCCTGGGTTTTATGTATCAATTGCTCCAACTTTTCTTTTCAAGCTGCAGGTGCATGGGTGAGAAAATCACTATAAATGCAACAGGTAGACTTCTATATAGATTTTTAATCTTCATAGCCAGCAGAAGGTATGAATCATACAAGATTACCATAGCCAATTATAATATTATATCAGTTGGAGAATGGCTTATTGGGATACCTGGCTTGGAAAGAGGAACACGTCAGCACATGAATAAAATTGCAAGTGAAGTGAAGAATTAATTAAATTCTTTAAGAAACTGTGAAGACATATTTGATCAATGCCTAAAAGCATTGATCTGCATATTCAAAAGATGATAATGAATTTAATGAAAGAGTTACATTTTTGGGTTTCTTATTGTAGGTAATGTAACCAATTTTGAGTTTAAAGCTATTAGTGTTCCAGTAAATTAAGTACTGGGCACCCTGAACAATACATTACTTAAAAAATAAAATAAAATCAGGAAATCTCAAAAATGTTTGAACAGTCCCCAGACAGGTTCAACCCCTTTGAAGATAATGAACCTTACCAATTTATTAATGAACAAAACATCCTGTGTTTTTTGTTTGTTTGTTTTTTTGTTTTTTTGTTTTTTGGAGCTACATCATTTTAGAATATAAATTATTTTCTGATGCACTTCCTTTCTTGTACATATAGTGATAGTCATTCAAATGGACTTTTTTAAACACTTGCTTACATGCCTCTCAGTTTAATTTCTGAAGGTGGGTTAGGCTTTTTGGAGCTTGGATCCATTGGATGTTGTAAAGTAATCTGAAAGAGAAAAATATGGGTTTAGAAGTTTTGCTTATAAATTTGATTCATAAGCACTTATAAGTGTTTTGGAAAATGCTCTTTTATCTGTCATTCTTAAGCCTGTATTTCTTGACCCAAGAAATAAATCTAAAAGAGAGCAGGCAACTGAATGCAGATGTCCCAGATCCCAAGGCAGGCTGTTCAGCTTCAATGCATCAAAAACTGTCTACCTTGGTTTCATGTACAAGGATAACAGATCCTCTTTTGAAGTTTGTGAAGATAAAGAACATTCCTTCTTGTATCAGATCACTCAAATATTGGTGTGTAATATAATAGCTGTTTACACCTCAGTTCTCCTTTCACTGCATAGCACTGATGAAAGCTGATCCAAGAGCTGAAGATCTTAATGGAGATAGTAGTGGAAATATATGGATTTTATCTATTTCTGTAGGAGTCACCATCTGAGAGAAAAACTGAAGATCAGGAAAGGAACAAAAGTAACTAGTCATTGAACTCTCAATGCAGAAGATACTTTAGAGCAACTTGGAAAGAGAATAATTTCTGCAAATGGGAGAGTAACTCCTTTAACACGATTGTCTCCTTCAACTAGAAATTGCACAATGCAGTTTTGCACTTATGCACCAAAACAAATCCTCTAGCTTTGCATAAAGTACCTACCTAGAGGTCAGTGTTTAGATCAACTGGGCCAGATGGTTTGTAGATTTTCTTTTTTATTGTTGGAAATTGGACCAGACAATTAACTCTGGTTACTGTTATCAATCTCATTTCTTGTATTCCAATCTATTTTATTTTTTACTCCTTAATTCAATTTACAAAATAATACTTACCAGCTGCTGCCTTGCAAAGATTTCCTGCGTCTACTCACTGCAATGTATTACCATAACTGTTTTCAACAAAATTTTTTTTAGGAGATAAAGTAATTTAGGTAGTACATTGATTTGATAAATTCATGTTCTGATCGTTAATGTTTGTCTATCCACCTACCCATAAGTACCTGCCCCTAAGGCAGTTTTGTTTTTCAGTCTTACAATTGATGAAACCTTCAGTTTTCGTGAAGCTTTTAAGGAACAACTGGACTCTACCTGCCCAATGTGTTGGCTGCTGTTGCTTTCCAATGAAATGCAAGTTGGCATTTATTGCAAGTCAAAAATGATTGTAAGCTAGCAGAGTTAATACCTCATTAAGTAGAGTCATCAATATAAAGATAATGACAGCTCATCCGATGGCTGATCTTCTAATCCTGCTAATATTTGGATTGCGTTAAGAACTAGTTGAAATGTGATAGCGACATCATCATATCACCTGTCCTAAGCCAGGTGCTGAATTTACACAGGAGACAAAGGTTGGAATAAGGTCAGTTATGAGACCTGGAAGGCAAAAGCATTTCTTACTTTCCATAATGCTTCATATCAGCCAGTTCAATGCATTCCTGAAGTCAATGAAAACAACAAACAACTTTAAATCCCATGTATTCAAATGAGGATTAAAAAAAGACTAGTGGGCTGAAATTAATGGTGACTCATAAATGAGTCAGCTATTGAACTCTCTTTCAAAACCTGTTTTCAAGAAGAAGGAAAAAAAATAGTGTGAATAATTGGAAACTAAGGAGCTTTTGCAAGTAAATACTTGCAGGTACTTAGTGGGCAAAAGTAAGGAATTCCAGAAAGCATGCAGAAGTTGCACTAAGAAAACTAGTTTGTGCTATTATTGACCACTAACAAGTATCTTTGAAAAATAGTTAGCAACTGTTAAGATATCAGATGATTGTAGCAAAGAATTTGACATTCAGCTTTTAAAAGACTCAGAAATCCGACTTCATATGAGACATTTGTCCTTCAAGTGAGTAGAACATATCAGTGGTCCATCCTTGGTCAGGTCTGTGACTCTAGTCCAACAGGGCACTCACAGCAGGCATACCTAGCCCCATCAAGTGTCCTTTGTGTTTTCACAGTACTCCAGAATATTTCACACTGGTGCATTAAATTAATAGAATTTTTTGAAGTCCAAGAATGTTAATAGTAATGACAACTCATACACTTAAATCTAAACTCACCTTCTGATGTTATGCTGCTATGGATAAAATGTATGACAGACATTTTACGAAGAAAGCCATTGTATAAATTCTTACATAAAATAAAAGAGCTAGTCTTTAATACTGTTTCAGCTGAAAACTCGAGCCTTCTTGTCAGCTTGGTCAAGTAAGTGAGTTTATTAACCGTGGATGGAGTTGCCTCAATACCTAATTTGTCACCAAGAAAAAAAATGATACCTTAAGCTTTGTCTTAGTGTTGTGTCATATGTCTATGTGGTGTATTTTATTTTATGTAGATCCTTACTCAAGATAAAACTAGATTAACATCCATAAGCTACTGTCAACTACATTGGCTGAGCCTTTCACATGTTTTGTGCTGATTCAGACATAAAACTCATGGCACCACACGGTTTTCAAAACCCCACTCCTTTTGCATTTCAGCTGTGTCTTGAACTGTAGATACTTACATAAAAGGATGTTAAGCTAAGCATGATTAGCACCAAGAGCATTTCCGTATTGGTTTTGTACATCAGACACTTTTTATTAAGTGAGAAAGATTCTGTGTAGTTATGTTCCTCTGCGTTAGTAGGAAAGACAAAAATAATTCTCCAGCCTGCTTTGGGCATAGAAGGTAGCAAGATAGGAAAAGGCTTTACTTCTTTTTGTATTTTTTTGTCTCTCACCCTTGGTACATAGCACTGAACACACAGTAAACGTTTTGCAGTCCATAGCATGGTAGCTTTGTTGCATTTTTTATAGATGGGGGATCATTTCTTGAAGTTTTCATATTTTTGTTGTTGTTGCTCTCTCACAGACCTCATAATCCAAATGCTTTCAGGTTTTCTCCTTTTTCATGCTCTTACATGAAGCTCAGAGCTTAATGCAAGTTTGCAAGAAACATGTTGCTCATAAGCTCTTGATTCAGGAAATTCAGAGAGGTATCTGTTCAACAGCTACCTGTACTACTGATGAGTCCATCTCTTCGAATCAGCAATGCAAAGAGGGGCCAGCTTTAGGCATGTTAAAGGGTAAAACATAGATGAAACATTTTTTCTTACACTGTACATCAAGAAAAGCCCACCCATCAAAAACAAACAACAACAAAAACAACAACAACAACAAAATTACATCAAAAACAAAACCACTGTAACCTCCTCCCGCCCCCCCCCCCCCCCCCCCCCCGCCCACAACTGCTGTAACAACTTCCACCTTTGTCAGTTGTAAACGTTGCCTCTCTGGGTTTAGAAGTATTGACCCTGGTGTTCAGAACCTTCACTACTTAAAGGAAGACACCTGAAGGACACTGGGCTGCCTTTCTGAAGAGCTAAGCAAATAGAGCTATGGGTATTTTTACAGTGGTGGATAAAAGAATAGCTGTGGACATTTCATTTTTCACAGTCAGTGTGTAAAAACTGTGGCTGCAGTGACAAATTATTGCTGAGACACATTCATGCACATCTTTCCACTGAGTAATTGTTCACCTGTTAAAAACACCAGTGCAAAAAGGTGTCTAGGCTTTCTTTCTAGAACTGCAAGGTTGCTCAGAATTTTGCCTCTAGTTTTCTTCAAATCTTTCCTGAATGTGCTTAGTAGCAGGCACCATGAAGACTTGCTGGTTTCCTGCTTGGCAATATATATCTTGCCTTACCTCAAATAGAATCACTTTGCAGCAGAGATTGCCATTTTGTGTTGTGTGCATGTGTGTGTGTACACCTACGTTAACACCTACGTACACATGCATTGCTTCTCATGCACCAAGGGCTCTCAGGACACAACAGTAGCAGAAAAATTACAAAGTTGTACTATGAGATAAAATAAAGTGTCTGACTTGCTCTGCTTCCACCACAGATCCATTGTCTGCTATTGCATTATTTTTAATGGTGAAGGGAAGAACAACATTTTTTTCAAGTCTGACAACTAAACAAAGTGCTGTCTCTGTGTCTCTCTTTGATTTGCAGGTGCTAAGTTACCGTGGCATACTGGGGCAGCTTGGTTTTGCAACCTCTCTCTAGCTGGAAGCATTTTTTTTCCCCAAGAAAAACCTCCAAAAGCAGGTTATGATCTTCTTGTGCCAGCCTTTGTTTCTGACATGAGAGGCCAGTTTACTGACACATTCTTGACCTCACCAGCCTTGAGTAATACCTTCCTAAATCTGCTGCAGGCTGTAACTCTTTCTTTTGGCATTGATGATTCCTTATGCATAATTCTCATAATCTGTCATCTATAATTAGCTCTTGTTTTAGGTTCAAGCTGGTATACCCGTTCATATAAAATATGTTTTCAAAGGTTACAGATTTAGGATTAAAAATATCTCACCCAAAACTCTGTCCAGAGTCACCACTGGAAAATACATATGCCCCAAGATGCATTAATAAAATATCATCTGAACTAAGCAACTGAAAGACAGGGAGAACCAGACAGTTGCATTTACTTTCCCTGTCAAAAATCACTCCCAATTTCAACAGCTAGGTAAGGTGGTTTGTTCATTTAGGTCCCACAAGTCATTCCTATGGCTTTATCTGGATATATTAAACAGATGCAAATACAATTTGACCAAGCAGAGTCATGCCAGTTTTTCTAGATGGCGAATGACTCCCTCAAGTAAGTATCACTTCATTTAGAAAAAAGTCCCATTCTTTTAATTTAGCTGCTACAATCACTGCTAAGTGACTGTCATGACAAACACTTAGAACGACTCAGCTTTTTGCTCAATGTTTTTTTTTTTTTTAATCTAACATGTCTGTTAACCATATCACACTAAACATTGAGCACCTATTTTAAAGTCTCAACCAGATAATTCATTCACTGTCGTTAAATGGTACACAAGTACACATCTTTTTATTTAAAGTAACAACAGTTGTCAAGCTTAGTGATGCAAATAGAATGAACTCAAATCAAGAAATATACAAAAGCAACTTTGAAAATATGAGCTAAAGGCTTGGGCTGAAAAAGTGCATGAAAACACAGATGAGTGTTTTGCCTGCCCGTTGATGAATTTCTTCCAAAACAATAAAGATGGAACATCACAAATACGTTATTTGCAATAGCCATAGGTGTAAAATTATTGTTTGAGTGTCCTCTGCTGGACACTACGTGGCATAGCAATGAAACTACTAGCATACATTGGATGAATTTTGCTAAGAAATCACTACAAAATTCAGAATAATTATTACATTTCATGCAGAATTAACTAAAAAAACAAAAAACAAAAAAAAAACAAAAAAAAAACCCACGTTTTTAATAAATTGCTACAACTGTGAGATTCGTAAGCATAATTATTTACTCTAAGGCATAAAACGTTCATCTGAATTACGACAAAAATGTTTCCTGGAAAAATACTGCTTTTGTTAATTTTGCAGTGGCAGTTTGTTGTATTGACTCACTTAAGGTGTAAGCATTTTGCTGGAAGGCTTTGTTTTTGTTTTGAATTCTGATTGATGAAATCACAATGCATCTGTAAGACTTGAGTTTGTCATTCTGACGTCACTCCACTGCACAGATCTGCGTATGGGATCCGCGTCACATTTTGTGGGGCTTTTGTGACTGTTCTGCCACCACTCATCTTTGAACCCATTAAAAATTGTAGACTAGCTCTGTCGAGAATGCTAAGGGAGACTTTTCTGTATCTTTTCATCACTCTGTTCAGCTCCTACAATTTGTTCTGTCTGTTATTTATAGCCAGGTATACATAAGTCGATTTCATACTTATATGTAAGTTTTTCTTATTGTTGTTCACAGATTTACTACCAGTTTGCCTTTCTGAACTTTCTAAACTATCATTTAATTATTCATGACAAAGTGAAAGCTGTTTTTAAAGGAAGCTGTCCTGATTCATGCGACACAGGTCTAGATGGCTTTCTAAATACATGATTCGTTCTCTGCATCAGGAGAACCCGCCAAATTTTCTTTGCTCTTGCAATTATCATCTTTATTCATGGGAACATCTTCTTTTCCTCCATTCTCTGTAGGTCTGGAGTTCTTATTTTGAAAGTGTTTCTTTATAAATGTAAAGAAAAGGATCGCAAGCAAGTAAGAAAGACCTCTCAACAATGCTGATAAACCAAGGTAGACATACCTGTGGGATAGAGCATAAAAGGTAGTGACAGATGTTATTTGTTTCTAAAGAAACTGAAGAAAATCACTTTTGAAGACTTTTAAGAATCACATATATACCAAATCCACATAATAGTTCAGGGGAAGACAATTTGAAAGCTAATGGCACAACAAACTGGACATTTTGGCTAGTAAAAGCATCTGTTAAATATATAAAATTCTATTTGCTTATGAAAATAGTTGCAGAGGTAAATTTGCATGTCTTTCCTCTTACTGGTAAATCATAAAGCCCTAGGTCTTTTAAATTGATTCAAATGATATTAGAATAGATATTTTCTAGATATTCCAAAAGTCCCTGTCATTGACACTAAAGGATTTTTGCACAATTTAAAAACTGGCTAAAAAGCCAAGAGTTTAAGATTTAATCCCAAAATTAGTCAATTTCAGGAATTCTGTGATGACCAAATCTGAGTCCAGAGCTAGTATCTGACCATGATGTTTGATCAGTGGCCTCATACATTATTACAGTATGACAGACCGAGGAGTTTCTACCTGTATAAAGGAAATGCATGAGGCTTTTGGTGCTCTACTTTGCCTTACCTGTATGCATTGGAGTCGTATAACCTGCAAGCCCCCTGCTGCCCACAGCTTCTGCTTCCCCATTTCAAGCATGTTTTGTCAATCAGTGCACCAAAATAAACTGGAGCAGGAATCCCAGCTGCAATAGAAAAAGCAAAAATGTCTCAAGATATCACAGGAAAAGATGTCTTTTTCAAAGGCAGCATTATGTTTTCTTAGTAGCAAGCCATCTGCTGCAAAAGTGTTAATAGGTGGACTGTGGGGAACTTTTATCAGAATAACTTCAAGCTGGGATACCCTCTCAGTGCCCTAGGGAGCATCAGTTCCCAGGGAGTGTGGTCTAAGGGTGGCCAGGCTTGTAGTTGAGCACACTGATTCTTCCATCATGCTGGTTTCTTGAGTGTGGCATCCAGTGCACGCCAAGCTGATGTGTGGGAGAGGTGGACCAGTTGTGTGTTTGCAGCACTGAACTGATACAGTTCCCACTTCTACACACAGCCTGAATTAACCAGGCTGGCTCTTCCCTTCGTCTGTCTGATAGTGTCTGGTAGTCAATTTGTCTGAAGGGATGCCACCAAGTATATGGGACTAGATGTACTGAATATGCTTTTCAAAAATGTCTATGGGAGTAGAGCAAATGAAATCCTTAGTGTGATTTGGCCAGATATAAGCTTATGCTTTACTGCAAAAGATGGCAGGCATGGGACAAAATCCTATCCTTGCTGAAGCAAGGGTGGGAACTGACTTCAGAGAAATATGTGCTTCAACATGCACAGGACCATGTTTCATGTTGCCTTTGCTTGTACATGGGCATTCTGTATTCTTAAATAGGAAATAATGTATTTTGTTGTAATAGGTATATTCTCAGCCTGTTGTATTTTAGGGCTCTTGTGAGAGTGTGAACTCAATAAGATATCTATAAAGGCCTGTAAGTTATGATCATTAGGGTTGTAGCCAAGATGACGGGAGAAGTGCTGTTTTGAGATATTTGGAATATTGCTTACAGAAGGAAGAGGGGAGCAGATTTGATCTCCAAGTCAATGTAGATTAAGGCCAGCTTTAATACATCAGTAACTGTGACTCTACACATTCTTACAATAGAAGGAGCATACTCTCTGGAGGTGCTGAAGCAAAAGCTTATAAGAAAGGATAAATTCTTTTTTTTTAATGTTTTTGTTTTTAATTTTATTTTTATTTTTATTTGTCCCACTGCCAGAAAAGTTCCAAGCTTGGCATTGTTTGTCCCAAGTGATGGGGGAGAAATTCTGCTCCTCCATTGTTTGAATAAGAAAGTACAAGAGGACAAAATGAGTGCGCTTTCCTGTCTCCAAATGTCTCATCACAATCCTGAGCAGAGACTACAGCCCAAATTTGGAAGCCACTGTCATTTTTTTAGGCTTCATAGCAAATCCAGCTTGATTCTTAACACATATTTCTCAAAGTTTCTGAAAAGCTGGTATTCTTATTCCATCAACGAAGAGAACAGAAGAGAACAAAAGAAAACAGAGAAGTATTTTCTTGCCAGTCTAGGCATGTTAATCAACCATCTCATTAGCTACTCTCAAATAAAATAAAAAAAAAAAAAAAAAGAAAAAAAAAAAGGAGCATTGCTGCATGCTTAAAGGGAAATGAAATTTAACTTGTTACGTTGTTCCAGGAAAAGGAAGTTTTAGTGTAGAGAAAGCACTTTGCTATGGACACAATTGTATTGGTGTTGAATGAAGTCCTGCTAGAGCACTTCTTTTGTGTTTTACTTGCAGCACTGCATCTCAGTTAGCCACTGGTTTAATGGCAAGTTTGGAACCTTACAGAATTATTTCAAAATTCAAGATAAAATATAAACTTTCTCAGAAACTCTGCCCATTTTGGAACACCAGGGTCCTAGAGCGCAACACCATTTAATCAGCAGGTCAAATCTTTTCAAAGTTGTCAGCTGACTTACCAATGAACTCTGCAGTGTATGTTGGACCTTTAGGAACAACACAGAATGTTCAGCTATTTCACGTATACATGTTTCACAAATGGTGATTGTATTGGTGCTATTCAAAGGCATGCAAAAAAGCATCTTAGAATGATTTCACTTACCTAGTGTTCTCATAATGAGTGTGTATAGACCAACTGCAAGAGCTTTCAACTCTGGCTGAACACATCTGAAAGAAAGATGGATAAGAAGGATTTGCCTATCAAGTGTTTAGACATGCCTATTAAATTGCTGTTAATTTCCTCAGATTGAACACTTAATGACAGAAAGTCAAGCTTTGCAAGGAGAATGCTTCCTACGATTGCTGAAAATATGCTAAGTGCTATGAAAAAGGTGAACGAATCTATTGTTTTCTATCACATATCTATCTCCTGGGAAGTCCATTCACTAAGTATAATTAGAGAATTGAAATTTTAAAATCATAATCACACTCTATACTAGTGTTAATGAAATGGGCTTCTCAGCTGCTTTGATTCCGTAGCATACATTTTCCTCACCTGATAGAAATACCATATTGTCCTAGAACAAAAATGTAGTGAGTAGCAATATTTGTGCAGCATCTTTTTTATACATGAATGACACTCCTCAGTACAACACTACATCTAGAACTACACAAAGCCATCTGGCAATATGACCATCTGTTTCATGAGGAACCACACTTCAAGCGTCCAATATGTGCACTGATGTTGAATCCATTATATATCCAGTCTCTGACAACTCCTTACAAATATTAACATAGTCAACACTCAGAAAAATGTCTCAAAGCAATGAGGAAGGGAGATGAGCTTGCATTGTCTTTTCCATGCTCATTTAGGGTGAGATAATGCCCTCAGGACTCCCATGAAATTTATCACTAGTACATTTTTCTACTAATTGAAAATTTTCCTTGGATTACTGAAACATATATGTAAATGTGCATAAGTGGTTCTGAATCATTTTGATCCCTGCATTGGAAAAGTTCAATCATCAGCACAGTTTTACTTACCTAAACATAATCATGTATGCTGGTGTGCCTCCCAACGCATAACAAAAGCCACTTATGACTTGTATTACTGTATAATAAATAAACTTCTTTGAACAATCATCACTTTTGGGACATTGCCCCAAGGTGACAGAGTTATTTCCTGACCATGAACTGCTGGCTTTAAGACAGCTGCAGTTATGGAAGACCTGGAAGACACAAAACGGATTTTGTGGGACATTGCTCACAATAGGGGGAATCCTGCCTTCAGACATAGGCAGAGTCTGAAGCCCTTCTAAGCATCCTGTTTTTTTCTTGCTTGCCTTTCTTGAGGCAATGGGCAGCAGCTTCTTTTCTTTCCTACAAATGCTCAGATTAGGAAGGGATGTTCCAGCATCTTTTTATCAGTGGACACAGTATCACTTTTTGGAAGATGTTCAAGACCTTCAGGACCTCTGAACCTGTCCTCAGCCTTTGTGTGCCTGAAGACCAGTTGAAGGGGAACAGCAAGGTTCAAGGGAATGTGCTAGTTGTCTCCACCTGTTAATTGACTTTGTGAAAATGCCAGGATCACTTGTCCCTCTTTGCTGAGGCTGATCCACCAGAGGTACCTCACAGCTGTAAGAAGCAGCTACCTGTCAAGACACAACTCATGTAGACCCCTGCCCAAGATCAGCAGTAGGTGTACAGATAGCTTAAGAGCAATAGCTTTTAATTAGGCCTTGTGGGGCATGGGGATCCGCTTATGTAAGGGGAACTGTGGTCCATGAACCTTAACCTCTACAGAGGCAGGCTTGTGTTGTAGGCAAAAGTTCCACTCTCACAGACATTTAGACTTGCCTTTTAAACTGCTGTTACAATAGTGATGTGTATCACGGGAGATATTATGGCATGTTAGTGTAATTTAACTACTGGTTAAAAAACTTCAGGGCAGCCAAAATGAGATTTATGAGAAGCAAACCACAGGCAACCTTCAGACAACATATAAACACTCTGAATCACTAGGTTCTCACATTCAGTCCACAAAAGATGAAAGTTAGTATCTACAACAAAGAGCTAGGGCTTTTTTCTTATCAGAGAAATGTCTATGTCTTCTATGCTGTTCATAGCCAGAAATCATAAATACTTTACTGACTGTTCCCCAGTAAATTTGGTTTCTCTTAAAAGCATTATACTGCTGAAATCCTGATTTTAAATGGAAAATAAGCTAGTAAAAAAAACAGAAGCTGGAGCAGGCTCTTACCATGCTTTTTCCATGTCCCACTGAAGTCGTGCACCCAGCTAGACATGCTGAAACGTATGTCAGTCCATTGTCCCCACATACAGGATCCCACACATTGGTGGCACATTTGCAGTCAGAATTGCAGTCAGAAAACATGGCATTTTCATGGTATGGAATTGGTTTGCTTGTTAAGTTAAGTTGAGACAGAGTAAGAACAACTCGACAGAGTAAGAATAACTTTTAATTCAACAATGATGTCAGCATAACCCTTTACACACAACGGTGTCACTGTTACGAAATCCATCTCACAAGCCCAGGATATGTATTTTGAGTCTCTGCAATATTGATCTCTTTGCTTCAGATTCCATCCTACTCACACTCATATTAAAGTGATCACTAATTTACATAGAATGTTATAGCAAATAAAGTAGCTGCTACTGATTCTAGATTCTAGATTCTAGATCAGCTGATACTGATTCTACTTTCAGACATCCTGAACTGAGTTCTGTAACAAGGGGGATGTCTTCCCACGTCTTCTTTCTTGTTTAACTAAGCTTATGTGCTTGGCATCTCTTTCATCTCAGAGCTTACTAAACACATTTCCTAGGCCACTATTTGGGTTTTTAATGAACGTGTTGCAGGGAACAGGGCAAGAGGCAGACAATTAGTTCTCAGCTTCCATAAAATGTTAAAATCCTTGGCATCCTGCCTGTCGTGTTCTATATTTTCAGCTTTGAACCAGTATGCCTCGATTAATGAACTGCATTGTCAAATTGATGAACTGTGGGTAAGCCTCCAGGGAGATGCAGAAAGGGCCCCACCAGCCATGAAATACTCCTAGTAAGATGGACATGAGATAGTGCCAACCCATACGCTAGTGTTTTGTTGGGCCCTTTGGAACGATGTTCTTGCACAAACCCACTATTCTAGTATCTTTATTCACTCCAGGAAAAAATAATAGCTTGTAACTTTTAAACCCTGGTTCTATCTTGAGAGGAGAGAACAACTTCAGTAGGCATAAAAGCTTCATTTTAATTTACAGCAGTCTGAAAGTCTAGGATGCGGCAGTCTTTCCATCTCTGTGCAGAATGTGCTACCAATGCTCCGGTACATACACTTCACCTTTTTACTGGGTCTGAATGCACTCTGCAAGAAGATTACTTCTGGTGTAGAGATAGCACTAAGTGAAACAGCAGTGCCACTTCCACAGAAGCCAAAACCTTCATTGGTAGTGATGCAATTTTGCTAATGTGTTTCTAAGTAAACTTCAACAAGTGTTGCACTTTGGCAGGCTGACACTCTGATGACCAACAAAACTATGACAATGACACTTGTTAGTGTTTTCTTCCTCTAAGCATGTTCCCATTTTATCCTTGGTATCTTAGTATATTATTTGAACTATTGCTGCCATGAAGAAAAACATAGTCTTCATTTTATACTCACCCATCATAGGACACTGTTATTCCTGCTACCACATGGTTCTCACAGCCAACAAAAAAGTGCAAGAGAGTGAGGATATAAGACACAAATGACATGCTAAATGCAAATTTGGTTGCTCCAATGATGCCCATTTTATACTTTTTCATTATGAGCCCTCCTAGGAAAATCCCAATACCAACAGGGGGTAAGGATGTCAGTCCTGAAAGAGATTGTTGAAGGGGAATGTTAAAATAAGAGTAACACTGATCTTATGAGCCAAACTCTGTCCTCAGGCTGATGTCCCTGGCTTGTATTATAATTGTATTATAATGAGTCTAAGAGGCTTTCTGCTCAGCCTAATCCTTGGGTTGTGTATGTTATTTTGAAGTGTCTAACTCTCAAACCCCCCTGTATGCCCAGCTAGTTGACACAGCATTTTGCTTCCACTTGGCAAGGTACCCAGCAGTCAGATGTTGAAGCATTTTAAGCTCCCACACATGATTCATTGAATATTTTGGGTGCTTTTGCTATAATAATAGAATATAGTATAAATAATTGAATGGAATATTACATACATATATACAAATATAAAGAATATAATACAATTATTTATTATGGTTCCATAGACACCAAAACTGTAGCTTATATGTTGACTTCATCTAATTCAAGTTTGGAGAGACTGCCATTTACATCAGTCTGTTCTACATGGAATTCAGTCCCAGAAACAGAATGACACAACTTCTCCCCATGCACCTTTTACAAGATAAACAGTTACAGTGTAACTCACCTATTAGAAAGTTAGATTTAGATGTAGATTGTCCATATTGCTGTTCCATGTACTTTGGCTTGTAAGTCAAGAAACCAATAAAGCTACTGAACTGTAACAGTGAGCAACATAAAAATGTAAAGTACATTCGATTACTCAATATTTTTTTCAGGGAGGTATAGAAATCTGAAAGAAAGGGATATATGAGTTGGCTTTGAAATATACATGTACATGAAATAATTACTGGTGAGTAATCTATGACATTTAGGGCAAAATGCTTCTCTTAGATGTCCAAGGGCAAGTCCTACTGATCTTCATTTGCTTGTGAGTATCTGAAAACAAACCATGATCTTGAAAACTCCAGAGGTTGAGATAAGGAGAAAGAGCCTTAAAAGAACACAGAACTGCAGATTAAGGATTGAATCCTATAATGAGAAGAAAAAAGGGCTCCTTTCTGAAGCAGAGACTTGTTTTACCTTACAAGAATATCATCACAGTTTCAAGGCTAAGTGTCAACTGCCTTTGTGGAGACGTCCAATGGCATATCTTCCACTGTGATCTGAACTAAGACAGTAGAATATTTCTGATGATGGAAAGCCATCTCTTCCCTTCACCTTTTCCCTCTTATTGTAAGGACTGCACAATTAGAAGTGGCATTTTAGCCTGCCATATTTAACTCTGGCAGCAACGCATTTCAGAGTCTCTATGAGCTCCATGAGTTCTACGACAATCAGAAAGATAATTTGGTTTTCTATATTGCAAAGGAGCCCTCTAGTGTTTTCTTTAGCTCCTGATACTGAAATTTTGTTTCCACTATTCAAATTTGTATTGCAAACTTTCAGAGATAGGTTCCACTCAGGCAGTGATACATACAGAACCTCATAGAATTACAGAATCATTTAAGTTGGAGAAGATCTCTAAGATTAGGTCCAACCATTAACCTAGCACTGCCAAGTCTACCACTAAACCATGTCCCTGAGCACTACATCCACACATCTTTTAAATACCCCCAGGTATGGGGACTCAGCCACTTCCCTGGGAAGCCTGTTCCAATGCTTCACAACCCTTTCAGTGAAGATTTTTTTTCCTAAAATCCAAACCTAAACCTCCCCTGGCACAACTGGAGGCTATTTCCTCTTGTCCTGTGGTTGTTGCTTGGGAGAAAAGATGGAATTTTTCCTCATTTTTGGGAACACGAAGAACTAACTGTCATCCAGGCCATTTTTTTCTCATACTGATAGCTTGAATAAATTAATTTTATTTAGCACTAGACCATTGACCTCAAAAAAAAAAAAAAAAAAAAAAAAAAGGAATAACTACTTTTACTATGCATTTTGCCTCTTCTCTCTCTCTCCCCTTTCCTTAAAAACAGGTAAAAGAGTGCTTGGAGACATCACACATTATTTATATGCAGTATTATTTTATGGAATTTTTCAAGGTTTTAACTGAAAGTTTTAATGAATGTTAATCGTCTATCATTTTCATTGGCAATCTCTGCTCTGTCATATGCTGTTCTTGAAGAAGCTCCTTAACTTCTCGTAATACTTATTGGACACTTCCTTTCTGGGGATAGCTAACTCATTTAGAATGAAGTGTATGGGAGGCAAAATATTCTGAAGAACTATCACATTTCTGCAGTACTTTGTGCCAATTACTTTCCATATTTATACAACATACAAAACACTTGCCTTTCATCATTGTTGACCACTTCATTGGCTTAGGTTCTGCAGGAGTAAGTGTCTTCCTGATGGCTCCCATATTTTCCAGGAGACTAGATGAAGTTTTGTCATGATTAGCTTCCCCTGGCTTTTTCAGACTCTTTGGCAGGAAGCAAAATGGAATAGCAGCTAGGAAACTGATTACTCCACCTATTAAAAAACCAAGCCACCATGCACCCACCCAGCGGGAATCTTGTGGAGTGATAGTGATGCTTCCTAGAAATAAGAGAAACAGAACCATGTTACTTAAATGAGACAAAACTTCCCACTTTTTGTCTGCTAAAATGGCTACATTTTTGCAATGGCTGAATTTCAGTGGTAATGATAATTATCTAATGACAGATCTTTCACCCATTGAAGGCATCAGGAATGATACCCTCAATGGTGTTATGTTTAATCTGTCTGTCTGCATCTTATTTTGAGTGCCATTCTGTGTCACACCGGATAACCTAGAGGTCCTTATCCAGCACCTAGGACACTGAATGGCCAGGAAACACCATCTCAGAGGTGATTCCTGCCTCTTAAGGGAATATGATGTAGGGCCATAGCCACCACTAATGGCGATTACCCTGCTCGCTTTAGCATTCTGTGGATGTGATTACATACATGTGTTTTCTTTTCATTCAAATAAGCAAGAACTGGCAAAAAGAATATAGGCTACTGCAAACATTAAATGAATTGTAAGTAACATTAAATGCCCAGCTGAAAGAGCTGATAATCCAACAAAACAAGATAATTGGTGTGCTAACAGAACCCTCTTATTAAGAACCCAATTTAGAAAAACTTTGGTCTGTAAGAGTTCTTGGTATTAATGTTTAAAATTAAATGTATATTTTAATCCTTCAAACCTAAAGGAGGATTCTAAAATATTTTCCTAGTATAATTCTGCCTTTGTCCTAAAAGCTTTCAGAAATTTATAACAAAGTATATAATAAAATTATCATAATTTAGGTAATTGAAATATAGTTTAATTAATACAGTTAGTATAAAAAATCTGGTGTAGAGGAACCTGTTGGCAACAGGCATTAGGTTACTTTCACTTTACCTCTGCTTCACTTACCTAAATCCACAAATCCAACATCCACATATAGTTTGGCACATAAAGATCCCAGCAGGAAACCAAACATTGGGCCGAACATGCCTATTGTGTGCAAACATCCTGGAAATATAATGAAGCAAATGCTAGTAAAATTCAATGGCTTAATGTTTTCTTCTGCAGAGGATGATCAACCTCTTACACTAAGAATCTCTCAGTTTACTTTATGTTGAGATTACCTACGTATACAGGAACATCCTCTTCCTTTGCAAAATCATCAAGATAAGAAATGCCCAGTGGTGTTATTGGAGTCTCACCAATTCCACGTAACATATTTCCCAGTAAGATATATATCCACATGTATGATGATGGTTCCTTCTCACAATCTGTAGATAATGAGAGGTTACGTTTTCATAATAGAATAGTTGAATGGGGAATAGTGACAAATCAGAGGAAATTCAGCACATGATCTTAACTTAGTATTTAAGGCATTAACAGCATTCGCCTTATGGAAGTTTAATGGCAGGCTGTATTATAACTTTTAATAATCTTTTAGTATCACTTTCCTCCACCTCCATTTTATTTGGTTTCTAAAGATACAGATAAATATCACCCATCAGAAAAAATGTCCATATGAAAAAAAATACAGACTGATATTATCATAAATATATTATCTGTCATATAAAACTAGAAGTTTTTAGAAGATTAGTGGGACACAGCTTGACTTTTTCTCTATCTGTGACAACATGTATAACAGCTGTATTCCATATTTTAAGTAAGATCATAGAGATCTCTATTTATTTCCAGTTAACTCTGTGCAACTTCACCCCCCATATCTCTTCCAACCCCCAAGCCCCTGGTTCTGGGTAACTGAATCCCTGCAGAAATCTCTTTGCACGCAGTCTTAGCATCTCCTTCAGTGTTAGGGTCATTTTATTACAATTTGGAAATGAGAACATAGGAAAGCTGGGTTCTGGATCCTAGTAATTTGTGTTTGCTGAATATTCCTTCAACAGATTTAATGAACAAAATGCACTGAAGTGTTGGTAACGTTCTCAGGTAAGTAGAAACTGAGGCTAGAAACCTAACTGGAAATCTTGTATTGGGTAATAAGTTACTCCACTTGCAACCAAAGGTAAAACTAACTCCTGTATTTGTGCTTACAGTTCCTTACCTGATTTGGAAGTCTCCAACAAGGTTTTGTTCACATCTTGACGAAGGGAACATGGATTTATGCTTGAAGTTAAGTTGGCTGAAGATGCTGTATGTGATGCTGTCTCATACTTATAACTGAAAACACACAATTTTACATTTAGAAGCAATGATCAGTAGGTAAATACCAGTGCAGTAGGGCAGGAACAATGCTACTGCTGTTTCCCTAAAGAGAAAGTTATTTTTGTTTAAATATCAATCCAGACTGCTACTGAAGGAACAAGAAGGAAAATTACTGAGCATATTTTTAAAATATGGAATAGCAAAAATAAAGAGCAAATAAAAGTTAGAATCGCGCATTTGGAAGACAAAACCCGTTAAGCTGGAAAGATCAAAAGGGCTTTTGAAAGCAATTCAGATAGGGCTGAATTTCTGCTATCAACATTTAGGGTCTATTCCAAGTGAGATCCCTATGTTGACCAAACTGTGAAGGAGAAAAAGGAAAATCTCTGGATTGTGAGTCTCCCTTTTTATCTTAGATATATATTTGTGGGAGTATGGGGAAGATGTAAGGAAGGGAGAAGTCATCCTCAGGAGGTATCTATTTGCCAGTTATTTGGCATTGGATTTAGAAATAGTTGTTGTATAGTAGCAGGTAGATAAATATAGTCTTTAAATGACACTCTAGCTGTGTATATGGGAAGCAGGGCAATGCTGTGGGCAGACAACTGAGCATCTCAGGTGCTGGAATTTTTCTGACTGCTTTAGCATCATGCTTTTCCCAGATATGAGCCCCGTCGAGTGCAAAGTACACTGAGTTTAGAAAGAACAACGTGGTAAAACACACACTGCTTCTAGGAATTAGGCTGGCTCTATTAGACAAGGCAGGCTTATTTTTGAGGTTGAAACAAAGAGTGTTCATCACAGGAGATAGTGCATAATTTCCTCATGAAAATTGAGGTCCAAATTCATGAGAGACTTTATGAGTTTCCCAGTGTAGATGAGATAGATACACAGCTTGGCTTAAGCACTGGAAAATACAAGTCTTAATACTAGTGCAAGATCCACTATCATGACAAAAAATATATATGTGTGTATATATATATTTACATTCTGTAGGTTTCTTTTTGCATAAGTATAGCTTAAATTATTCTAATACACTTAAGAGAGCAACAGAAATGTGTTTCATTATGTTATCACTATGTATCATTATGTATCAAAGCTATAGCTAGAAACATTGCATATAAGCAAAATACAGTAATTCTCTGAATCAGGAGAAGATGCATAAAAATTATTTTAACCAGCCATGGTAAGTCAATTTAACCAGACATGAGCATTTGGAACAGAAAATGCCCTTGGACCAGTTCTATGAGCACTGATGCATCTGCTGGCTCTGAAGCTGAAAGGCTGCTTTGTGTGAGCAGTTGCTACAGAACAGCACAGAATTTGTTTCACAAATACACCATCTTACACAAGAAGGTTCTGGTTTCCTCTTTCAAGGAGATTTCTTCCAGTGAGGACTTCTGTAGGATGATTTCTTCAATGAGTAATCTCTGGAGCCCTGATTTTACATGAGAGTTACTCATTACTATAAATAAAGTCATATTTCAGTAAGAGATATCCACCAGTATAAGGTTATCAGCTCAGAGCTGGTTGAGGTTCTGCTCAAAACAGCACAAATTTCAACATTTTTTTTTTTTTTCTGGAAATCATATAGGTGGCTTCTATATTGTGTGAATTCTGATAGCTATATGAAATTTGGTTCATAATAATTTGACTTTCCATACTATGTTATCCTGACATCTGTTAGCAACCAGCCATACCACATTATTATATTACCACTGATTTTCTCAATAAGGTTTTCTTACAGTTAGCCATTCAGAAAGAGTATATAATTTGTTAAATAAATAGTATCAGGGTAGTAGCATGGTTGAAGACTTTCAAAGAACATGATTTTGTAACTAAAACATATATTTCTATTGATTTTGTAAAATCTCTTACTTCTCTGTCTCTTCTCTGCACAAGTCTGACTGAAAATGAAAGCATATGGATTTTCATGTTGTTTTGTTTTGTTTTGTTTTGTTTTCCAGAAGTTGATCTTTTACTTCAGAAGAGTCATATTTTTTCAACCAGATATAATGAATAGTGGTGTGCAATTCATTGCACATTAAAGTGAGGTGCTATAGGTTTTTGGAAATCTAAGTCTTAAAATACAGCAGCTTTCATTCAAAAATCAGAAAGCAATATCTAATTTCACTGAAATTAGTCTTGATAAGTACTTACTATCCCATGAAGAAATGAGGCATTGCTGTTAAAAGACTCCCTAAAGCCATAGTAAAGCATCCAACAGCAATGACTTTGGGCCTGTGAAGTTTAGCTCCAAAGTAGCTTACAAATGCAATCACCAGCAAATTACCTAGAAAGTAAAGAACCAAAATTAATGTCAGATGCTACATCTCATAGTTCTCTAAACAGTCTGCTGCATGTTACAGAATATTATTACCCATCTCAAAGCTCCCATCAATGAAACCAACGGTAGAAGTTGGAAGGTCAAACCTTCGTTCAATTTGTGTGATGGAACTTTTCATAATTATACCAGACAATGCTTTACTGAAGTAGCTGAATGACAAAGCAGCAAGAAACATCTGAGGGAAGATTAAGGCAAAAAAATAATTAGAAGTAGGGACAGGAAAACTGGTAACATAGAGATCAAAATATTTTTAAAACTGTGCAGAACAAGCATCGTGGTGTTTATTTGTTACTCAAATTGCAGTGACAACATTGTGTGTGAATTTCCTTGTACCCTAGTTATGAGAGAGTGGTGCCAGGGTGGACTCACTGATGTTTGCTCCCTGCGTAGGTTTTCCCCACAGGAAAGGACTGGTAGTGGGTGCTGCACTGAAAGCAGGCACTTGCTTTATTCATGTTCAGGGTTGCAATGGCTGACAATGGTCAGACAGCCTGATCTTTCCTGCCTTGGTGGTCAGAGGTATTGCAGAGGAGGAATCCTTTGGACTGTAAAACTTAAATTTGGCAGACAACTCACTGGGGATTGTTTACCTTACTGGCATCCTGTGGTTAAATTTATCAAAAAGCTGAGGCCCATATTGGGCAATCAAAATGGTGAGATTTCTAGATATCACAGAAATGTAAAAATTTCCCACAGGTGAAATACCTCATCAAGATAGATTTAATGAAACTAGTCCAACTTAAAATTAATCTTAGCTCCAATTATTTTCTGCTTCGGCCACTTACTTTATCTCAGTTCATAACCATATAGCTAGCCATGGCACCAAAATGGCTTTATGGCTTTATGCAAGTTTTCATGGTATTCTAGTATATGGAAGGCAGTGCAGGCTGATTTGAGTTCCTCTCTGTCTAAAATATATTTTGAAATACATGAATCATGTCTGTGTTGCTTCTATATCATGTATTTCATAAAGGAAAGCTTGACATTCTTTGTAATTTTATAGTTACTTCCACTAACACACATTGTGGCTTTTGCAAATAAAGGTGTATTTGATAACAAGTTAAACTAAGTTTGTTTAAATATTATCTAACTATTTCAACATAATCTAAAAACAAATAGACTTATTGCTCACTGGGTAAAAGTTCCAATACAGCACAACTTTGGGTAAGTAAACAAAAGTCAATATATGTTCAAACTTTGCAATTCTATCTACTGTAAGAAATGAAGTCAAGCACATGCTTGAAAATAGGTAAATTTATTTTGTTTTAGTCAAGGAATAAAGAAAAAATCACATAAGTGAAGGCTTTTGTCCTGACCTGTTTTGGATTTCCTGAGTTCAACTGACAAAAAATCTGTGAGAACCACCTTTCCTGCCTTATGCCAGCAGTGGTCTCAGAGGTTTTGGCTGAAATTGCAAACTGCTGATAAGCATGAAAACACAAACAAAAATGACATAGATGTTTTGGGTTTGAAAATGCAGTCCCCATGTAAACCCTAAAATATTTGACAGGAAGGTGAGGTAGAAGAACAGTTTGTCTTTTGTTACATGCAAGGTATTATGTCTACTAATCTCTAATTGCCATAAAGTCAGTCACAGGATGTTGCAGATACAGATCCACAGTCTTGAAGCATTGCACATGTATATGATGGCAAAGTTTGTCCTGTGAGTCTCCCAGAGAGCTTAGATTCTATTTTTACAGATGTATATGGGTGGCAGATGTGAGCCAGAAAAAAAAAGAAATGTAACAAAGTTTGCCTGATCCTCGAGCCAAACCCCTCTGGGTGTCTGAGAGGTTTACAATTGCCTATATTTTACAAATAATCTTTCATTTGTACTTCATCTACAAGTAGTAAATACTGAAGTCTTTAACAAGAAAGCAAAAACCTCACTAGTTTACTAGCTTTGTTCTGTCTGTTGTTCCTGTGTTCTCCTGAAAACGTAAGTGCTTGCATGAATCAATGGATTACACGAAGTCCTGGAATATGATTCAGCTCACCTCATTTTAGCTCTAAAAATGGGTATTGATAACAACCTCTCGACTTCAATGTTACCTGTTTTAGGATGTTTCAAGTCTTCCACTGGAGACTACCTGTCTTCAGTGACCAAAATGGGGACCTAACTATAAGTAATTAAAGAGTAAATATATTAGTTTAGAATTTTTATTTTATTTTATTTTTAGGGCAAAGTTAGATAAGATCCAACCCTTCCCTGCACCTACAGTGTGTATTTAGTTCCAGAAAAGACAGGGGGAACAAGAAGTAAGCAAACTGTAATGCCAAATCTTGAATGAGATTTCTTAACTTATTACATCAGTAATTTGTGGTGATATTGATAAGAACCAAACCTTTAGTCCTGTGCAACAGGTAGTCTTCTTTTTGACTGGTAGATTTTTGTTTGCTTCATCATCCAAAAGCTGGACAGGCTCTGCTTCCTGATTTGAGTCATCAACATTGCTGGATTCAGTTTCCACTGTCATGGTTGATTTGTCTACTGAGTGATCTGAACCCAAGAGAAAACAATAATAGATATAAAAATACATATGTCAAAATAGAGTTGTTTGATAATTTTTCTAATGAAACAGTAGTTATGAGAAAACACTGAGATGATGAAACTGAATCTTTCCACTGGAAAGGTTTGGCTCAATGACTTAGATCTTTAAAAGCATATACCTGTTTAAATTTGGAAGTATCTTGTTTTGACATCTTTCTTTTAAAGTGAAATGCCCCTTCACTCTCTCTACTGCCCCTACCTCTCACCCCACTTTTTTTACTTTTTTTCTGTCTATAATGATTTTAATGCTAAAAAGACTATTTCCACAAAAGAGTAAGAGGAAGAGTCTCTGTCCAAAAGTGAATTAGAGGGGTCAATATAGCATCAGTAGTGAAGTGCAAGGAGTACTAGGGAAGCTCTGACTTTGTGGGTCAAGTGGCTTAGGACCCAATCAGCATTTTGGAAAGACATGTAATAACACTGTGCCATCCAACTTGTCCTTTTGCAATGACCTGTTGGAAACAACTCTTAATGACGAGATGATAAATTATTTTATCTACCTGACCTCTTTTAAGGAGCTTATATGTTTTTGCTGTTTTTTTTTTTTTTTTTTTTTTTTTTTTTTTTTTTTTACAGTGTTATATGGGGTTTCCTTGGTCCCATTCTGTCCACAGAGTGCTATCTATATACCCTGACACATGGAGTCCTCTGCAAGTCAGGATTTCAGCAGAACTGCTCCAGTTCCCCTGGGAAGAGAACACCTAGTATCCGAAGAGGACAGATCATTTCCTCCGCTGAAATAAATATTTTTTCTTGAAAGACTAGTTGCATGATTAAGTTGGATTTGGTTTTAGTGCAATGAATGTTACATACTTTAGCTTTTTTTTTTTTTTTTTTTTTTTTTTTTTTTTTTTTTTTTTCCAGTTTCTTAATCTTATATTTGAGAGATGGCTAAGCAATTATACAGAAAAAATATTTCAGTGAAATGCTTTAAGGGAAGCCTACATATATACTTGCAAAGTTTATTCAAAGAAGTAAAACACTTGCCCGTTTGTGCAACTCCAACTACAAACAGAACAGATTTCTGAAGGAAGATCCAGATGACACTGCAGAGCCCCTCGGAAAAAAATGGATCAGTTGAAACAAAGCTTTCTTCAGATCCTGTAGATCTTGACACACAGGGGAGATAGGAGTATTGGCACTAATGACCCCAAATCATAGCTCACAGGAACTGATTTATTTCACCTTTCACAGTACTCTCCTCATTTCAGAAAAGAGTGAGAATGATAGAAAGAGAGGGGAGGAAACTCATACAAAGAGAGGCTTTCCATGCTTGAATGGAGTTGAAAAAAGTTGGATGAACTTTTCTAGTGCTGGAATAAGTCCATCTGCATTTGCAAATTGCTTTGCCACAGGCCATATGGCAGAGCATTTAAAGGGTAGGCATTCGGGTATGGTGAAAAATGTTTTTCTTCACTCAGATGGAACAGGGTTAACACATAAGGATGTTTAAAACAAGTACACAAAAAAAATAGAGTTAAATAATTTTCTTGTCATTAAGTTAATGAGCATGTTGTTTAGGTACTAATGCTGGCAGAAACAACACCTTTCCTTTCCCGTTGCTTCCCACACTCTTCACTCATGAAAGTAACACTGCTTCTGTGGCTGTGCTGTAAATCTGGGTCAGAAAACAGATCCACAAAAGAAAAAAAAATCCTTCCTCAGACAGATAGGAACAAGAAGAAGAGGAAATAATATTTTCTCATGTCTGCATAACTACCAATAGAAATGCTTGTGAAATGAGATTTTTAGCATTCAGGGAGTCAGTACTTATAAGCACATTGTCCTCTGAAATTTAACTGTCCCGATATAATGTGAAGGTATTAGCTTCTCTGTTGTAAGATACACAAAGGACTACAGTAAGATGCTGGGAAAACATGTCATTGCAGGTAACAGACCTACAGAAGTTGCAGTTTTTAGACAGTTTGAAGGTAGAATCTGAATATAAGGAGAGAATGAGTTAAGACAGAGAAACAAGGATAAAAATAAGAGGTAAAGTTGAGAAAAGACAAAGGCAGTTACATATCCAGAACTGTAACTGAAGAAGTTCAGCAGGACATCCTGGTAAATGTTTCAAAGACAGATTGTGAAGGCACAAAAAGGGAGGACAGTCAGATTTAAAGTAGGAGCAGTAAGTATCAAAGGAAAGGTTAAGAAGTTAGAGGTAAATAGTGAAAAAGGCAGCCAGAGGCAGAGGTTAAGGTATCAAGCAAGATCCAGGATGATAAAGAGAAGAAAAATAAAGTAAAATTCATCTTCTGGGGGCAAAAGCTACCTGATGCACACAGAAAAATGTGAAGCCAGATAGAAGACGGTAATTAGCTTCTCCAGAGATCTAGGGAAGCACTCTCAGGCAAGAACAAGTGTGACCAGTTCCTGTCATTGTTGAATAATGTCTTATCACTGCTTTGCAAAGATACTACTGCAGAAGGTGCTGCTTTTGCTGTGGAAGAATGGGAGAGAGGGAAGTGAAAAGATGATACAGCCTGTGCTGGAGAAATGTCAGAGTGAGCTATGTGCAAGGATCAAGAGTTGGAGCTGCTGGCAACATCTGCTGTCCTCAGTTGACCTTGACCTACATGGAAATCTGTTGAAGACCAGGGCTGGGAAAATGCCATGTCACAAGAAGATAACGAAAAAAAAAAAAAAAAAGATAAAACATTTATTTGTTATTGATACCAACATAAACTAGCTGTTGAGCATGACAATTTCAAGTATTGATGAAGTTGCTATTTTAGCTTTATTTCACTAGGGTGTTTTTTTTTTTCCCATCTTTAATAAATCAAGGAGTTGGTACAAGCTGAGGAAAAGTATGAAATGTATAAGGAATGTGTGAAATGAAAGTATGAAATGAAAAGTATCAAATGTGTTCAATCAGTTATATGACTTCCCCAAAACTATTACACTTCATCTGCACAAGCCATTCTGCTGCAGTAATTCCTTGAGGTATCTGTATTTGCAGAAGGGCAAGATCAGTCAAATAACATTTTTAGGTTAGTTAGGTAGTCTCTCAGCCTAAACAAAATCCACACTGACTTCCTTCCTCAAGGAAGAAAACAATACTATTTCCAAAAGCAAGCATAAGGAAAGCAAACAAAGAAGCCCCAAGCCATATTGTGAGAATGAAAATTAATGCTCTTCTAGTTCAATTTTCCATCATACCAGGGGAACATTTGATGAACAGCTGGTTACAGCACGAGACAGCTTTGGTCTTGTGCTCAGTACAGACTCTGCTGAGAAACAGAAGAGGAAAGACCAAGTGTCTTAACCAGTAATCATCATTTGCACTGGAGAAAGCTGAGAGATTTCACAGAATTGTGTGAAGTGTGTGGCACTTTGCAAGCCCATTCCAGAGGGTAGCAGCCACTCTTGCAAATGACAGCCACAGGATTCTTCAGTGTTTCATGGTATATGATCTTATAGGGTCCATGGCCTATCTCTGTTCCTGCAAGGTAGATCTACCCCTTATTGAACATTAAAAATAAAAAGAATAAAAATAAAAATAAAAATAAAAATAAAAATAAAAATAAAAATAAAAATAAAAATAAAAATAAAAATAAAAATAAAATAAAAATAAAATAAAAATAAAAACAAATAAATAAAGCTTGGTTTTCCACTCCTTAATTATATGCAAATTAATGTGAATAAGAACACCAACGTAAACAACTTAGCACAAATAACAGATAATTAGTTTACAAATGTCAAGACAATAGTTTGGACTTTATGGATTTTTCTGTGGATTTTATAGAAGTTATAAAAGAAAAATACAGTAATTCAGAGGAATTTTCAAAATCCAGCAAAGACACTAAGTCCTTGGGCTGTTTTTCACTGCGGTGGCATTCTCAGCAGCTGTATCACTACCCAATAGATTACAGTATCACAAATCAAGAGACAGATTTCTTCCAGTAGTTTATGGAACTGTATTGATTTACACTAACTGAAATGTTAATATAGTTGTCTTACTGATTTTTAAATACATTAACGATTCATAATAAGATCTGTCAAGTTAATGTACTATGACAAATGAATATCACAGTACCATGCAGGCCTAAATGCTACTTTCATTCTTCACGGCATATGATTCTTACAGTTTAGACAGACACATAAAAATCCATGGTGCCATCATTAAAATGTTGATGTTTACGACAGGAACGTTAGCGGTGTAATTGGTCACAGGATACGCAGCAAGTACTACACGGGTAATGTTTGTTAGCCGCAAACGCTAAATGGCAACATTTCGCGGTTAAGACAAACAAAAAGAATATTAAAGAGGTTCCTACCTAGATTCTGTATTCACAACAACAGCAGTTATATTACCACACAAATGCTCAAAAGCCAGAAGATTCTCTCCTTAAGCAAGGCTGTGTTGGTACTTGGTAGAAGAATCATTAACTTCTAACACAAACTATGGTTTAGGCAGTTTTAATCTTGTCTCCTCCCAGTTCTGCCCTCTGTTAAAGGTCCCAAAATACATGTTTATCTACAGTGGTCAAAAATTAATTAGGTAGAAAATGTGCAGGTGTGTACTATTTGTATACCCTTTTGTGAAACATCTGATTTCCTCAGCTCACTGAATTTATAAATTCAAATAGTTCACACCTTCCTGGCATTTAAAAATTGGACATCCCAACTTCAGAAGTGTTCCTGCTTTAGCTATCCTACTGATAGCTAAAATGTATTTGGATGAGAAGTTTTATTTTTCTAGTGTATGGCTAATTTCTGTTTCATCTAAGCCATGCTAGAGCCAGCCAAGGACTTGCAGGAAGAGAAAATACCACATATTTGGTGTATTGAACAAACTGGGTGTTCAAAAAACACTTGTGCTTTGAAGAATGTTCAGGTTTATACCTCAGTGTTATTAACAACACAGGCAAACCCATCCCAAAAGTGTACTGGGGCTTTGTGTACTTTGGATCAGCCCTTTACCTGCTTACAGCTCTAATTCAAGGAAACCTGAGCTGCGTTCCTGAGAAGTATTTTATTTGATTACACTCTTGTTGCTCTTGTTGTGAATTATGCTTGATTCCTAAGAGTACCTGTAGTTTTTTTGTTTGTTTGGTTGTTTTTTTGTTTGGTTGTTTGGTTGTTTGTTTGTTTTTTTAAAGTCAGATTTAAAATATGTGAACAATAACTGCTCTCCACCTAGATGTTACACCAAAATGTGCCATTCCTTTTATTTTGTGCACCTTCACTGCCACCACAGTCACCTAGGCCATTCTTTAACCTGCTATGAACAATTACAGACTACTTAATACCCTGACCTTTGGATAATCTTAATTAAGTTTGGTCTTCAGTACTGTTATCAGAGATATCTTGCACTGTTCATGGGTTTTGTTTCTGACATTTAACCAGGAAGTACCATAGAAAAAACTACATAATTATCAAGAAAATGGTAGTCACACCAAAGTTATACGGCATGGCAATTCACATGCAGGCATTAATAAAATTATAAAAAAAGAATGCAGTTGGAATCCTAGGTCACAAATCCAGCCTGCAATCTCCTTTGGTGAAAAGGCCACACTCTGCCTTGAACACAAGAATTGTATTCCTCCCAACTCATCCTCTTCTAAGGCTACTGCAAAACATTGCTTCCCTGGTACACAGGAAACTTCTGGTTTTCATGTACTGGGTCTGGCTGGGAGGGAGTTAACTTTCCCTGCAGCAGCCCATACAGTGCTGTGTTCTGCACTTGTAGCTAGAACAGCAGTGGTATCCACACCAGTTTTGTCTAGCACTGAGCACTGCTGGCACAACACCAAGACTCTCTCCAAACCCCCCCAAAGCCAGTAGGCTGGGGGGTAGGCAAGGGGTGGGGAGGGGACATCGCCAGGGGAGCTGACTTAAACTGACCAAAGGGTTATCCTATGCCATATGGTGTAACACTCAGCAATAAAAGGTGGGGAATGGGAAAGAGAAGGGAGGCTCTCCTTATGAAGATGTCTTCTCCTCACAACCACTATGTGCATTGAGGCCCTGCTTCCCAGGACATGGCCAAACATGTAGAAACATGGCCAAACACGTAGAGAACTTTTTTTTTCCTTCCCTCTGTGCTTCCCCATGGCCTTTGCTTGTTGTCCCCCCCCTACCACACACGGCCCTTTCTGTTTCCTTTAATTAAATTATCCTTATCTCAACCAGTGAGCCTTTTCTTTTTTCTTTCCATCATACTTTCTTCTCTGTCATCTCTTCTTTTGAGGAAGGGATGTGAGAGAGCGGTTGTGGTGGAGTTTGTATGGGGCAAAACCAGCATATCCATTCTATGAGTATTCACAATCAAACTATATCCTGGTTTTGCACTGGCAGAGTCCATTAGGATTAAAAGCTCTTCTGCTCAATCTAATACTTAGCACTCAACATTTATTATAAATGAAGACAACACAATTTTTCAACCTGTTTTACTAGGTAAACAAGATAATCAAGTTCAATCACTTCCTGAAAAATAGACTTTATTGCTTCTGTAAGCACATCTTCGGAGCCCTTAGCTACAGTGCTTTCCAACCGGATCCATATTTCATCAATGACCATGACTAAAAATGTAAAAATATTCCAGGTGTAATCTCACCAGTGCCACATTTTGAAATATTAACCATGCCTTATCTCTAGCCTTGTCTGATATATTCTAAGATTACATATAACATTTTCAGAAAAGCACATTTGTCAGGGTTGCTGATAGTTATCTATGATTAATGGATGCACTCAGGGTCTTCTAAAAAATTTCCAGCTAGGGAGTTTCTACCTTGGAGCAGAAACTCCTGTCACTGGCCACTAACTGTGACACTTTCTATTTGACACTGTATTCCACAGTATTTTGCCATTCTCAGGTTCATCCTTTTTTTTCCCTTTATGATATCCAAATTCTCCTCTGTATAACTTTGCCATTTAACTTTGTGCCTTTACTGTCATTTTAAAAAGTGAAACTGGAATGTCACACATAATATATTTAGAAATCTAGTAACTGTAATGAAAACTGAAGAGACAGACTGGTGCCTAGCTGAGAAACCTAAAATAGATGGGTCTTAACTGCTGAATGTTTGGGATGCCTTCAAAAAAAAAAAAAAAAAATCTTAGAGAAAAATCTTAGAATTGGAACATAATTTAGATTGGAAAGAACCTCTGGAGCTCATCTGGTGCAAGCCTCTGTGCAAAAAGCAGGAATAACTTCAAAGTTTGGTAAAGTTGCTCAGGTCCTGTCAAGTTTTGGTTGGAGGTTCCACAGTATCCCTTGGTCCAGTGTCTGTCTGACCACTCTCACAGTGAATAAAATGTATATATGTGTTTGTATGTATATGTGTATATAGTTGGAATCTCCTTTGCTACAACTTGCCTCTTGCATCTTGTTCTTTTGTGAGGGAAGAGTCTGGTGTTGTCTTCTGTCTAAGTACCCCTTATGTAGCTTGTGAAAGCAATCAGGTGCATCATCCACCTACCTTGATTGAGTTTATCAATGTCTTTCTTGTTCTGGAGAGCTCCAAATCAAAGACAATACTCCAAATGTAGCATAACAAGTGTTGCGTATAGGGAAAGCACCACTTTTCTAGACCTTCTGAACTTTTATAACTACAGTCAATATGTGGTTAGTCTTGTAGGCTCAAAAGTGCAATGGTGCCTCATGTTTAATTCACTGTTTGTCCACCAAGACCCAAAGGTCCTTTTCTGCAAAGCTGTTTCTGTCTAGCTGACTCACCTGGTACATCCTCTTGCATAGAATTATTGTATCTCAGGTGCAGGGCTTTGCATTTGCCTTTGTTATACTTCATGAATTTGCGTCAGCCTGTTCCTCCATCCTTTTCAAGCCTCTCAGCTATTCTGCTCTTCAGCATATGAACTGCTCTTTTCCTCAGCTTGGTATCATACATGAACTTTCTGAGAACACTTCCAGGCCCACTGTCCAAACCTTTATTGAATACATTAACCAGTATCACCTACAGTATTGACCTCTTAGGAACATCACTACCAACTGGCCACTAGCAGGGTTTTTGAACTGCTGATAACAACTTCAGGTCTTCCAGTTTTCTATACAACTTATATTTTGCTTTTCCAGCCCATGTCTCACCAGTGTGGTTACCAGTATACTAAGGGAGGCTGTGTCAAAGGTTTTGCTAAAGTCACAGTAAACTACAAATGCTACTCAGCTCTTGTCCACCAGATGAGACATCCCATTGCAGAAGGAAATTGGCTTGGGCAGGCCTTGATTTGCCCTTGATAAATGCATGCTGTCTGTTCAAAATCACCACTCCACTGTATGCCTATTAATGGCTTCAAGGATAACTTGCTCTGTGTTCTTCAGTAAACCTCTCTTGGTATTTTATGGATTCCTTTTAACTGTAGTTTTTTGTGTATAATTATTTTTAGTTTTCAATGACTAAACGAGCAATAACGTGGTCAAGGGGATCTTCATTCATTACTGCAAATAAAAAACATAGTGTTATGTTATGATTGCATCCATCAGATTTAGGTCTGAATTTAAACAAACAAACAAGCAAAAAACACAACACCACACACTCAATTCACTAAAAGAGTCACACATATCCTCACAGTCATCTGATTGTGTACTTAGAATTAACTACGTTCAAAAGGTCAAAATTCATTACTCTTCTGCAGGAGTCCTACAACAGATGTGGGCCTCTACTACTCTTCTCAGAGATAGTGTTCCTCCACTTCCAGCAGGTTTCTTATTGAATCATTTAGGTTGAAAAAGACTCTTAAGATCAAGTCCAACCATCAACCTAACGTTACCTAGTCTACCAATAAGCCATGTCCCTAAGCACCACATTCACACACCTCTTAAATACCTCCAGAGATGGCTACTCCACCACATCCCTAGGCAGCCTGTTCAATGCTTGACAACCCTTTCCTTGAAGAAATTCTTCCTGATATCCAACCTAAACCTCCCCTGGCACAACATGAAGACATTTCTTTGTGTCCTGTCTCTTCTCACCTGAGAAAAGAGCCCAACACTGACCTTGCTACAATCTCATTTCAGGTGGTTATGGAGTAACAAGGTCTCCCCTCAGCCTCCTTTCCTTTAGGCTAAATAACCCCAGTCCCTTAGCCACTCCTCATGTGTCTTGTTTTTTAGTCCCTTTACCAGATTCATTGCTCTTCTCTGAACACATTTGAACAACGCAGTATCCTTCTTGTAATGGGGGGCTCAAAACTGAACACAGTACTTGCAGTGTGATCTTACCAGTGACGAGCACAGAGGGACAATCACTTCCCTAGTCCTGCAGGTCATGCTATATATCATACAAGCCAGGATGCCATTGTCCTCCTTGGTCACCTGGGCACACTGCAGGCTCATATTCAGCTGGCTTTCAAATAGCACCTTCAGGTCCTTTTCTGCCAGGCAATTTTCCAGCCACTCTTTCCTGAACCTGTGTTGCTGCGTTGGATTGTTGTGACCCTAGTGTAAAACTCAGCATTTAGCCTTGTTGAAGGCTATGCAATTGGATGCGGCCAATAGGATCTAGACTATCTAGATTCTTCTGCAGAGCCTTCCTACTCTCAATAAGATCAACATACATTCCCAGCTTGGTGTCATCTGCAAATTTTCTCAGTGTGCATTTGATCCCCTCATCAAAATAGTTGATAAAAATATATATTTTTAAAAATGGCCCCAATACTGAGCCCTTGTGAAAAACACTTGTGAGCAGCAGCCAACCACATTTAACTCCATTCCTGATTACATTTATAACAAGATAGTATTTGCTATTGTTGACATCAGGAGGAAGTTCTTCACAGAGAGAGTGGTTGCACACTGGAACAGGCTCCCCAGGGAAGTGGTCACTGCACCGAGCCTGACTGAATTTAAGAAGAGATTGGACTGTGAGCTTAGTCACATGGTCTGAACTTTTGGGTAGACCTGTGCGGTGTCAAGAGTTGGACTTGATGATCCTTAAGGGTCCCTTCCAACTCAGGATATTCTATGATTCTATGATTCTATGATTGTTTTATGATATTTTTCAGTGAAGCCTTCCGTTCCAAAGGTTTCTTTTTCAAGTTACCTTCAGACCTACCCAAGATATGTTAACAGACCTATCCAAGATTTGTTTTGCCTTTTGGTCCTAAAAATACAAAAAGGCACTGAACTAAATGCATTTTGTAATTTTGAAGTAGAAGACCCTATAGAAAAAGTGTCACTTTCTTTTTTGTATAGCAAAAATTGAAACAATATTACTTTATTAGTTTCTTCATTCTAACATACACAGAAATTTCTCCTTTTTTTTTTATTTCTTTTTTTTTTCCTTCTCCTCTGCATGACATTAGTTTATAGGTTTTCAGGAATTAAAATATAAAATTAAATTAAAACCATATATTGAATAATTAAAACTAAATAATTAACCAAGTAAACAAATTAATTAATCAAATAATTAATATATTAATTAATTGAAATCGTATATTATCCTGAGTTGGAAGGGACCCACAAGGATCATTGAGTCCAATTCCTGGGTCTGCACAGGACCACCCCAAAAACAGACCCCATGTCTGATAGCATTGTCCAAATGCTTCTTGAACTCCAGCAGGCTCGGTGCCATGACCACTTCCCTGGGGAGCCTGTCCCAGCGTCCAACCACCCTCTGGGTGCAGAACCTTTCCCTAACCCCCAGCCTGACCCTCCCCTGTCCCAGCTCCATGCCATTCCCTCGGGTCCTGTCGCTGTCCCCAGAGAGCAGAGCTCAGCGCCTGCCCCTCTGCTCCCCTCGTGAGGGAGCTGCAGGCCGCCATGAGGCCTCCCCTCAGCCTGCTCTGCTCTGGGTTGAGCAAACCAAGGGGCCTCAGCCATTCCTCATACTTCCTGCCCTCTAGACCCTTCACCATCTTAGGTGAAGGTAGAACTCTCTAATAAATCTCTCTAATAAAATTCTAATAGTTCTACATGTATGTCCGTCTTATACTGTGGTGCCCCAGTACTCAAGGTGAGGCTGCACTAGCCCTGAGTGGAGTAGGACAATCACTCCCCTCAGCCAGCTAGCAATGCTGTGCTTGATGCACTCCAGGATATTGTTGGCCCTTTTGGCTGCCAGGGCACACTGTTGATTCATATACAACTTGTTGTTGACCAAAACCCCCAGATCCCTTTCTGTGGGGCTGCTTTCCACCCTCCCAACCCCCAGTTGGTATGTGCAGTTGGGGTTGCCCCTTCCAAGGTGCAGAATCTGGCACTTGCTCTTGCTAAACTTCATATTGTGGGTGATTGCCTAGCTCTCTAACTTGTCAAGATCTCACAAATTCACCAAATTTTAACCACCTATTCCTTCTTTTTATTTATTCAATAAAAAGGGAGAGTAGGATTCAGTTTGTAATGTTTCACAGGTTCTCCAACAAAGCCAGAAGACACTATGGTTAAGGATAACAAAAAATGCTATGTTATCCTTAACTTTTTTGTTTTGTATTTCTATCCTTTTGTTTTGGACCTGGACAGGATGTGTTGATGAGCAGAGACCAGCGGGATAAGGTTCACCACAGCTAAGTGCTGCATCCTGCACTTTGGCCACAACAACCCCATGAAGTGCTAAAGGCTTGGGGCAGAGTGGCTCAAAAGCTGCTCAGAGGAAAACCTGGGGATGCTGATTGATTCTCTGTTCAACATGAGCTAGCAGTGTGCCCATGTGGCCAAGAAGGCCAACAGTATCCTGGCTTCTATCAGGAATAGTGTAGCCAGCAGGACCATGGAGGTCCCCCTTGAGTACTGTGTTAAATTTTGGGCCCCTCAGTATAAAAAAGACATCAAGACATCAATGTGTCCAGAGAAGGGCTATAAAGCTGGTGAAGGGCCTGGAACACAAGTCCTGTGAGAAGCGGCTGAGCGAAATGGGGTTCTAGTCTGGAGAAGAGGAGGCTCAGGGGAGACCTTATTGCTCTCTCCAATGACCTGAAAGGAAGGTGTGGGAAGCTGGGGGTCAGCCACTTATCACAGGTTAACTAGCAAAAGGACTAGAGGGAATGGCCTCATGTTGTGCCAGGGGAGGTTTAGGTTAGAAATGAGGAGACATTTCTTCTCAGAAAGAGCAGTCAAGCATTGGAACGGGTTGCCCAGGGAAGTGGTGGAGTCACTGTCCCTGGGGGTGTTCAAGGAAAGGTTGGATCTGGTGCTTAGGGACATGGTTTAGTGGGTTATATTGGTAGTAGGGGGATAGTTGGACCAGATGATCTTGAAGGTCTTTTCCAACCTTAATGATCCTATGAAATCGAAGTGACAACACACAGTAGTCACATTCAAATACATTTGAACCCACAGACCTGACTGCAGATGTATCAGCAACACCACCCCATCAGTTCTGAGATAGCTACATTAGCACACACTCACAGTTTAAATAAGGAATCTACTGAGGGACTTGGCACTACCCATTAATGGGTAAATGTCACTGTTGCTGCTCTGGGACTGGCTTTCCAGAACTACAGCTCTATTGATATATGCTACAAGTCTCACACATAGAAAAGGCACAGATTGGTACACTAAAAGAACATTCACTCTACAAAGTGTTTGTTGCTCCTTCCTCCAGGCTACAGAGTGTGAGGTTCAGTTTCCTGCTTTGACAATGATACCTGGCATATGCTAGATAGTGCCAGAGCCACTGGTATATAAATGCCTGATACCTGTTGACCGATGCAGCTAGACTGTTTCCCAGCCAAGCATAGGAAAAGTCACATTTCCTTACCTCCCACGGAAGGTGTGAATATCACTCATCTAACACTGTGTAGTATTTTACCTTCCACACGGTAAATATTCCACTGGCCCATATTCCAGGACCAGACTGGAATGGAGCAAGAACAAGGACTGAAAAACAAAACAAAACAAAACAAAACAACAAAAAACAAACAGCAACAACAACAGAAAACAACCCTCATGCATTCAGTGCAAAGGGTTCATTGTCTGCAAAATCAAAAATTAACTCTGTCATCCTCAGCTAGTTAAGACATCTACAACATCATTTAGATAGTATTACTAACAATGTCTGTCTGTAATAGTGTCAGCTAAACTATGGATGTGAAAGCTGAACCCAGGCATAAGACGGACTCGATCAAGATTGTAGGTAGCGACATTATCACTGTGTGGGACACTCTACATTTCAAACAGTATGGGATGATACTGACTGTTATAAATGAGGTCTCAACTCAATCTGAATTTTTTAATATTTATAAAACAAATATTTCTAAAAGGTATAAAAGGCAAGTAAACAGCGCTGGGTGTGCGGGGAGTCTACGCTCCACCAACACGCACACACAAACATCAAACATTCTAAATATACAGAACATTGCTTTACATACTAAATGCAAGTACACCTATACATACGTGCAATCAGGAAAGGTAACAAACAATCCTCTAAGTTCCATGACTTACTAAACTCGAGTACACTTATACATATGTACGACCAGAAAAGGTAACAAACAATCCTCCAAGTTCCACAACTCAACAGTCTCCATTTTCCACTCCTTTTCTTGATTACAAAGAAGTCTCCATTTTCCATTCCCTTTGAACAATATACCTTGCTTTAAGTTGTCAAGCAACTCGGTCTTCAGACCTTATGTATCCCGTTCTTCCCGGAAGAAGAAAAGCATATCCATCTCCTTTTCAAGGCCAATAGACCTGGGTCAAAAGGCACGTCCAGGTCAACAGGGGGCGTAACAGCAAAAGCCTTCGATAGCTCTAGCAGCAGAGGGTAATGGTGTAGCAGTCGGATCAGTAAAGGAGCCTGCAGCTCCCTCACTATCTGGCAAACCACGTTTCTGACTGTGGTCTCACATGGCTCTTTAAGGCCTCAGAGATTGCTCGCCAGGTGCCGAGTGTGGGAATAGAAATGTTGTTTTTGCAGAGTTACATTGTTTAGAAGGAGGGAATGTGGTACTGAGATATGCTTACAGTGATAAGAAAGCTTAGCAGGCGACCTTGTAAAATGCAGACAACCAGACTCCTTAGGACAATTAGGTGAAAATCACGGTGTCAAGTCAAGTCAGATAAGTGAAGAAACATTACCACTTCAAGCAGTAAAAATGTCAAAAGAAATTTGAAATTTAACAGGCCAGCAACTGAAGGCCATGCATTGTTTGTGAAGCATCAGATAGATTGTGAACCTGGATTACCCACTCATTGGGGAAACAGGGGAGGGTCCTGCCATCAAAAGGTATATAAACTGTGTTTTGGAACTAGTAGATGAGCTCTCTCCTGCTTGTGGGGTGCCCGCCATTGCTATCGCGAATAAATTACTACTTCACTGAGATCCTCGCCTGAGCCTAAGTTATTGGCTATGGAGTGTTTCTCACAATTTGGGGGCTCGTCCGGGATCCAGTCACCTACTGGGGAGCTCCACCGCCGCAGCAGCAGGAAGGCATGCCCCGCTGATTTCAGCGGTCCTGTGCATCTACGGTGGCGGTTCTGCAGAAAGCTGACAGAGGGCCCGAGACTGGTTAAAGAGGCAGGATCCGTGAAGTAGTGGGGAAAGGAAGAAGGTAGGCACTCCGGGTTTTTAAGAATTGATCTGGTAACTCTGTGCACAGACCAAGGTAAGAAATATTAAGTATTGCCTTGGTGGTCGGGTGAGACTCTGTGAAGAGTCTCGGGAAATCTGGTGTATGGTAAGCCCTTGCACGGGGAAGTGCTGGCACTACACCAGGGAAATTTGGTGTACAGTAATCCTTGCACGGGGAAGTGCTTGGAAGTACACCAGGGAATCTGGTAAACTCATAGGTGTGCGGTAATGCTTGCATGGGGAAGTGCTTGGCGGTACACCCCCATTTTTCAGAACGTTAGTGTGTGGTACACTGCAGAAGGGAAATTTCTGTAGCAACATACTGGTGAGGGCTAGGAAAAATGGGAAATATGAGTTCCAGGGGACAGGGAGATATCCCTGGGGGAGTGCCTACTGATAGTTCTTCCTGAAGAATGATAAGAAATTGGAAACATAATCCGAAAATTAGAGGGATTCTAAAAGAAAAATAATTTAAAAAAGGTTAAATATTGTGTATCAGTCTGGACAAAAGAACCAATTAAGGAAACAGCAGTATTTTGGCCAAAATACGGGTCTGATGAAAATTCAGGCTTTAAATTTATGTGTAAACAATAAGATTCCTTTTTCTGAGAAGGAGCCAAGTTATGCTCCCTATAATCCTAATATTGTACCCGTGGCAGCAGCAGTCACTCCAGGAAGGGAGACAGGGACTGTAATTAACACTGTCCCTAAAGAAGGATCGTACTCTAGGCTCTGGCAAGAATTAGAGCAAGGTAGAAGGTATATTGAGAATTTTGCCTTCCCTGATACTAACAGTACTAACACTAACTGTGTATCCTCTTAGGAGAATTACCCCCCCCCCCCCCATCCTTACCAGCAGAGAGGTTAGGACTTTTAAGAAGGAGAGGAAGTCTTTATTCAAGGACCCCAAGAGCCTAGCTGAGCAATTAGACCAGTTCCTACGATGTGACTTATACTCTTGGGGGAGGGAATTATGTCTATAAGTATGTTGTTTACAGGGAAAGAAATGGGAATGATCAGGAGAGCTGCTATACAAGAATGGGAAAGAGCTCATCCTCCAGGACCAGGGGTAATACTAGCAGGGCAGAAATACCCACTTGCCAATCCTGGCTGGAATAATAATAGTGTGCAACACAAAAATCATATGAGAGACTTGGGGTCAGAATGAGAAAGTACTCGGGGATGAGTCTCAAGGACCCAGTATCCCAAGGGCTCTTGAAAGTTCATTGTGTGATTAAAGCCTGGCAAGATATGCAGAAAATTCTTCAGAAGGTGGGGGGATGCAGTGAACAGTCACTGGGGGACCCTCCTGCAGGAGGCCCTGGAGGTGTGTGTCCAGAGGGGAGATGAGAAGGAAAAGCAGAGAGCGAAACTAATGGTATTGACAGTGCAGTGGGTAGTGAGGCAGAGAGTTGGAGAAAGAGGAAGAAAATCTTCAGGAGGAGTCAGGGCCAGGATGGAAAAGAGAGGAAGAGAGATGAAGGAATGGCAGGCAAAGAAGGCTGCCTGTGTTGTGGCCTGAGTCCTAGCAGGGATAGGCTTTGATAAGATGTTTTACATGTGGGCAGGCTGGCCACTTTGAATAGGAATATCCGGAGTGGAAGAAGGAGGAAAGAAGGAAAATGGAATGAAATGTGGTATACTGATATGTTGTTTTAGCATCCTGGAGGGAGAAAGGTATGGAATTAAGTTGGCCCTTGACTGAGACTTTGGTGAAAGTACAGGCTGTAGAAAGAAAGATAGAAAGAAGTGTTTTTAAAAAAAAAAAAAAAAAAAAAAAAGAGTCTACTGAAGGTGTTAAAGGTGTGGTATGTAGCAGTTGACAGAGCTGTTTGAAGTTGAATGAGCAGGGAAAGGGGATGTAGGCATTATCTAAGTAACAGTCTAGAAGTTTTGGTATATTTGCATATTTGCTGTGGTGTTTGGTCAGTTTCCCAAGCATCAGGGAGGGGGGACGGTGGGGGGGAACAGCCTGCTCCACCAGGGGCCTCTCCAGAGGCCGCTGGGGGGGCTTTGGCTCCAGCGCCTGGAGCGCCTCCTCCCCCTCCTTCTGCACTGACTTTGGTGTCTGCGGGGGGGGGGGGGGGGGGGGGGTTTCTCGCTCTCCCAACTGCTGTTGAGCAGCAGGTTTTTGTTTGTTTCTTTGTTTGTTTGCTTTTGTGGATGTGCTCTCACAGAGGCACAGACTGTGTTGCTTATGGCTTGGCTCTGGGCAGCAGTGGGCCCCTTTGGGGCCAGATGAAATTGTCCTTTATCTGCCTCGGGGAGGCTTCTGGGTTTTTCTCACAGGGGCTGCCACTGCAGTTTCCCCCGTCCCCCCACTCACAGCCCCCGAACCTTGCCATCAAACCCAATACACTGGGGAACAGCTAGGTCATTACTGACTTGTAAAGTATCAGGGATTAAATTAACTAATGAAACCCTAAAAAGTGATGGGGGCAGAAGGGGCTGGGATAACAGTGCCACTTTTGGGGGATACCAAGCTAAGACTAGGGGATAAAATGATCACTGGGTAATTATTGTATGTACCCAAGGCAGGGACTAACTTGTTGGGAAGGGATTTGATGATTAAATTGGGCATTCAAATAGTAAATTGTTAGACTGGAATAACAGTGTTATTAATGGAGTGCTCTCTGGCCCTGAGAGCAAACATACATGTATATTCACCTCTGACTGGAAAGACCCTGAAATGGGGGCGGAAGCAACAATATAGGTGGACAATTTTACCTCAGGGGTTTACAGGGCCACCTATCTATTTGGGTAAGTTCTAAAAAAGATTTTGGAGCAATTACAACCTCCTAAGGAGGTATTAATGTTAACAAATATGTGGATCATTTTCTATTGTCAGGACAGGAGAAAAGAGTTGTAAAGAAAGCTACTAACAAGCTATTCAACTTTCTGGGAAAGCAGGGCTTGGGAGTATTGAAAAATAAATTACAATATGGAGAAAGAGAAGTCAGGTATTTAAGGCATCTAACGTCTGAAGGAAAACAAAGAATAAATGCAGAGAGAATTCAGGGAATTGTTGAAAATTAAGAAAGAACTAAAAAGTTTTAAAAGAAAGATTTTTTTTAAGGAATCAGGAGCCATGAAGTCTGAAGGAAAATGGATACTCCCTGATGGGAGAGAAATGCTGAATAAAGTGGTAATGAGGCAAATATTAACTGTTTTACATCAAAAGAGTCATTGGGAGGTGCAAGCGATGTGTGATGTTGTGCTAAGAAGGTATGTCTGTGTAGGAATATACACTTTAGTGAAGCACATATGCAGAGGATGTACCATATGTCAAAAGGTAAATAAAAAGGTCTTCTGTAACCCATCTAGAAGAGGACGGGAGCCAGGGATTTGACCTTTCCAAAGTATACAGGTAGACTTTACTGAGTTACTTGTTTGTCCTAATTGACCACTTAACTGGATGGGTGTAAAGCTTTACTGCAAGGGTTAAAGCAGGCCTTAGAGATTGAGTGCGATTTTCACAGCCCCTAGCACCCCTCCTCTTCTGGGAAGGTGGAGCGAATGAACCAGACATTAAAGAAGTAATTAACTAAATTAGTGTTAGAAACCCCACTTCCTTGGGTAAAATGCTTACTCCTACAGGTTCAAACAGCACCAAGAAAGGATATAGGAATTTCACCATATGAGATGCTGTTCAGATTGCCATATCTGGGCAGAAGGGATGAGATACCACAATTCAAAACAAGAGAGTTTTCTTAAGAGAGTATTCTGAGGTTGTCCTCTTCTTTGTCATTTCTCAGGACCTGTGGGTTGTTGGCTCAAACCCCACCTTTGGAATTCCCCATTCACCACCATCACCCAGGAAACCGGGTCCTGATTCAGACCTGGAAAGAGTCAACTCCGGCCTGAATGGGAAGGACAATTACTAACCACTGAAACAGCCGTAAGAACTGTGGAAAAAGGTTGGACTCACTATAGTCGAGTGAAGGCATCCATCAACGCTAGTACCTGGGAAGCTGTTCCTACAAAAGACTTGTTGGAAGTTGAAATTGAAGAGAAAAATCTCATAGTGGACTCTGAGCAGGATAAGAGCTTACGATTGTAAACTAACCTTTTGTTTTCATGGGTAACTAATGACTGTGACTTGTGATTGAGAGAAAGGATGGACCTATAACGAATTGCAGTGGTCCCAAGGGGGGGTTGTTATAGTAGTAGTGTACATCTTATTTTTTGTATCAATAATTATTTGGAAACCTAAGGTTTAAAAATAATGACAGGGAAAAATTGATTACTTGATTGAATTGTTTTTAGTGATTCTAGGCCTCAGAGAAGGCCTCGGTCAATTGGCAACTTGGAAAAGGCATGACCAGATAATAGCAAAAACGGGATACCTCATCATAATATGGGTGACTGTGACAGAGGGTTATGTACCACAATCTGTCATGTTTGATGTTTGTGAGGTGTTAGCTTGTGGAGATTTAAATGCCCAATGACAACTGGGAGAGACCCAACAGCCAAATTGAGAATAGCTGTATGGAAACAATCCTCTATTGCCATCAGAGAAAGGAAGAAACTCAAGGAGAAAACAGGAGAGAAAACAGGAGGCCCTCTGAAATGTGGCAGTTCAAACATCTGAGATTCAAACAGGGTATGGGGATGTGAATGCCTGGATAGAATGGGTCAAATATACCATCCAGAGTCTTAACCGTAGCTATTGCTATGCTTGTGCCTCGGGATGACCGATTGCCCAGATAGTGCCCTTCCCATGGGGGTGGACCAAAGACTCCCAAGGGATGCGATGTATGATTGCATTGTACCAAGAAAAGACTGCCTGGGGAAATGAGGCCTGTAAGTCTCTCTTTGCTGTTCCTTGCATGATAACAATATCGCGGTTCCCCCTGCATTCTCTACAGCTATAGGTAACCATACAGCTTGCCTCTCACGGCAGGGTGTGAGTGCTACCTGGCATCTGGGAGAATTTGCCTTGTGCTACCAAGGACTTGATGGGAAACTGCTCAAGACTAGAGATCTCCAGGGCAGATCTCTGGTGGTATGGTGGAGGGAAGATCTTATGGTCCACCCTACCATCTAATTGGGAAGGCACTTGTGCACTTGTTCAATTAGCTATACCCTTCACCCTGGCATTTGAAAGAGAAACATCACAAATACCCAGAAGAAGTAAAAGAAGCTTAGGAATATCATTTGATGATAGAGTATACATAGATTCTATTGGGGTACCTAGAGGAGTTCCGGATGAACATAAAGCCAGAAATCAAATTGCTGCAGGGTTTGAGTCACTGTTCTGGTGGGTAACAATCAATAAAAATGTGGATTGGATTAATTATATCTATTATAATCAGCAGAGATTCATCAAATATACCAGGGATGCAATAAGAGGAATTGCTGAACAACTAGATGCCACCAGCAAAATGGCTTGGGAAAACAGGGTATCATTAGATATGATGCTCGCGGAGGAAGGAGGTGTGTGTGTGATACTGAGCAACCATTGCTGCACTTTTACACCCAACAATACTGTCCCAGATGGCTCAGTAACTAGAGCATTGCAAGGGCTTACCACCCTTGCCAGTGAATTGGCAGAAAAAGTAGGCATATTTACATCCTTGATCATAGTTGTAGGAGTTTTGACAGCCATTGGTTGCTGCATTATCCCCTGTGTAAGAGGACTAGTACAGTGGTTAACTGAAACCGCACTATTGAAACAAATGACCAGGGAGCTACCATCTCACTCAGATAAGGTGATAATGAGGAAATGGAAAGCAAAGAAAGCAAAGAAGAAGAAGAAATCTACCAAATTACACCTTAGAGACAGGTTTTGCAAAAATCAACAGTTTATAAAAAAAGAAAAGGGGGGAATTGTGGGAATAGAAATGTTATTTTTGCAGAGTTACATTGTTTAGAAGGAGGGAATGTGGTACTGAGATATGCTTACAGTGATAAGAAAGCTTAGCAGGCGACCTTGTAAAATGCAGACAACCAGACTCCTTAGGACAATTAGGTGAAAATCACGGTGTCAAGTCAAGTCAGATAAGTGAAGAAACATTACCACTTCAAGCAGTAAAAATGTCAAAAGAAATTTGAAATTTAACAGGCCAGCAACTGAAGGCCATGCATTGTTTGTGAAGCATCAGATAGATTGTGAACCTGGATTACCCACTCATTGGGGAAACAGGGGAGGGTCCTGCCATCAAAAGGTATATAAACTGTGTTTTGGAACTAGTAGATGAGCTCTCTCCTGCTTGTGGGGTGCCCGCCATTGCAATCACGAATAAATTACTACTTCACTGAGATCCTCGCCTGAGCCTAAGTTATTGGCTACGGAGTGTTTCTCACAGGAGCAATCCCACTGCAACCTTGTCATTTTTCGTTGCAGAGTCCCACACCTTGACCTCAGTTTGGTCCGATATTTCAGGCTCATAAACTGTCCTATTGTTAATAAGGAGAATAAGCTGTAAGGTTACCAGGACAGTCTTTGTTCCTAAGGACGTATGATTCCCCATAATGCACAACTGCTTACCAGCGAGAGGCAGTTGTGTGCACAGGTCCACTTCTCTCAGCTCAAGCTTCTCTCCAGCTCCAGCACACCTGTTTCCAGCGACTTTCAGTACGAGCTTCTCTGAGCAGTTTGCTGAGTTTGGCTGAACCTATCTTCATGCGGGCAGGCTCCCTTCTCTCCACAGCAGTTCTTTTCAAAACAACTTAATTGGTCAAACAACTTTGAATGTAACAACAACAGCAAACACCCAGAAACATCCATGCCTTAGCGGCTGGAGAACAAGAAACTGGAGACTGCATGGAGTCTCCTGAATCACCCTTCTTTGTTCCCTCTAGACTCTTTTATATTCCTGATGGCCTCATCGTTAAGAGTCTAATGTTATCTCAACCATGGGGCTTTCCAACCCACATGGCCACACTCCCAAATCTCCCCCTTCTTTATTAATATCAACCATTTTTCTCGACACGAATTACCACTCCATATATAACACTGACCATAAAATTATACATTTTTCATTCCACCTTATTGGTAAGGATCAAGTGTTCCTATTCCTCTGTGTGAGGTACAAATTCTGTGTCCAACACTTGAGTTTGTTTAACAGATTTAATGGACTAATATCACAAGGTGGATAGAGGTTTCTCAGCTAGTGTGTCTTTTGTAGCAACAGATCCAAAATTTGCCTTCCCATACAGACAAGTGCACATCAGTGGACAGAAGGAAACCTGCCATCAACATCACTAATGCAAATGAAAAAAGGGAAACTGGCTTGAAGACCAGTATCCTTCCAACTGTGAGACCTAGACAGCCACAGCTGATGGCCAAATCCCTGTGATGAATCGTATACTGAGAACCACGGCAAATCACTACACTTGACACTACAAATTATTTTTAAAAAGGCAGAGTAATCTGCACAGAAATTCCAATTCCACAGACATCTTATCAAGTCTGGAATAAGCAAAGGTATTAATGAATAAATAGAAAGTTTGATTCAATATTTGACAGAATAATGACACTGAAAACTCGTGTATTAAATTAATAAATGCATGTTAACTTATACAATCATTTGCAATATGTAGTGTAGTCTCATTAACAACAACAGAAAAAAGTATTTGGTGAAAAGGTTACTCTTAGTCTTATATTTCTTAATGGTCACCAAACAATGAGAATGCATCCTTACGGTAGGGAAGAAAATGCTTAAAACGTATGGTAGGATTAATATCACTTACTTAATTCAAATTTGCTCACTTGGTGATTTAAATTACGATTAAAACATTACTGTAAATTATTTTAGTATGAATTAAACTACTATAAATTATTCACAGCAAACTATCCTGCTGTCATTCTCCAGCCCTTTATTGCTATTATTCTGATGATGGTGATCTCTGTGAGTGTTATGTTTCAAAGCTTTTAATAATGCCTCCCTGGCCATGTTCCCAGCTTTTCCTCACCAGGTGAACGACTGGCTTCATCATTTCCATTTCCTTCAGCCATGCCACTGCAAGCACATTTCTGAGCAACAAAAACATTCCCAAGCAACTGTAGACCCTATTCCTTTTTGCCTTCACCTTTTGTAATGTTGATGTCCTTCTACCTTAGAATTAGTATCGGATTTTACATTGGCATGTAAATATGCATATAACCTCCCCCCTCCCCCCTTCTCCCCCCCCCCCCCCCCCCCCCCCCCGTGCTGTATTTCTAGAGTTCTAGAGCTGCTTACTGGCAATTGGATCACAGGATCACAGGTTCTATTTTCCCTGTTTATGATTATTTTCCAGGGAGGCATCTCAAGAACCAGATTTCCAATGTGTGGAGGACAGACTGAACACAATTGCTACCACATTTTACTACTTCCCCCTTAAACTATATTTTTTTCAGAATTTTAAGCTGTGTTCCCTCGCAGCCACTGTGAAAAGTCTTAAGCAATATCTTTTCCCTCCTACAGCTGACTTTACCTGGCATTGTGCAGGTACATACCTCACTGATCCTTCTTCCATCTCGTGCAAACACATTTTCATATTTACACACCTTAATTTCTCCCTTCCAGTCGCTAATCAGAAGATGATTACCTCAATGAGACAAAATTTGAGTATTGGATCTGCATAACAACTACTAAAAAGAGGTGTTTAAAAGTGACTGGGAATAAATCAGAAAACAATTCAGCAAGCATGGTAGGGACAACAGAATTGTATTCCCACTGTATCACAACGGAAGGAAAAACTCTGATAAGCTTGTTTAAGGGCACGAAAGCACAGAAAAATCGTTGTTTTTTTCTGCTTTGAGTAGCTGTGGAATATGCCAGCATTTAAGGCAAATAATTTATCAGTCATAGTAATTTTTTCGTGAATATTCATGTAGGTATTTGAGCATACAGAGGCAAGCATCAGTTCGGGTTCTGCAAATTCTCGCATCCAGAGCCAAAACCAGGCATGCCTTGTCATTTTGGTTCACTCAATCCTTCCAGATGATGTGCCTCAACTGCAGGAAAGATTCATGAAAATCCATGAAATCACCTATTGTGATTATTTTATATTTATGCTCACTTCCCATGTGCTCCAAGTTTTCTTTAATCAAAACAGCCCCCATTCCTCATCTATGAACAGTATAGGAACACGTCAGGAATATCTGGGAACAGAGAAACGTGCAGGAGGAAACAGATACAAAGACATGCTGGGAAACATTATGTGAAAGCAAAACGAAAAACGGGGAACGCCCCGCTGCGGACGGAGGCAGGGAGCGAAGAAGGGGTTGTCGCCGCCGTGCGGGCCGGGCCGGGCCGGGCCGGGCCGGGCCGGGCCGGGCAGCGGCCCCCGGGGCCCTCCCGCAGCCGGAGCCGCGGTGAGGAGCGCGGCGGGGCCGCTGCGGGTGCGGCCGGGCCCGGGGCGGCGAGGCCGGGCGGCCGCCTGCCGGGAGCCGCAGGAAGTGGCGGCGGGGCGGGCGGGGATGCGGGCGGGCCCCGGGCGGGGGGAGGAGGGGTCGGCGGGCGGCCGGGGACCGGGCTCGGCTTCCCCGCGGCGGCTGGGCCCCGGCTGTGCGCTCCCCTCCTCGCCCCGCACGGCCCCGAGCCCGCTGCTGCCCGACCCTGGGAGAAGCCCCCGGCTCCGGGGGACGGATGGAGCCGGGAAGGTGGATGGGGAAGGGGGGGCGCGGGAGGGGGTTAAAGGTGTGGGCTGGGCAGCGGAGGGGGTCAGCTGTGTGTCTGATGTCTGCTTCTGGCCCCGCAGGTGATGGGAGCATGAGTGAGAATGAGGAGAACCTCCACCAGGATGGTCCGGAGACAGCCGAACCCTGTGGGGCCGTTTCGGACTTTTTCATGAGGGAAGCTTCCCCTGCGGGCTGCCACCAGGAGATAGCCTGTCCGAGGCCAGACCTCCTCTCTGCAGAGACAAGGCCGGAGAAGAGTCCACGCTGCGGCTTCCGAAAGCGTAAGGAGACTGTGGTGCACCAGAGAGCATTCATGGGAGAGAAACCATACATCTGCATCGAGTGCGGGCAGAGCTTCAACCGCAGCTCAGACCTGATCCGCCACCAGAGGATCCACACCGGGGAGAAGCCGTATGTGTGTGCTGACTGCGGGAAGAGCTTCAGCCGCCGCTCACACCTCATCCAGCACCAGCGCATCCACACAGGCGAGCGGCCGTACCAATGCAAGGACTGTGGGAAGAGCTTCAGCCAGAGCACCCACCTGGTGCAGCACCAGCGCAACCACACTGGCGAGCGGCCTTATGTGTGTGCCAAGTGTGGGAGGAACTTCTACCAAAACTCAGGCCTGCTCCGCCATGCCAACTTTCATACAGGAGAAAAACCCTACAAGTGCTCCCAGTGTGGGAAGCGCTTCAGTGACAGTTCCAACCTCATTGCCCACCAGCGGCTCCACACAGGCGAGAAGCCCTACAAGTGTACTGACTGCAACAAGTGTTTCAGTGAGAGCTCTAAGCTGGTCATCCACCGTCGTGTCCACACGGGTGAGAAGCCTTATTTGTGTCCTGACTGTGGGAAGAGTTTCAGCCAGCGTTCGCACCTTGTCCAGCACCGTCGCACCCACACTGGGGAGAAGCCCTACAAGTGTGCCGAGTGTGGGACCTGCTTCAGTGACAACTCTACCCTCATCCGGCACCGTCGTACCCACACTGGGGAAAAACCTTTTAAGTGCTCCCACTGCGGGAAGAGCTTTAGTCGCAACTCCTACTTAGTCTCCCACCAGCGGGTGCACGTGTGGTAGGCAGCATCACTTGGTGTGGTCTGGGGATGATCCCAGATGCAACTCCTAATCCAGGCCTGTCCCAAATGTGCCTAAGGGACAAGGGGGAAGACAAGGGCCTCATGTGACTACAAGGCCTCTGAATTGTAGGCAGCTGGCCGGAATAATGCTTTTGGACTGGGTTGCCCTTTTCAGTCACCTCCTTCTCCCAAAGCACCTCAGGCATGGACAGAGATTGAGCAGTGGTTGTGATGGGTGGTTTTGCATCCCAAAGCCCTGTCATCCTCCTTCCCCGGTGCTAGAGTTGGATTCCACCCATCAGGCAGCCAAAGTGCAAATGTGTTCTTCCACCTCCCAGTAAAAACTATCTGGGAACCTGAAGGGAGGATGTGCAATGTCAGGTCATGTGAGGAAAAGCTGCTTGATCACGCAATGTATGTATACATGGTCATGTCAGGGGAAATAAGGTGGGAGGTAAGGTCCTTGAGTGTCTGCTTAAGGAGCTTTGTTCCACACACAGCTGAAATGTTGTGACCTGTATAGAATGTGTAGACATACCTGGAGAAGGAAGGCATGCCTATGAATGTTTACTGCAAATGCTGCTGGGATGGTAGGGACACGGCTTATTCTGGAATCTCAAAACTGGTAGGTAACTGATGTAGAAAACTATCAGACCCGGAAGCTTTAAAAAAAAGTCAGAATTGTACTTGCTGCTGCTAAGACTTTGGTACACAACTTGACAGGTGTATGGAGGTCACCTCTGAGTTTGTACCGGTACCCTTTTTGTTCTGCAGAATTCGGATTCACATGTTTGGTTCAAGTGGGTTGGTGTAAGCTGTGCTGTAAAATGGGACAGAACAACCTGAGAATGACCTGATTCCCTTCAAGTATTTCTCATGTCCCATTTTGACCAGTGTGTGTGCATATGAATAACATCTATATGTATATATTCATATATGTATGAACTAGCTTTTATATCAAGTATCTTCACACGTGAGCATTCACACATGTACACACGTTGGCAGTGGTCAAAATGGCCAACTGTATGACACTACACCATATCAGTACTTCTCAAAACACTGAGCATACTGTATTTACTAGCATTTCTCAATAAGAAGTGGTGAGAAATAGGTTTTGTACCAAAACATCTGAATTTTCATATCAGGACATTCAGTTTTACACTGATTACTTTGTGTGTTTGTGTAAAAGATATGCAATAGTGTTCTTTTATTTATATAAAAACGTGTGGCCCTTATGGTTGCAAAGAATGGCTTATACATGTCATTCAGATTAGTGCTCACCCCCTCACTTTACACAGGTACATATCAGTGGCAGCTGTAGGATGTTCCCCCGTCATGGTTCTAACTACAAGGAATTGCAGTGCAACACTTTACATGGTTTATTTTTAGACTGTCTTACTGATACTGCTAGAGCTTAGGAAAGATTTCTGGTTTTGTCATATATCTTACTAGTCCTGCAGCTGGCTCTGTGGCTTCGGTATATCTGTGGAAAAAGGAATGCAGACTGAAGCCAGTGAGAAGACTGGGGCTGTGGTGCGGAAGAAACGAAGGAAATGAAGGAGATCCATAGATCTGAGCAACTGTTGGTTAGGGATGCTTGTGAATGGCTTTCTCTCCAGAACTTGCTACTCTGCAAAGTAGCCCAAGGTTCACAGGGATCCTTTGCAAACCCCAGGACACTTCTTGACACTCATCTGCTGATAAAATGATGTTTCGCTACATTTTAAAATAAAGAAACTGTAGGAAGAGCATGAAATTGTTTGCAGCTGGTAGAGTAACAAGGCACCTTTATGTCTTTTGTGTGCAGCCGCTCAGGGAAGTAGGAGGAGCTTTCTGAAATGGAGTGGGCTTTGTTTACACAGGAACCCAAAGACTTCATTTGCAAATGCACTTTTTTTTTTTTTTTTTTTTTTTTTTTAATGAAGTGCTTCAAACCAATGACTTCCTGATTTTTGTTCTGCTTTTGGAAAGTGTCTTCTGGAAAGTGAAAAGTGACTAATGGTCATTTAGTTGGTTCCAGAAGTTTCAAGATTTTTATTTGCTAGCAGATTTTCAGAAAGGATACTACAGTTCTCAGTTGGTAGGCTCATTTTAAACTGAATTCAAAGGTCATTCTGCGGTCTAGCTGTAGAGCTGATCAATTTGTATGAACTTGTCTCATTCCAGTTTATTTTTTGTAAAAGAAATCTACAGCCCTACAAATATCTGTCTGGATGAGAAGTCCCCTTTGCCAGGGAATGGCATCCTGTGGACGCGACTTTTCTGTTGGGAATCTGAATGGAATCACCGTAGCAGATCTATGAAATCAAACCTGAGTCTGCACATAGCTGAGCTCAACTCAGAAGGAAACCCTTGCATCAAGACAGTGGTTTGAGAAGCCAACTGCCCCTCAACTATGCCTTCGCAGCAGTCCTTACAGCATTTATTCTCCCTCTACACACTTTGTGAAGTGCTGTGTGTACCTAACAGTGTTCTATAAATTAAAAGGGTTGATAAACATTTATTTATGAGATCTTTATTAACTTACTTAAAACTGCCTGTCAAATCAAAGTGACCTTAGGGTTCACAGCACATAGCTGGTACAGTAATCTTAGTGGCTAGGATTGGATTGCTCACCAGTGTAAGCACATTTCTGGAGTTCCACTCCACAGCCACTGCTAGTTTTCCCTGTTCAGTGTCACTTGGCAGAAATAATTCACTTCTCCCGCTGGTCTGCCCTTTACTGTTTGTGAACCTCTAGTTTGAGAGGAGAATCTGGGCAGCACCCTTTCTTCGTTATTGCAAATGTTAGAGAGTATCTTCCTCTTCCAGGAATTTAATTGCTTTGTGGGCAGCACAAACTCACAGGCCAAATTCGGAGGACAGAGGTATGGCATCTGCATAAGGTCAAGAACCGGTAGGTTTATTTTCACAGCAGCTAGCTCACTGGCTTCTCTAACAGCCGTCTCCTCCATCGTAATGGGAGTCTACTGGAAAAAAAAAAAAAAAAAAAAAAAAGGTAATTAGCTACTATAATTGCAGCAGACCAGCAGACCATCCCTAGCACACTCCATTCCAAATCCACAGTCACCAGCTGGTGCCCAGATCCTGCTGCCAGTTGAGGGAGCTCTGTAGAATACTGTAAATTCCTGTTGTGCTGTTGGTGCTTAGATACTATGATGATACTATGGCACTTTAGAAATACCTAAGATAAACAAATGGATGAATGATGTCTCTGAAATAAAATTTTTCACCCTGGTTTTCCTTGTTATTCTGTTTGTTTTCTTTCTTTCTCCCCAGAATGGCCTCCCAACCATCACAGTTTCTTGGCCCCTGGCAGGACCAGATGTGGAAATAAATGTGTCATTCTTCACAGAGGGATGACTATTACATAGCAGAGCTTCTGTGTAATGCAAATAAGAATCTAGAGGTGAGGGATGTTCTTGGAATTGGTCTTCATTTTCATCAGACCTGCATGGATCTGAAAAGCCAGAGCGTGGCACATACTGTTTACTATTCCTATACAAGAGAAAGTGGCAGAACCTCATTCTGGAGTAACGTACCAACCTGCTGTTAGATGAACCTGGTTCTGTCAGAGCTGTCTGCAGCTCTAAGGAGAGTTTTTCCCTAGTTCTGTCACCTGGGTTGTATGGGATCCAGTTTTCCAATTCCTTGCAAACAATGGATATATAATGGTAATTGAAATACAACTTATATCTTCCACTTTTTTTTTTTTTTTTTTTTTTTTTTTTTTGTGGCAGGGAAAAAACATATCTTTTGATTTTGAACAGGATGTGTGTTTTGTGTGTTTAATAAACTTTTAACAGTATTTAATGTGTAATCTCTAAAACAATTTTTAGATATATCAAACAAACAGAACTGCATGCACACCAAGCCCTGTTCTTTGTAGTCCTGTTTCCCCTTTGTCTCAACAACACTGGTCTGAATACAACCAGAGACAGTAGCAGGAGTTCCCATTTCTGAAAAAAATGTAAATAGAAGATATTTTAGGACATAGAGCAGAACAGAGGCCAAAAGAGGTTTTTCTGCTTATGGCTCCCTAAGATCCAAAGGGCCTTTAGCCTTTCTATGCCAAACCTAAACTTCATATATCTCATAAGTCAGTTGGGCCACCTCTCAACCATCCCCTCCCTTCTCTCATTCAAGTGGTTGCTGGCTTTGTTCACAGAAAATGCATAAATACTCTTGGTAACACTGCCCTGCAGTCTCAATAGACCTTGGCAGCTGGTTGCTCTTCTCACAGACCTGATCTGTTTGAGATGCTTATTCACATGACAGGTAGGAGAGCTTAGGAACAAAGCAGACTTTTTAGGGAAAGCAAAATTTTCCCCTTTCTTCCTGAGGCTAGCTATGGAGGAATCAGAAATACGGGGATAGTTCAAAAGGAATGGTTTGTGTGAAATATTTTCTATTAGATTAAACAATATAGAAAAATTCATGCTGAAGGTGCTGTTACTGCTGTACTTTAATTCTCAAAAAGTTTTTTTATAAAAAGGTATTTTAAATGAAGTTGTGCTGTTTCATGGCTTACATTTAACTACAATTTCAGGGTAACACAGGCTGACCTAACTGGCTACTCTTTCTATTGTACTATGTTAACCATGTTATAATTACTATGCCTAGCTTGTATGCGTCTTAAAACTTTTTTTTTTTTTTTTTTTCTGTATTCATCATGTAATCAAATACTGTTTCTGCCCTCTATAGGCAGAATCTTACCCAATAGTACCAACAGTTGTTATTTTAGGCATACTAGTAAAGCCAAACAAACAACCCCCCCAGATTTGTTTGTTAGTACCTTAGGCTGAGGTCTGGTAAGTACTCTTAAGCAGACCTTATTTGCAGCTGCTCCTTGAAAGTGCATTCCTGTTCTCTCCTGCCCTGACAGCCATGTGTTTCTGGCCACTCTGTGCTGGCGCTGTTGATGCTCTAGCAGCATAATAAACAGTGGGGGATCTGATTGCCCAGATGTTTTTCTGCTAGATCAATTCTTCAATTGGATGTCAAGGCTAGTGCTGCTTAGAAGAAACTTGCCTGAGCAGCCCCATGGACAGGCAATTCAAAATATTTCTAGCACTTTACCGTCCTGTTTGCAAACCTGCCTGGCTTGGTTGCACAGCCTAGAGGAATTGACTACAGTGACTTTCTTGTGAAGGAACAAAGCTGCTCACAGAACTCTCAATAGACTATGCGAGGAGTAACCAAAAATGGCTTTACTGCTTGGAAATGCAGCTGCTTTGAGCAATGACAAAGCTTCCTCAGGAAGCGTTTCTCTGGTAATAGTGCAAGCATATCTGCCTATGCCCCTTTCCTGAGCATGAATAAGTGTTATAATGGCATAACATTACTAGGAAGGGTAATAAAGTCAAAGTAAAGGCGTCTCTAAGCATTTTGTTTTCTCAGGGGTGAAGGGTGAACCACATCACCACATGAAGGAAAGGATTAGAAGAAGTTGAAATGCAATGAACTGCTAGGAAGAAAGATGAAAGATTGAGGAGCTGGATTCTCTACACCTGAGACTGCTGGGAAAACTAGATACTTTGGAGAGGATAACAGCTGTATGTGAGAAGAGTCATCATCCTCCAGTTCCCCAGACAATTGCTCCCTCATATATGGACCTTTTTTTTTTTTTTTTTTTTTTTTTTTTTCCTGCTACTGGTCATATATTGCTTTGGGCAACTACCTGCTCTGTCTCTACTTCAAGCTGACCTTCACGGAAATACTGCTAAATTCTACCTAGCTGTAGTTCAGGAGGGTGCACTTTCCTGTCTTTCAGCAGAGAACCACAGAGGAGGATCCTGTGTCATTGTTCCTCACAAAAGAGCAGCCTCTCTGTGCTTAACCCATATGACCCAAAAGTACATATAACACATACCTCACCTGCTTTTTATGAAAGGCAGAGATTTTGACAGACCAATGTCATTTGATCTGCCTCTTCCCAGCCATTGCAGAAGATCTTTGGTACTAGGACAGGGACTGATAAATTGCTTCCCACAGCTCTGCACCTGGCTGTTGCGTTTAAAAAGACGTCTCTGCTGGGCCGCCAATTTCATTTATTGTCTGATTTCTTTAACAGCTGAACTTCCATTTTTCTCTATGCCTTCAGGCAGGCAGAAATACCAAGTAAAACATAGTTTATGTATACTATGCTTTAGGGAGATTGTAGGCATCTGCTGAATTCACTGGATGTATGATCAAACCATATGTGACCCTAGGGTCAAACTGGAAAACACAAGCTGCCTTGTTCAAAAGAGATCTTTTAATAATTGTCACAAGAAGGGAAAAAGTAACACAATGGGAATGTGGTGGGGTTGAACAGAACATTTTTTTCTTGTGTCTAAAGAAATAAGAGTTAAAATCATGGAACACTGGTCCTCACATTCTTAGATATGTGAAAAAAAAAGTCAGAATATGATGGTATTTGTCCTGTACCCTTGAAATCTAAGCAGTTGCTTAGCACAATGGACATTGATGTTGCATCTCAGGCTTACTCTAAGCACAGAGGTTGCTGTGAGCTCATTCAGTGCAACTCAGTCACTTGCTTTCATTGGGGGTAATATGTGATGTAGCTGCACGTCTAGGTACAATCTAGTATCCTGGGGAGGAGTGTGTGCTATGTGATGTTGCTGCTAACATTAATATAACTGTGGGTTTCAACTGGACCTTCTATCTGAGTGCGCACAGAGCAAGTAACACATGTGAAGAAAGGGTGAATTCCTGTCACTGGAAATGTAACCCAAGAAGATCCGAAAATTCCTCAGGCTCCGAAGCTCTCAAGGTTTCACCTTCATTGCTATCAGTGCTTGAGCCAGCCAGCTCCCAGCAGGGGCATTCCTGGGAAGGATGCTGTGAAGTGCCAAGTCCCAAGTAGGAGGGGAGAAAAAGGAAATGCCTGATATTTATAAATATTCATCCCAGGAGGCAAGAACTATGAACTGCAGAGAAAGGCCAGAAGAAACACAGATATGGCCTGGAATAAAAGACAATTAATAATTACAGATGTTCCTCTCTAAGCATGTAAGTAGATGAAGATCACCTCACTTCTAGTGTGACCACATAGGCTGGTGCTGGCACTTGCCAGCAGCTGTTTTGTTTTTCTAGAGCTGAGAAGAAGAGGTATTCTTCTGGAATACATCAACAGATTGATACTTCACTCTGTGACACTAAACTATTAGACATGTATCTGTGAAGAATATCTTATTTGGTGCTAGCATAGCCCCCATACCTGCAGTGTCCTTCCAGCACTTAAAAAACATGGTAACCCTTTCCCTAATCCATAGAATAAACAACATACACCCACCAAGCAATTTAGAGTATGCTATCATTAGCTTTTGCTGCAAACCCATCGTGTCAAGGACTGCTAAAGTAAAGCTCATGTGAAGAGATTTTGTGATAGTGACTGTGCATGGTGAAGTTTGCTCTCTTGTCACATATGACCATGGTCAAAGGATTCCTCTCTCCTCATTCACAAGGCTCCTTCAACTGGCTGAAAAGCTGACATTTCTTGTAGAAAATAAGTATCTCTGAAGCTGCACTTTCTTGCCTTCCTGCAACTGCTCAGTTCTCGCTGACTTGTGAGCAGACTACATTGGACGATGGAAGCTTTTGCCATCCCCAGCCACTCACTGGGTTATTTTTAACTTGGACAGCTTCCCTGATCCAGGGCTCAGTACAGCTCCCCAAACAGCAGTGCTGGCACATGTGAGGGAATAATGCAGTCTGGGGATGGTGGTCACAAACATCCAGAGAGCTCAGTGGTTCCTGAAGTTGGTACTACCACCATGCAATCCACATCATGAAACAACTGCCTTGGTGGAGCAGCAACAATCAAAGAAAAAGCAGAGAAAAGGCATAAAAAGAGCTGCTGTCCTGTGTCATGTTTTTTTGTTGTTTAATGCACACAATAAATATTTCCAAGGAAGGAGGACCAGCTTATGAATTCTATTTTCTACAAGTACATTACACAGCTGGAATTAGTGCTCCTCTCTTGCTAAGGATCTTCAAGCAGCAGAGCTGTACTGTAGGTGTTTTACCCTGCTCCTCTCACTGAGGCAGTGGCTCCACCTGCATGTTCTTCAAAAGTGGTATCAGTTTGAGGGTCCCTCTCCTCTCCCATTGCCCTCTGTGGTCAGGCATTCCCATGCTCCGCTGACTGTGCTAGGGCAGCTGTATGTGCAACCACATCATGACGCAGATCGGAAAATGTCAGCGACTGAAGAGTAATAGTCCCCCACAATACGCTTGGTTATTTTTAGCCACATCAGCCCCTGATCCAACTCACTGTGCAGACACACAAACAGCTGTGTCAGTAGGACAGAGGGAAAATATTTGAGGGGAGAGGAAGCTTAGACTAGTTTAATCATCATTGGTACCAAACAGGAAACCACAGCCAGGAACAATTACTTTAAATGCCCAGCAGCAGTTATTAAAACATCTCTACAGCCACCTGTCTTACTCCTTGTGTAAGAAACAAGGCCTAGGGAAATTCACAGGTCTATACTGCAGAAGGAAACTAGCATTGTGCCTGGTTTTAACTGCAACTTTCCTGATAAATCAAAGGAATCTAAAGGAAAAGAGCCTATAAAGTCTGCTGTTAGGGCTAGCAGCTAGGTTTCCTTATAGCTTGCCTACCTGCTTGCAGTTTTTTTAGCCTGTGTGCTTAAATGTCAAGCCTTGCAGAGATCAAAGCTTGCCATCTTAGTACATTGTCTGGACTCCAACCATGAACAGTTATATAGAACTGTGCAAAATGTGTTTAGAAATTGCAGTACAGACGACCTGCCATCCTTTCATATTAACTCAAGGCTTGCTTTCCAATGTTGGGAGTGTTGCAGCAGAAAAAAACCAACCAACCAACCAAACAAAAAAACCAAGCAAACAACAAACAAACAACAACAAACAAACAGCAACAAAAAACATTGCATCTTCTCTGCTCCCTGCTTCTGCAAATTAATGTTGTTTCCTTGCAGGTACCTAGGGCCCAGAGTAGCCCTGACTGCTTCTTCCTCCACCTGGTACACACTTTGAAATTGGATAGATGAAGAAAAATCCTCCCTGAGCTGTGGCAGGGTGGCTTTTTCTCACATGCTGCTGCCTTGACCTGAAAGTTTGTTTTCTTGTCAGAGGCAGCTGGATGTTACATATACGTTACATGCCACAGCAGAGAAGGGTAATCCCAGGGGCATGGAGCTAGGGCATGGAGCATGCAGGGAAGGGAGAAGAGGATGGGGTAGCTGCCTGGTGCAGTGTTCCACCAGCCAGAGCCAGAGCAAGGCTGGGAGAAAAGAGCAGAAGCACTGGTCAGTTGTCACCTGGCTCACCAACACCTCCTGGGGGGTTTGGCTGCGAGAGGGTCTGGTCTGGTGCTGATGCAGCAGCATTAGATAACAATTTGTCTAATCCACAAAATCCACAGTACACCAAAAAGGCTTAAATTATAGTTGGCCAGATCCTGCTGACACATTAGAAAGTGGTCAAATGACATGTCTGGTCACACATGCTAAATACCGACCACTGTCAAAAGATAATAATTCAGAAACAAATCAGAAGATGACATGGAAAATATAATTAACAATCTAGAGACTTATTAAGAAACAAAAAAATCCTCTTAGTCAGTTAAAATCACTTACTAGGGTACATGACAGAGTGCCTCAGCAGCTACTGCTGCTGCCGGCAAGGAGTGATTGGGGTTATTGACAGATGAAGGCTGTGCTCCACCCAAAGGCACAAATACAGAAAGGACATCATGGAACAGTGACTTCTGCCTAGACTCCACTCAAAATAGCATATAGTGCTGTCAGACGGAGAAGAAATGCCACAGCAATGACGGGTCAGCGAAACACCTGACTGACTGCAACACTTGTTTGAAGACAGTAGTAAAAAGGGGCCAGCAGGGCCCGAGCGGGCGGCTCCGGTCAGCGGCGCTCCCCGAGCTCGGCGGCGGCGAGCGGGCTGCTGGGGCCCGGCCTGAGGCGCGGCGTCGCTCCGCCCGCGTCCCCTGGGCCGGGCCGGGCGCGGGCTCATCCCCACCGCCCCGCTGCCAACGGCGCCGGCAACGGCCACCGCAAGCCCGCTCCGGACCCGTTCCACGGCCCGGCTGCGCCCGCGTGGAGGCGGTGGAGAGCAGAGCAGGCGCGCTGGGGAAAGTGAGGTCTCCAGGAAGCGGCTGCCAGCACGGCCCTGCCCCTCCGGCGGGAGGGGCGGGCCAGGGGCGCGGCCACAGGCAGCGTACCTGGCTTAGCGCCTGCAAGCGCTGAAATGTGATTGCTGTCCCCCAAAATGGTGTGCCTGACGGCCTGCACACGTGCACGAGCCCGAGTCCTTTGCAAAGGGTGTCATGTAAAACAAAAAGGAAGTGTACACTGAAGGATTGGAGAAGCGGACAGCAGGAGCCAGATTACAATCATAGAATAGTTACTGTTGGAACAGACCTCCAAGATCACAGTTCAACCATCCCGCTACTACCAACGTCACACACCAAACGATGTCCCTAAGCGCCAGGTCCAACCCCTCCTTAAACACCTCCAGGGATGGCGACTCCACCAGATTGCTGGGCAACTCAATCCAGTGCCTCACTACTTTTTCTGAGAATAAATGTATTCTAATTTCCAACCTACACCTTCCCTGGTGCAAGAGGAGGCCATCGCTACAGTCCTATCGCTACATTCCTGGTAGAATTGCAAGTCTCTGCTGAGCCTCATCTTCTCCAGGCTAAATAACACCAGTTCTCCCAGCCACTCCTCACAGGACTCGTGTTCAGGCCTTCCACCAGCTTCATAGCCTTTATCTGGACACACTCAAGGGCCACAGTGTCCTTCTTGCACTAAGTAAAAGGAGGTTGTGAAGGACGAGGAGGAGGAGGACGTTTCCTACCCTGACTTTGTGATTTCTGTGATTCTGTGATTCTGATTCTGTGATTCTGTGATTCTGCGATTCAGATTCTGTGATTCTGTGATTCTGTGATTTGAGCACGGGCTTCTGAAAAACATAAACAGGTCCTTGCAATCTCCCTGACTCTGTGGCTGTTTTTCTTCCTGGCCACCTTGCTCTCTGTGCCCCTGAGAAGGGCATGGTGGTATCAATGACCTTGAGCCCAGAGATGTCAGGAGCAATTGCCAGGAACCAGGTGTGTAAAGGTGGCTTCTGTGGGATGGTCAGGTCACGAGCGCTGCCCACCACTCATACATGTAGTTCTAGTTCCGTTTGTGACTCAGTAGGACCATACACCGTGGCTCTGTAAGGCAGCAGCTGGCTAGTCCTGGCATCATCATGACTCCCTGGTATACGTTGCCTGTCCCCTGATTGACTGGCTTGCGATTGTTAGCTGTTTTGCAACAATTACGTCATAAAGACAGGGTGTGCCTAATCCCTATCTAAGGGCCGAAGGGTGGCAGTGGGAGGCAGAGCGTTTGGGATGGCACATGGTGCAGCAGCTGGAAGAGGGAGAGGGAGAGCAAGAGGGAGAGGAAGAGGGAGAGGCAGAGGCAGAGGCAGAGGAAGAGGAAGAGGCAGAGGCAGAGGCAGAGGGAGAGGGAGAGAAAGAAGAAGAGGAAGAGGAAGAGGAAGAGGAAGAGGAAGAGGAAGGGGAAGAGGAAGAGGAAGAGGAAGAGGAAGAGGAAGAGGAAGAGGAAGAGGAAGAGGAAGAGGAGGCAGAAGAGGAGACAGAGGAGACAGAGGAGGAGGGAGAGAGAGAGGAGGAGGGAGAGGGAGAGAAAGAAAAAAGGGAGAGAAGGAGGAGCGAAAGGAGGAGGAGGATGACGATAACAAAAAGAACAAGGAGGCAGAGGTGGAAATGGTCATGGAGGAGGAGAAGAAGGAGGAGGTGGAGGTGGGGGCGGCAGCAGACAACGAGGAGAAAAATAGGTGGTGTTGGAGGCGGCAGCAGTGTTGGCTGTGGTGCTGGTGAAGGAGGCGGCAGCCGTAGTGGCGACGGTGGAGGAATAGGTGACAGAAGAGCAGGTGGTGGAGGAGCAGGGGGAAGGGAAGAGGAAGAGAAGAAGGAGGATAAGGAGGAGATGGTACTGGAGGAGGATCTTTATGGGTCACTTCCAACTGGGGATATTCCATGATTCTGTGAGGTGGAGGAGAATCACACATAGAATCATTTTTGTTGTAAGAGACTTTAACTCTCATTGTTCTAGCGGTGGTGGAGGAGGCGGTGGTGGTGGTGGAGGAATTATTTCTAGACCTGTGGTACCATGAGTTGGACTTGGTGTTTCTTATATGTCCCTTCCAACTGGGGATATTCCATGATTCTATGCGGTGTAGGAGGATACATAGAATCATTATTATTAGAAAAGACCTTCAAGGACTTCGTTCTAGGTGGTGATGGAGGAGGAAGTGGTGTTGTTGGTGGTGGAGGAATTATTTTTAGAGCTGTGGTACCATGAGTTGGACTTGGTGTTCCTTATATGTCCCTTCCATCTGGGGATATTCCATGATTCTGAGCAGTGGAGGAGGATACATAAAATAATTATTGTTGAAAGAGTCCTTCAATGTCATCCTTTTAGACGGTGTTGGAGGAGGAGGTGTTGCTGGTGGTGGAGGAATGTTTTTTAGACCTGTGGTACCATGAGTTGGACTTGATGATCCTTAGGTGTCCCTTCCAACTGGGGATATTCCATGATTGTGTGTGGTGGAGGAGGATACATAGAATCATTATTGTTGGGAGAGACCTTCAAGGTCATCGTTCTAGGCGGTGGTGGAGGAGGAATTGATGTAGGTTGTGGAGGAATCATTTTTAAAGCTGTGGTACCATGAGATGTACTTGATAAACCTTATGTGTTCCGTCCAACTGGGGATGTTCCATGATTCTATGTGGTAAAAGAGGATACATAGAATCATTATTGTTGGAAGAGACCTTCAAGGTCATTGTTCTAGTTTTTGGTGGTGGAGGAGGCGGTGGTGGAGGAGGCGGTGGTGGTAGTGGTGGAGGAATTATTTTTAGACGTGTGGTACCATGAGTTGGAATTGGTGTTCCATATATGTCCCTTCCAACTGGGGATATTCCATGATTCTGTGTGGTGGAGGAGGATGTTGAAAGAGTCCTTCAATGTCATCCTTTTAGACGGTGTTGGAGGAGGAGGTGGTGCTGGTGGTGGAGGAATGTTTTTTAGACCTGTGGTACCATGAGTTGGACTTGATGATCCTTAGGTGTCCCTTCCAACTGGGGATATTCCGTGATTGTGTGTGGTGGAGGAGGATGCATAGAATCATTATTGTTGGGAGAGACCTTCAAGGTCATCGTTCTAGGCGGTGGTGGAGCAGGCGGTGGTGGTGGTGGTGGAGGAATCATTTTTAGACCTGTGGTACCATGAGTTGGACTTGGTGATCCTTATGTGTCTCTTCTAACTGGAGATATTCCATGGTTGTGTGTGGTGGAGGAGGATACATAGAATCATTATTGCTGGAAGAGTCTTTAAACATCAGTGTTCTAGCGGTGGTGGAGGAGGCGGTGGTGGTTGTGGTGGAGGAGGAATTATTTTTAGAGCTGTGGTACCATGAGTTGGAATTGGTCATCCTTATGGTCCCATCCAACTGGGGATATTCCATGATTCTATGTGGTGGAGGAGGATACATAGAATCATTATTGTTGGAAGAGACCTTCAATGGCGTCGTTTTAGACTGTGGTGGATGAGGAGATGATGGTTGTGGAGAAGGAATTTTTTTTGACCTGTGGTACCATGAGTTGGACTTAATGATCCTTATTTGTCCCTTCCAACTGGCGATATTCCATGATTGTGTGTGGTTGAGGAGGATACATAGAATCATTATTTTTGAGTAGTCCTTCAAGGTCATCGTTCTAGTTTTTGGTGGTGTAGAAGGCAGTGGTGGAGGAGGTGGTGGTGGTGGTTGGAGGAGAAGGAGGAGGACGTTTCCTACCCTGATTTTGTGATTTCTGTGATTCTGCGATTCTGATTCTGTGATTCTGTGATTCTGTGATTCTGTGATTTGAGCACGGGCTTCTGAAAAACATAAACAGGTCCTTGCAATCTCCCTGACTCTGTGGCTGTTTTTCTTCCTGGCCACCTTGCTCTCTGTGCCCCTCAGAAGGGCATGGTGGTATCAATGACCTTGAGCCCAGAGATGTCAGGAGCAATTGCCAGGAACCAGGTGTGTAAAGGTGGCTTCTGTGGGTGTGGTGTAAATGCCTGAAGTAACTAGGAAAATAAAACTAACATTCACACTTTTAAGGAAAAGGTACAGCATTGAAGAGGCTTTCAGGGTAGGGCATAACTGCATTATCTGAGCATTCCCTAGGCTCCCAACCTTAGATGCTATCGCGCTGGGGAAACTTGGTGTGCTAGCTCTAAGGAACACCACGGAGCGTGGAGTGGAGTGGAGACACCACGGCTAGGCTCTGTAATCAGGTGGGGCCTCGATTGTTCTTGTGCACAAAGCTGCACTTTTTGCCACCCTAAGCCAAAGACCTGTCATGTTTTGACAAATGCTGTACCCTAGTGTACTTTTTGCTCATTATAATATCATTATAATACCAAAACACACCTCCATCCCAAAAGCTACCCGCCTCCAAGGTGCGACCACCCCTCACTGAGCATGCGCTCTGAATTTCTCGGAGCCTATTACTTTAAACGGAGACGGGAAAACTTTACACCAATCATAACTAAGATATGCTTGACTAGAGCCACTCAAGCTCCACCTAAAAGATAGAAAATAATATAAATTGGCCCAAGAGAGAGGGGATGTTAGGGAAGATACCATCATCAGGGGAGATACCATCCCGAGGACATACAACATCCTTAGGACCTCCTGACTCCTGGGATCAGTTGATGGGCTGAGCCTCTCTTCTCCCCCCATTGGGACGCCTTTGGGTGAGATCTGAATATTTGCTTATAAATCTCTATAGCGTCTTTTATCCTTTTAACGTGTTTATTTCTACGCTGCGCACCTGTAACACCTGTAACACCTGTAACACCTATAACACCTATAATATCTGTAACACTTATAACATCTGTAACATCTATAACATCTATAACATCTGTAACATCTGTAACACCTACAACACCTATAACACCTGTAACATCTATAACATCTATAACACCTGTGTATTTCATGCATACTAGCTTGCTTTTGCAGATAGTCACTATCACCGGCAATCCAAAAGAACCTGATTATCAGTTGCTGTAATAAACCATACTTGATTGCATTGTGATAGCTCTCATTAATGCAACTAGGGTAAGGGTGGTTATCCGTGATAGTTCAGTGTTCTGAATCTAACCAGACCCCCAGACGGTTATTACGTTTTTGGTGAATGTCCGAACGGACCCCCAGTTTTGGTGAATGTCCGACTGGTTCAGTACTCTGAATCCAACCGGGCCCATAACGGTTAATCAGGTACACCCCTTTAACGCGACAGTGGGATGGTCAGGTCACGAGCGCTGCCCACCACTCAGACATGTAGTTCTAGTTCCGTTTGTGACTCAGTAGGACCATACAGCGTGGCTCTGTAAGGCAGCAGCTGGCTAGTCCTGGCATCATCATGACTCCCTGGTATACGTTGCCTGTCCCCTGATTGGCTGGCTTGCGATTGTTAGCTGTTTTGCAACAATTACGTCATAAAGAGAGGGTGTGCCTAATCCCTATCTAAGGGCCGAAGGGTGGCAGTGGGAGGCAGAGCGTTTGGGATGGCACATGGTGCAGCAGCTGGAAGAGGGAGAGGGAGAGCGAGAGGGAGAGGAAGAGGGAGAGGCAGAGGGAGAGGAAGAGGGAGAGGGAGAGGAAGAGGAAGAGGAAGAGGGAGAGGGAGAGGGAGAGGGAGAGGGAGAGGGAGAGGGAGAGGGAGAGGGAGAGGGAGAGGGAGAGGGAGAGGGAGAGGGAGAGGGAGAGGGAGAGGGAGAGGGAGAGGGAGAGGGAGAGGGAGAGGGGAAGGCGCAGGAGACAGAGGAGGAGGCAGAGAAGGAGGCAGAGGAGGCGGAGGAGTCAGAAGAGTAGGCAGAGGAGACAGAGGAGGAGGGAGAGAAGGAGGGAGAGGAAGAGGAGGAGGGAGAGAGAGAGGAGGAGGGAGAGGGAGAGAAAGAAAAAAGGGAGAGAAGGAGGAGCGAAAGGAGGAGGAGGATGACGATAACAAAAAGAACAAGGAGGCAGAGGTGGAAATGGTCATGGAGGAGGAGAAGAAGGAGGAGGTGGAGGTGGGGGCGGCAGCAGACAACGAGGAGAAAAATAGGTGGTGTTGGAGGCGGCAGCAGTGTTGGCTGTGGTGCTGGTGAAGGAGGCGGCAGCCGTAGTGGCGATGGTGGAGGAATAGGTGACAGGAGAGCAGGTGGTGGAGGAGCAGGGGGAAGGGAAGAGGAAGAGAAGAAGGAGGATAAGGAGGAGATGGTACTGGAGGAGGATCTTTATGGGTCACTTCCAACTGGGGATATTCCATGATTCTGTGTGGTGGAGGAGGATACATTGAATCATTATTGTTGGAAGAGTCTTTAAAGATCATTGTTATAGAAGTGGTGGAGTAGGAGGTGGTGGGGATGGTGGAGGAATTATATTTCGATCTGTGGTAACATGAATTGGACTTGATTGTCATTATGGATCCCATGCAACTGGGGATATTCCATGATTCTGTGTGGTGGAGGAGGATACATAGAATCATCATTGTTGGGAGAGACCTTTAGGGTCATCCTTCAATTTTTTGATTGTGTAGGAATCAGTGATGGAGGAGGCGGTGGTGGTGGTGGTGGAGGAGTAATTATTTTTAGACCTGTGGTACCATGAGTTGGACTTCATGATCCTTATGGGTCCCTTCCAACTGATGATATTGCATGGTTCTGTGTGGTAGAGGAGGATACGTAGAATAATTATTGTTGGAAGAGACCTTCAAGGTCATCGCTCTCGTCGGTGGTGGAGGAGGAGGTGCTTGTGCTGGTAGAGGAATTATTTTTAGATCACTGGTACCATGAGTTGGACTTGGTGATGCTTATATGTCCCTTCCAACTGGGGATATTCCATGATTCTGTGTGGTGTAGGAGGATACATAGAATCATTATTATTAGAAAAGACCTTCAAGGACTTCGTTCTAGGTGGTGATGGAGGAGGAAGTGGTGTTGGTGGTGGTGGAGGAATTATTTTTAGACCTGTGGTACCATGAGTTGGACTTGATGTTCCTTATATGTCCCTTCCATCTGGGGATATTCCATGATTCTGAGCAGTGGAGGAGGATACATAAAATAATTATTGTTGAAAGAGTCCTTCAATGTCATCCTTTTAGACGGTGTTGGAGGAGGAGGTGGTGCTGGTGGTGGAGGAATGTTTTTTAGACCTGTGGTACCATGAGTTGGACTTGATGATCCTTAGGTGTCCCTTCCAACTGGGGATATTCCGTGATTGTGTGTGGTGGAGGAGGATGCATAGAATCATTATTGTTGGGAGAGACCTTCAAGGTCATCGTTCTAGGCGGTGGTGGAGCAGGCGGTGGTGGTGGTGGTGGAGGAATCATTTTTAGACCTGTGGTACCATGAGTTGGACTTGGTGATCCTTATGTGTCTCTTCCAACTGGAGATATTCCATGGTTGTGTGTGGTGGAGGAGGATACATAGAATCATTATTGCTGGAAGAGTCTTTAAACATCAGTGTTCTAGCGGTGGTGGAGGAGGCGGTGGTGGTTGTGGTGGAGGAGGAATTATTTTTAGAGCTGTGGTACCATGAGTTGGAATTGGTCATCCTTATGGTCCCATCCAACTGGGGATATTCCATGATTGTGTGTGGTGGAGGAGGATACATAGAATCATTATTGTTGGAAGAGACCTTCAATGGCGTCGTTTTAGACTGTGGTGGATGAGGAGATGATGGTTGTGGAGAAGGAATTTTTTTTGACCTGTGGTACCATGAGTTGGACTTAATGATCCTTATTTGTCCCTTCCAACTGGCGATATTCCATGATTGTGTGTGGTTGAGGAGGATACATAGAATCATTATTTTTGAGTAGTCCTTCAAGGTCATCGTTCTAGTTTTTGGTGGTGTAGAAGGCAGTGGTGGAGGAGGCGGTGGTGGTGGTTGGAGGAGAAGGAGGAGGACGTTTCCTACCCTGATTTTGTGATTTCTGTGATTCTGCGATTCTGATTCTGTGATTCTGTGATTCTGTGATTCTGTGATTCTGTGATTTGAGCACGGGCTTCTGAAAAACATAAACAGGTCCTTGCAATCTCCCTGACTCTGTGGCTGTTTTTCTTCCTGGCCACCTTGCTCTCTGTGCCCCTCAGAAGGGCATGGTGGTATCAATGACCTTGAGCCCAGAGATGTCAGGAGCAATTGCCAGGAACCAGGTGTGTAAAGGTGGCTTCTGTGGGTGTGGTGTAAATGCCTGAAGTAACTAGGAAAATAAAACTAACATTCACACTTTTAAGGAAAAGGTACAGCATTGAAGAGGCTTTCAGGGTAGGGCATAACTGCATTATCTGAGCATTCCCTAGGCTCCCAACCTTAGATGCTATCGCGCTGGGGAAACTTGGTGTGCTAGCTCTAAGGAACACCACGGAGCGTGGAGTGGAGTGGAGACACCACGGCTAGGCTCTGTAATCAGGTGGGGCCTCGATTGTTCTTGTGCACAAAGCTGCACTTTTTGCCACCCTAAGCCAAAGACCTGTCATGTTTTGACAAATGCTGTACCCTAGTGTACTTTTTGCTCATTATAATATCATTATAATACCAAAACACACCTCCATCCCAAAAGCTACCCGCCTCCAAGGTGCGACCACCCCTCACTGAGCATGCGCTCTGAATTTCTCGGAGCCTATTACTTTAAACGGAGACGGGAAAACTTTACACCAATCATAACTAAGATATGCTTGACTAGAGCCACTCAAGCTCCACCTAAAAGATAGAAAATAATATAAATTGGCCCAAGAGAGAGGGGATGTTAGGGAAGATACCATCGTCAGGGGAGATACCATCCCGAGGACATACAACATCCTTAGGACCTCCTGACTCCTGGGATCAGTTGACGGGCTGAGCCTCTCTTCTCCCCCCATTGGGACGCCTTTGGGTGAGATCTGAATATTTGCTTATAAATCTCTATAGCGTCTTTTATCCTTTTAACGTGTTTATTTCTACGCTGCGCACCTGTAACACCTGTAACACCTGTAACACCTATAACACCTATAATATCTGTAACACTTATAACATCTGTAACATCTATAACATCTATAACATCTGTAACATCTGTAACACCTACAACACCTATAACACCTGTAACATCTATAACATCTATAACACCTGTGTATTTCATGCATACTAGCTTGCTTTTGCAGATAGTCACTATCACCGGCAATCCAAAAGAACCTGATTATCAGTTGCTGTAATAAACCATACTTGATTGCATTGTGATAGCTCTCATTAATGCAACTAGGGTAAGGGTGGTTATCCGTGATAGTTCAGTGTTCTGAATCTAACCAGACCCCCAGACGGTTATTACGTTTTTGGTGAATGTCCGAACGGACCCCCAGTTTTGGTGAATGTCCGACTGGTTCAGTACTCTGAATCCAACCGGGCCCATAACGGTTAATCAGGTACACCCCTTTAACGCGACAGTGGGATGGTCAGGTCACGAGCGCTGCCCACCACTCAGACATGTAGTTCTAGTTCCGTTTGTGACTCAGTAGGACCATACAGCGTGGCTCTGTAAGGCAGCAGCTGGCTAGTCCTGGCATCATCATGACTCCCTGGTATACGTTGCCTGTCCCCTGATTGGCTGGCTTGGGATTGTTAGCTGTTTTGCAACAATTACGTCATAAAGAGAGGGTGTGCCTAATCCCTATCTAAGGGCCGAAGGGTGGCAGTGGGAGGCAGAGTGTTTGGGATGGCACATGGTGCAGCAGCTGGAAGAGGGAGAGGGAGAGCGAGAGGGAGAGGAAGAGGGAGAGGCAGAGGGAGAGGAAGAGGGAGAGGGAGAGGAAGAGGGAGAGGGAGAGGGAGAGGGAGAGGGAGAGGGAGAGGGAGAGGGAGAGGGAGAGGGAGAGGGAGAGGGAGAGGGAGAGGGAGAGGGAGAGGGAGAGGGGAAGGCGCAGGAGACAGAGGAGGAGGCAGAGAAGGAGGCAGAGGAGGCGGAGGAATCAGAAGAGTAGGCAGAGGAGACAGAGGAGGAGGGAGAGAAGGAGGGAGAGGAAGAGGAGGAGGGAGAGAGAGAGGAGGAGGGAGAGGGAGAGAAAGAAAAAAGGGAGAGAAGGAGGAGCGAAAGGAGGAGGAGGATGACGATAACAAAAAGAACAAGGAGGCAGAGGTGGAAATGGTCATGGAGGAGGAGAAGAAGGAGGAGGTGGAGGTGGGCGCGGCAGCAGACAACGAGGAGAAAAATAGGTGGTGTTGGAGGCGGCAGCAGTGTTGGCTGTGGTGCTGGTGAAGGAGGCGGCAGCCGTAGTGGCGATGGTGGAGGAATAGGTGACAGGAGAGCAGGTGGTGGAGGAGCAGGGGGAAGGGAAGAGGAAGAGAAGAAGGAGGATAAGGAGGAGATGGTACTGGAGGAGGATCTTTATGGGTCACTTCCAACTGGGGATATTCCATGATTCTGTGTGGTGGAGGAGGATACATTGAATCATTATTGTTGGAAGAGTCTTTAAAGATCATTGTTATAGAAGTGGTGGAGTAGGAGGTGGTGGGGATGGTGGAGGAATTATATTTCGATCTGTGGTAACATGAATTGGACTTGATTGTCATTATGGATCCCATGCAACTGGGGATATTCCATGATTCTGTGTGGTGGAGGAGGATACATAGAATCATCATTGTTGGGAGAGACCTTTAGGGTCATCCTTCAATTTTTTGATTGTGTAGGAATCAGTGATGGAGGAGGCGGTGGTGGTGGTGGTGGAGGAGTAATTATTTTTAGACCTGTGGTACCATGAGTTGGACTTCATGATCCTTATGGGTCCCTTCCAACTGATGATATTGCATGGTTCTGTGTGGTAGAGGAGGATACATAGAATAATTATTGTTGGAAGAGACCTTCAAGGTCATCGCTCTCGTCGGTGGTGGAGGAGGAGGTGCTTGTGCTGGTAGAGGAATTATTTTTAGATCACTGGTACCATGAGTTGGACTTGGTGATGCTTATATGTCCCTTCCAACTGGGGATATTCCATGATTCTGTGTGGTGGAGGAGGACACATAGAATGATTTTTGTTGTAAGAGACTTTAACTCTCATTGTTCTAGCGGTGGTGGAGGAGGCGGTGGTGGTGGTGGAGGAATTATTTCTAGACCTGTGGTACCATGAGTTGGACTTGGTGTTTCTTATATGTCCCTTCCAACTGGGGATATTCCATGATTCTGTGCGGTGTAGGAGGATACATAGAGTCATTATTATTAGAAAAGACCTTCAAGGACTTCGTTCTAGGTGGTGATGGAGGAGGAAGTGGTGTTGGTGGTGGTGGAGGAATTATTTTTAGACGTGTGGTACCATGAGTTGGAATTGGTGTTCCATATATGTAAGTTCCAACTGGGGATATTTCACGATTCTGTGTGGTGGAGGAGGATGCATAGAATCATTATTGTTGGAAGAGACCTTCAAGGTCATTGTTCTAGTTTTTGGTGGTGGAGGAGGTGGTGGTGTAAGAGGCGGTGGTGGTGGTGGTGGAGGAATCATTTTTAGAACTGTGGTAGCATAAGTTGGACTTGATGATCCTTATGTTTCTCATCCAATTGGGGATATTCCATGATTCTATGTGGTGGAGGAGGATACATAGAATCACTATTGTTGGAAGAGTCTTTAAACATCATTGTTCTAGTGGTGGTGGAGGAGGCGGTGGTGGTTGTGGTGGAGGAGGAATTATTTTTAGACCTGTGGTACCATGAGTTGGAATTGGTCATCCTTATGGGTCCCATCCAACTGGGGATATTCCATGATTCTATATGGTGGAGGAGGATACATAGAATCATTATTGTTGGAAGAGACCTTCAATGACGTCGTTTTAGACGGTGGTGGATGAGGAGATGATGGTTGTGGAGAAGGAATTTTTTTTGACCTGTGGTACCATGAGTTGGACTTAATGATCCTTATGTGTCCCTTCCAACTGGCGATATTCCATGATTGTGTGTGGTTGAGGAGGATACATAGAATCATTATTTTTGAGTAGTCCTTCAAGGTCATCGTTCTAGTTTTTGGTGGTGTAGAAGGCAGTGGTGGAGGAGGTGGTGGTGGTGGTTGGAGGAGAAGGAGGAGGACGTTTCCTACCCTGATTTTGTGATTTCTGTGATTCTGCGATTCTGATTCTGTGATTCTGTGATTCTGTGATTTGAGCACGGGCTTCTGAAAAACATAAACAGGTCCTTGCAATCTCCCTGACTCTGCGGCTGGTTTTCTTCCTGGCCACCTTGATCTCTGTGCCCCTGAGAAGGGCATGGTGGTATCAATGACCTTGAGCCCAGAGATGTCAGGAGCAATTGCCAGGAACCAGGTGTGTAAAGGTGACTTCTGTGGATGGTCAGGTCACGAGCGCTGCCCACCACTCATACATGTAGTTGTAGTTCCGTTTGTGACTCAGTAGGACCATACACCGTGGCTCTGTAAGGCAGCAGCTGGCTAGTCCTAGCATCATCATGACTCCCTGGGATACGTTGCCTGTCCCCTGATTGGCTGGCTTGGGATTGTTAGCTGTTTTGCAACAATTACGTCATAAAGAGAGGGTGTGCCTAATCCCTATCTAAGGGCCGAAGGGTGGCAGTGGGAGGCAGAGCGTTTGGGATGGCACATGGTGCAGCAGCTGGAAGAGGGAGAGGGAGAGCGAGAGGGAGAGGAAGAGGGAGAGGCAGAGGGAGAGGCAGAGGGAGAGGAAGAGGAAGAGGAAGAGGAAGAGGAATAGGAAGAGGAAGAGGAAGTGGAGGCAGAAGAGTAGGCATCGGAGACAGAGGAGGAGGCAGAGAAGGAGGCAGAGGAGACAGAGGAGGCAGAAGAGGAGACAGGAGACAGAGGAGGAGTGAGAGAAGGAGGGAGAGGGAGAGAAAGAAAAAAGGGAGAGAAGGAGGAGCGAAAGGAGGAGGAGGATGACGATAACAAAAAGAACAAGGAGGCAGAGGTGGAAATGGTCATGGAGGAGGAGAAGAAGGAGGAGGTGGAGGTGGGGGCGGCAGCAGACAACGAGGAGAAAAATAGGTGGTGTTGGAGGCGGCAGCAGTGTTGGCTGTGGTGCTGGTGAAGGAGGCGGCAGCCGTAGTGGCGACGGTGGAGGAATAGGTGACAGAAGAGCAGGTGGTGGAGGAGCAGGGGGAAGGGAAGAGGAAGAGAAGAAGGAGGATTAGGTGGAGATGGTACTGGAGGAGGATCTTTATGGGTCACTTCCAACTGGGGATATTCCATGATTCTGTGTGGTGGAGGAGGACACATAGAATCAGTTTTGTTGTAAGAGACTTTAACTCTCATTGTTCTAGCGGTGGTGGAGGAGGCGGTGGTGGTGGTGGAGGAATTATTTTTAGATCACTGGTACCATGAGTTGGACTTGATGTTTCTTATATGTCCCTTCCAACTGGGGATATTCCATGATTCTGTGCGGTGTAGGAGGATACATAGAGTCATTATTATTAGAAAAGACCTTCAAGGACTTCGTTCTAGGTGGTGATGGAGGAGGAAGTGGTGTTGGTGGTGGTGGAGGAGTAATTATTTTTAGACCTGTGGTACCATGAGTTGGACTTGGTGTTCCTTATATGTCCCTTCCATCTGGGGATATTCCATGATTCTGAGCAGTGGAGGAGGATACATAAAATAATTATTGTTGAAAGAGTCCTTCAATGTCATCCTTTTAGACGGTGTTGGAGGAGGAGGTGGTGCTGGTGGTGGAGGAATGTTTTTTAGACCTGTGGTACCATGAGTTGGACTTGATGATCCTTATGTGTCCCTTCCAACTGGGGATATTCCGTGATTGTGTGTGGTGGAGGAGGATGCATAGAATCATTATTGTTGGGAGAGACCTTCAAGGTCATCGTTCTAGGCGGTGGTGGAGCAGGCGGTGGTGGTGGTGGTGGAGGAATCATTTTTAGACCTGTGGTACCATGAGTCGGACTTGGTGATCCTTATGTGTCTCTTCCAACTGGAGATATTCCATGGTTGTGTGTGGTGGAGGAGGATACATAGAATCATTATTGCTGGAAGAGACCTTCAAGGTCATTGTTCTAGTTTTTGGTGGTGGAGGAGGTGGTGGTGTAGGAGGCGGTAGTGGTGGTGGTGGAGGAATTATTTTTAGAGCTGTTGTACCATGAGTTGGACTTGGTGTTCCTTATATGTCCCTTCCAACTGGGCATCTTCCATGATTCTATGTGGTAAAGGAGGATACATGGAATCATTATTGTTGGAAGAGACTTTATATCTCATTGTTCTAGCGGTGGTGGTGGTGGTGGAGGAATCATTTTTAGAACTGTGGTAGCATAAGTTGGACTTGATGATCCTTATGTTTCTCATCCAATTGGGGATATTCCATGATTCTGTGTGGTGGAGGAGGATACATAGAATCACTATTGTTGGAAGAGTCTTTAAACATCATTGTTCTAGCGGTGGTGGAGGAGGCGGTGGTGGTTGTGGTGGAGGAGGAATTATTTTTAGACCTGTGGTACCATGAGTTGGAATTGGTCATCCTTATGGTCCCATCCAACTGGGGATATTCCATGATTCTATGTGGTGGAGGAGGATACATAGAATCATTACTGTAGGAAGAGACCTTCAATGGCGTCGTTTTAGACGGTGGTGGATGAGGAGATGATGGTTGTGGAGAAGGAATTTTTTTTGACCTGTGGTACCATGAGTTGGACTTAATGATCCTTATGTGTCCCTTCCAACTGGCGATATTCCATGATTGTGTGTGGTTGAGGAGGATACATAGAATCATTATTTTTGAGTAGTCCTTCAAGGTCATCGTTCTAGTTTTTGGTGGTGTAGAAGGCAGTGGTGGAGGAGGCCGTGTTGGTGGTTGGAGGAGAAGGAGGAGGACGTTTCCTACCCTGATTTTGTGATTTCTGTGATTCTGCGATTCTGATTCTGTGATTCTGTGATTCTGTGATTTGAGCACGGGCTTCTGAAAAACATAAACAGGTCCTTGCAATCTCCCTGACTCTGCGGCTGGTTTTCTTCCTGGCCACCTTGCTCTCTGTGCCCCTGAGAAGGGCATGGTGGTATCAATGACCTTGAGCCCAGAGATGTCAGGAGCAATTGCCAGGAACCAGGTGTGTAAAGGTGGCTTCTGTGGGATGGTCAGGTCACGAGCGCTGCCCACCACTCATACATGTAGTTCTAGTTCCGTTTGTGACTCAGTAGGACCATACAGCGTGGCTCTGTAAGGCAGCAGCTGGCTAGTCCTAGCATCATCATGACTCCCTGGGATACGTTGCCTGTCCCCTGATTGGCTGGCTTGGGATTGTTAGCTGTTTTGCAACAATTACGTCATAAAGAGAGGGTGTGCCTAATCCCTATCTAAGGGCCGAAGGGTGGCAGTGGGAGGCAGAGAGTTTGGGATGGCACATGGTGCAGCAGCTGGAAGAGGGAGAGGGAGAGCGAGAGGGAGAGGAAGAGGGAGAGGCAGAGGGAGAGGCAGAGGCAGAGGAAGAGGAAGAGGAAGAGGAAGAGGAAGAGGGAGAGGGAGAGGGAGAGGGGAAGGCGCAGGAGACAGAGGAGGAGGCAGAGAAGGAGGCAGAGGAGGAGGAGGAGTCAGAAGAGTAGGCAGAGTAGACAGAGGAGGAGGGAGAGAAGGAGGGAGAGGAAGAGGAGGAGGGAGCGAGAGAGGAGGAGGGAGAGGGAGAGAAAGAAAAAAGTGAGAGAAGGAGGAGCGAAAGGAGGAGGAGGATGACGATAACAAAAAGAACAAGGAGGCAGAGGTGGAAATGGTCATGGAGGAGGAGAAGAAGGAGGAGGTGGAGGTGGGGGCGGCAGCAGACAACGAGGAGAAAAATAGGTGGTGTTGGAGGCGGCAGCAGTGTTGGCTGTGGTGCTGGTGAAGGAGGCGGCAGCCGTAGTGGCGACGGTGGAGGAATAGGTGACAGAAGAGCAGGTGGTGGAGGAGCAGGGGGAAGGTAAGAGGAAGAGAAGAAGGAGGATTAGGAAGAGATGGTACTGGAGGAGGATCTTTATGGGTCACTTCCAACTGGGGATATTCCATGATTCTGTGTGGTGGAGGAGGACACATAGAATCATTTTTGTTGTAAGAGACATTAACTCTCATTGTTCTAGCGGTGGAGGAGGAGGTGCTTGTGCTGGTAGAGGAATTATTTTTAGATCACTGGTACCATGAGTTGGACTTGGTGTTTCTTATATGTCCCTTCCAACTGGGGATATTCCATGATTCTGTGCGGTGTAAGAGGATACATAGAGTCATTATTATTAGAAAAGACCTTCAAGGACTTCGTTCTAGGTGGTGATGGAGGAGGAAGTGGTGTTGGTGGTGGTGGAGGAATTATTTTTAGACCTGTGGTACCATGAGTTGGACTTGGTGTTCCTTATATGTCCCTTCCATCTGGGGATATTCCATGATTCTGAGCAGTGGAGGAGGATACATAAAATAATTATTGTTGAAAGAGTCCTTCAACGTCATCCTTTTAGACGGTGTTGGAGGAGGAGTTGTTGCTGGTGGTGGAGGAATGTTTTTTAGACCTGTGGTACCATGAGTTGGACTTGATGATCCTTAGGTGTCCCTTCCAACTGGGGATATTCCGTGATTGTGTGTGGTGGAGGAGGATACATAGAATCATTATTGTTTGGAGAGACCTTCAAGGTCATCGTTCTAGGCGGTGGTGGAGCAGGCGGTGGTGGTGGTGGTGGAGGAATCATTTTTAGACCTGTGGTACCATGAGTTGGACTTGGTGATTCTTATGTGTCTCTTCCAACTGGGGATATTCCATGGTTGTGTGTGGTGGAGGAGGATACATAGAATCATTATTCTTGGGAGAGACCTTCAAGGACATCGTTCTACGCGGTGGTGGAGGAGGAATTAATGTCGGTTGTGGAGGAATAATTTTTAAAGCTGTGGTACCATGAGATGTACTTGATAAACCTTATGTAATCCATCCAACTGGGGATATTCCATGATTCTATGTGGTAAAAGAGGATACATAGAATCATTATTGTTGGAAGAGACCTTCAAGGTCATTGTTCTAGTTTTTGGTGGTGGAGGAGTTGGTGGTGTAGGAGGCGGTAGTGGTGGTGGTAGAGGAATTATTTTTAGAGCTGTGGTACCATGAGTTGGACTTGGTGTTCCTTATATGTCCCTTCCAACTGGGCATCTTCCATGATTCAATGTGGTAAAGGAGGATACATGGAATCATTACTGTTGGAAGAGACTTTAAATCTCATTGTTCTAGCGGTGTTGGTGGTGGTGGTGGAGGAATCATTTTTAGAACTGTGGTAGCATAAGTTGGACTTGATGATCCTTATGTGTCCCTTCCAACTGGGGATATTCCATGATTGTGTGTGGTGGAGGAGGATACATAGAATCACTATTGTTGGAAGAGTCTTTAAACATCATTGTTCTAGCGGTGGTGGAGGAGGCGGTGGTGGTTGTGGTGGAGGAGGAATTATTTTTAGACCTGTGGTACCATGAGTTGGAATTAGTCATCCTTATGGTCCCATCCAACTGGGGATATTCCATGATTCTATGTGGTAAAAGAGGATACATAGAATCATTATTGTTGGGAGAGACCTTCAAGGTTATTGTTCTAGGCGGTGGTGGAGGAGGAATTGATGTAGGTTGTGGAGGAATAATTTATAAAGCTGTGGTACCACGAGATGTACTTGATAAATCTTATGTGTTCCGTCCAACTGGGGATATTCCATGATTCTATGTGGTAAAAGAGGATGCATGTAATCATTATTGTTGGAAGAGACCTTCAAGGTCATTGTTCTAGTTTTTGGTGGTGGAGGAGGCGGTGGTGGAGGAGGTGGTGGTGGTAGTGGTGGAGGAGGTATTATTTTTAGACCTGTGGTACCATGAGTTGGAATTAGTCATCCTTATGGTCCCATCCAACTGGGGATATTCCATGATTCTATGTGGTGGAGGAGGATATATAGAATCATTTTTGTCTGAAGAGACCTTCAGTGACGTCGTTTTAGACGGTGGTGGATGAGGAGATGATGGTTGTGGAGAAGGAATTTTTTTTGACCTGTGGTACCATGAGTTGGAATTAATGATCCTTATGTGTCCCTTCCAACTGGCGATATTCCATGATTGTGTGTGGTTGAGGAGGATACATAGAATCATTATTTTTGAGTAGTCCTTCAAGGTCATCGTTCTAGTTTTTGGTGGTGTAGAAGGCAGTGGTGGAGGAGGCGGTGTTGGTGGTTGGAGGAGAAGGAGGAGGACGTTTCCTACCCTGATTTTGTGATTTCTGTGATTCTGCGATTCTGATTCTGTGATTCTGTGATTCTGTGATTTGAGCACGGGCTTCTGAAAAACATAAACAGGTCCTTGCAATCTCCCTGACTCTGCGGCTGGTTTTCTTCCTGGCCACCTTGCTCTCTGTGCCCCTGAGAAGGGCATGGTGGTATCAATGACCTTGAGCCCAGAGATGTCAGGAGCAATTGCCAGGAACCAGGTGTGTAAAGGTGGCTTCTGTGGGATGGTCAGGTCAGGAGCGCTGCCCACCACTCATACATGTAGTTCTAGTTCCGTTTGTGACTCAGTAGGACCATACAGCGTGGCTCTGTAAGGCAGCAGCTGGCTAGTCCTGGCATCATCATGACTCCCTGGGATACGTTGCCTGTCCCCTGATTGGCTGGCTTGCGATTGTTAGCTGTTTTGCAACAATTACGTCATAAAGAGAGGGTGTGCCTAATCCCTATCTAAGGGCCGAAGGGTGGCAGTGGGAGGCAGAGCGTTTGGGATGGCACATGGTGCAGCAGCTGGAAGAGGGAGAGGGAGAGCGAGAGGGAGAGGAAGAGGCAGAGGGAGAGGGAGAGGAAGAGGAAGAGGAAGAGGAAGAGGAAGAGGAAGAGGAAGAGGAAGAGGAAGAGGAAGAGGAGGCAGAAGAGTAGGCATCGGAGACAGAGGAGGAGGCAGAGAAGGAGGCAGAGGAGGTGGAGGAGGCAGAAGAAGAGACAGGAGACAGAGGTGGAGGGAGAGAGAGATGAGGAGGGAGAGGGAGAGAAAGAAAAAAGGGAGAGAAGGAGGAGCGAAAGGAGGAGGAGGATGACGATAACAAAAAGAACAAGGAGGCAGAGGTGGAAATGGTCATGGAGGAGGAGAAGAAGGAGGAGGTGGAGGTGGGGGCGGCAGCAGACAACGAGGAGAAAAATAGGTGGTGGTGGAGGCGGCAGCAGTGTTGGCTGTGGTGCTGGTGAAGGAGGCGGCAGCCGTAGTGGCGACGGTGGAGGAATAGGTGACAGAAGAGCAGGTGGTGGAGGAGCAGGGGGAAGGGAAGAGGAAGAGAAGAAGGAGGATTAGGAGGAGATGGTACTGGAGGAGGATCTTTATGGGTCACTTCCAACTGGGGATATTCCATGATTCTGTGTGGTGGAGGAGGATACATTGAATCATTATTGTTGGAGGAGACTTTAAAGATCATTGTTATAGAAGTGGTGGAGTAGGAGGTGGTGGGGGTGGTGGAGGAATTATATTTCGATCTGTGGTAACATGATTTGGACTTGATTGTCATTATGGATCCCATGCAACTGGGGATATTCCATGATTCTGTGTGGTGGAGGAAGATACATAGAATCATTATTGATGGGAGAGACCTTTAGGGTCATCCTTCAATTTTTTGATTGTGTAGGAATCAGTGATGGAGGAGGCGGTGGTGGTGGTGGTGGAGGAGTAAGTATTTTTAGACCTGTGGTACCATGAGTTGGACTTCATGATCCTTATGGGTCCCTTCCAACTGATGATATTGCATGGTTCTGTGTGGTAGAGGAGGATACGTAGAATAATTATTGTTGGAAGAGACCTTCAAGGTCATCGCTCTCGTTGGTGGTGGAGGAGGAGGTGCTTGTGCTGGTAGAGGAATTATTTTTAGATCACTGGTACCATGAGTTGGACTTGGTGATGCTTATATGTCCCTTCCAACTGGGGATATTCCATGATTCTGTGAGGTGGAAGAGGACACATAGAATCATTTTTGTTGTAAGAGACTTTAACTCTCATTGTTCTAGCGGTGGTGGAGGAGGCGGTGGTGGTGGTGGAGGAATTATTTCTAGACCTGTGGTACCATGAGTTGGACTTGGTGTTTCTTATATGTCCCTTCCAACTGGGGATATTCCATGATTCTGTGCGGTGTAGGAGCATACATAGAGTCATTATTATTAGAAAAGACCTTCAAGGACTTCGTTCTAGGTGGTGATGGAGGAGGAAGTGGTGTTGGTGGAGGAATTATTTTTAGACCTGTGGTACCATGAGTTGGACTTGGTGTTCCTTATATGTCCCTTCCATCTGGGGATATTCCATGATTCTGAGCAGTGGAGGAGGATACATAAAATAATTATTGTTGAAAGAGTCCTTCAACGTCATCCTTTTAGACGGTGTTGGAGGAGGAGGTGGTGCTGGTGGTGGAGGAATATTTTTTAGACCTGTGGTACCATGAGTTGGACTTGATGATCCTTAGGTGTCCCTTCCAACTGGGGATATTCCATGATTGTGTGTAGTGGAGGAGGATACATAGAATCATTATTGTTGGGAGAGACCTTCAAGGTCATCGTTCTAGGCGGTGGTGGAGCAGGCGGTGGTGCTGGTGGTGGAGGAATTATTTTTAGACCTGTGGTACCATGAGTTGGACTTGGTGTTCCTTATATGTCCCTTCCATCTGGGGATATTCCATGATTCTGAGCAGTGGAGGAGGATACATAAAATAATTATTGTTGAAAGAGTCCTTCAATGTCATCCTTTTAGACGGTGTTGGAGGAGGAGGTGGTGCTGGTGGTGGAGGAATGTTTTTTAGACCTGTGGTACCATGAGTTGGACTTGATGATCCTTAGGTGTCCCTTCCAACTGGGGATATTCCATGATTGTGTGTGGATGAGGAGGATACATAGAATCATTATTGTTGGGAGAGACCTTCAAGGTCATCGTTCTAGGCGGTGGTGGAGCAGGCGGTGTTGGTGGTGGTGGAGGAATCATTTTTAGACCTGTGGTACCATGAGTTGGACTTGGTGATCCTTATGTGTCTCTTCCAACTGGGGATATTCCATGGTTGTGTGTGGTGGAGGAGGATACATAGAATCATTATTGTTGGGAGAGACCTTCAAGGACATCGTTCTACGCGGTGGTGGAGGAGGAATTGATGTAGGTTGTGGAGGAATTATTTTTAAAGTTGTGGTACCATGAGATGTACTTGATAAACCTTATGTGTTCCGTCCAACTGGGGATATTCCATGATTCTATGGGGTAAAAGAGGATACATAGAATCATTATTGTTGGAAGAGACCTTCAAGGTCATTGTTCTAGTTTTTGGTGGTGGAGGAGGCGGTGGTGGAGGAGGCGGTGGTGGTAGTGGTGGAGGAGGAATTATTTTTAGACCTGTGGTACCATGAGTTGGAATTGGTCATCCTTATGGTCCCATCCAACTGGGGATATTCCATGATTCTATGTGGTGGAGGAGGATACATAGAATCATTATTGTTGGAAGAGACCTTCAATGACGTCGTTTTAGACGGTGGTGGATGAGGAGATGATGGTTGTGGAGAAGGAATTTTTTTTGACCTGTGGTACCATGAGTTGGACTTAATGATCCTTATGTGTCCCTTCCAACTGGCGATATTCCATGATTGTGTGTGGTTGAGGAGGATACATAGAATCATTATTTTTGAGTAGTCCTTCAAGGTCATCATTCTAGTTTTTGGTGGTGTAGAAGGCAGTGGTGGAGAAGGCGGTGGTGGTGGTTGGAGGAGAAGGAGGAGGACGTGTCCTACCCTGATTTTGTGATTTCTGTGATTCTGATTCTGTGATTCTGTGATTCTGTGATTTGAGCACGGGCTTCTGAAAAACATAAACAGGTCCTTGCAATCTCCCTGACTCTGCGGCTGGTTTTCTTCCTGGCCACCTTGCTCTCTGTGCCCCTGAGAAGGGCATGGTGGTATCAATGACCTTGAGCCCAGAGATGTCAGGAGCAATTGCCAGGAACCAGGTGTGTAAAGGTGGCTTCTGTGGGATGGTCAGGTCAGGAGCGCTGCCCACCACTCATACATGTAGTTCTAGTTCCGTTTGTGACTCAGTAGGACCATACAGCGTGGCTCTGTAAGGCAGCAGCTGGCTAGTCCTAGCATCATCATGACTCCCTGGGATACGTTCCTGTCCCCTGATTGGCTTGGGATTGTTAGCTGTTTTGCAACAATTACGTCATAAAGAGAGGGTGTGCCTAATCCCTATCTAAGGGCCGAAGGGTGGCAGTGGGAGGCAGAGCGTTTGGGATGGCACATGGTGCAGCAGCTGGAAGAGGGAGAGGGAGAGCGAGAGGGAGAGGAAGAGGGAGAGGCAGAGGGAGAAAAAGAGGAAGAGGGAGAGGAAGAGGAAGAGGAAGTGGAGGCAGAAGAGTAGGCAGAGGAGACAGAGGAGGAGGCAGAGAAGGAGGCAGAGGAGGTGGAGGAGGCAGAAGAGGAGACAGGAGACAGAGGAGGAGGGAGAGAGAGAGGAGGAGGGAGAGGGAGAGAAAGAAAAAAGGGAGAGAAGGAGGAGCGAAAGGAGGAGGAGGATGACGATAACAAAAAGAACAAGGAGGCAGAGGTGGTAATGGTCATGGAGGAGGAGAAGAAGGAGGAGTTGGAGTTGGGGGCGGCAGCAGACAACGAGGAGAAAAATAGGGGCTGTTGGAGGCAGCAGCAGTGTTGGCTGTGGTGCTGGTGAAGGAGGCGGCAGCCGTAGTGGCGACGGTGGAGGAATAGGTGACAGAAGAGCAGGTGGTGAGGAGGAGGGGGAAGGGAAGAGGAAGGGAAGAAGGAGGATTAGGAGGAGATGGTACTGGAGGAGGATCTTTATGGGTCACTTCCAACTGGGGATATTCCATGATTCTGTGTGGTGGAGGAGGATACATTGAATCATTATTGTTGGAGGAGACTTTAAAGATCATTGTTATAGAAGTGGTGGAGTAGGAGGTGGTGGGGGTGGTGGAGGAATTATATTTCGATCTGTGGTAACATGATTTGGACTTGATTGTCATTATGGATCCCATGCAACTGGGGATATTCCATGATTCTGTGTGGTGGAGGAAGATACATAGAATCATTATTGTTGGGAGAGACCTTCAAGGTCATCGTTCTAGGCGGTGGTGGAGCAGGCGATGTTGGTGGTGTTGGAGGAATCATTTTTAGACCTGTGGTACCATGAGTTGGACTTGGTGATCCTTATGTGTCTCTTCCATCTGGGGATATTCCATGGTTGTGTGTGGTGGAGGAGGATACATAGAATCATTATTGTTGGGAGAGACCTTCAAGGACATCGTTCTACGCGGTGGTGGAGGAGGAATTGATGTAGGTTGTGGAGGAATAATTTTTAAAGCTGTGGTACCATGAGATGTACTTGATAAACCTTATGTGTTCCGTCCAACTGGGGATATTCCATGATTCTATGTGGTAAAAGAGGATACATAGAATCATTATTGTTGGAAGAGACCTTCAAGGTCATTGTTCTAGTTTTTGGTGGTGGAGGAGGTGGTGGTGTAGGAGGTGGTAGTGGTGGTGGTGGAGGAAATATTTTTAGAGCTGTGGTACCATGAGTTGGACTTGGTGTTCCTTATATGTCCCTTCCAACTGGGCATCTTCCATGATTCTATGTGGTAAAGGAGGATACATGGAATCATTATTGTTGGAAGAGACTTTAAATCTCATTGTTCTAGCGTTGGTGGTGGTGGTGGAGGAATCATTTTTAGAACTGTGGTAGCATAAGTTGGACTTGATGATCCTTATGTTTCTCATCCAATTGGGGATATTCCATGATTCTATGTGGTGGAGGAGGATACATAGAATCACTATTGTTGGAAGAGTCTTTAAACATCATTGTTCTAGCGGTGGTGGAGGAGGCGGTGGTGGTTGTGGTGGAGGAGGAATTATTTTTAGACCTGTGGTACCATGAGTTGGAATTGGTCATCCTTATGGTCCCATCCAACTGGGGATATTCCATGATTCTATGTGGTGGAGGAGGATACATAGAATCATTATTGTTGGAAGAGACCTTCAATGACGTCGTTTTAGACGGTGGTGGATGAGGAGATGATGGTTGTGGTGGAGGAATTATTTCTAGACCTGTGGTACCATGAGTTGGACTTAATGATCCTTATGTGTCCCTTCCAACTGGCGATATTCCATGATTGTTTGTGATTGAGGAGGATACATAGAATCATTATTTTTGAGTAGTCCTTCAAGGTCATCGTTCTAGTTTTTGGTGGTGTAGAAGGCAGTGGTGGAGGAGGCGGTGGTGGTGGTTGGAGGAGAAGGAGGAGGACGTTTCCTACCCTGATTTTGTGATTTCTGTGATTCTGCGATTCTGATTCTGTGATTCTGTGATTCTGTGATTTGAGCACGGGCTTCTGAAAAACATAAACAGGTCCTTGCAATCTCCCTGACTCTGCGGCTGGTTTTCTTCCTGGCCACCTTGCTCTCTGTGCCCCTGAGAAGGGCATGGTAGTATCAATGACCTTGAGCCCAGAGATGTCAGGAGCAATTGCCAGGAACCAGGTGTGTAAAGGTGGCTTCTGTGGGATGGTCAGGTCAGGAGCGCTGCCCACCACTCATACATGTAGTTCTAGTTCCGTTTGTGACTCAGTAGGACCATACAGCGTGGCTCTGTAAGGCAGCAGCTGGCTAGTCCTAGCATCATCATGACTCCCTGGGATACGTTGCCTGTCCCCTGATTGGCTGGCTTGGGATTGTTAGCTGTTTTGCAACAATTACGTCATAAAGAGAGGGTGTGCCTAATCCCTATCTAAGGGCCGAAGGGTGGCAGTGGGAGGCAGAGCGTTTGGGATGGCACATGGTGCAGCAGCTGGAAGAGGGAGAGGGAGAGCGAGAGGGAGAGGAAGAGGGAGAGGCAGAGGGAGAGGAAGAGGAAGAGGGAGAGTAAGAGGAAGTGGGAGAGGGAGAGGGACAGGGACAGGGACAGTGACAGGGACAGGGACAGGGACAGGGACAGGGACAGGGGAAGGCGCAGGAGACAGAGGAGGAGGCAGAGAAGAAGGCAGAGGAGGCGGAGGAGTCAGAAGAGTAGGCAGAGGAGACAGAGGAGGAGGGAGAGAAGGAGGGAGAGGAAGAGGAGGAGGGAGAGAGAGAGGAGGAGGGAGAAGGAGAGAAAGAAAAAAGGGAGAGAAGGAGGAGCGAAAGGAGGAGGTGGATGACGATAACAAAAAGAACAAGGAGGCAGAGGTGGAAATGGTCATGGAGGAGGAGAAGAAGGAGGAGGTGGAGTTGGGGGCGGCAGCAGACAACGAGGAGAAAAATAGGTGGTGTTGGAGGCGGCAGCAGTGTTGGCTGTGGTGCTGGTGAAGGAGGCGGCAGCCGTAGTGGCGACGGTGGAGGAATAGGTGACAGAAGAGCAGGTGGTGGAGGAGCAGGGGGAAGGGAAGAGGAAGAGAAGAAGGAGGATTAGGAGGAGATGGTACTGGAGGAGGATCTTTATGGGTCACTTCCAACTGGGGATATTCCATGATTCTGTGTGGTGGAGGAGGATACATTGAATCATTATTGTTGGAAGAGTCTTTAAAGATCATTGTTATAGAAGTGGTGGAGTAGGAGGTGGTGGGGATGGTGGAGGAATTATATTTCGATCTGTGGTAACATGAATTGGACTTGATTGTCATTATGGATCCCATGCAACTGGGGATATTCCATGATTCTGTGTGGTGGAGGAGGATACATAGAATCATCATTGTTGGGAGAGACCTTTAGGGTCATCCTTCAATTTTTTGATTGTGTAGGAATCAGTGATGGAGGAGGCGGTGGTGGTGGTGGTGGAGGAGGAATTATTTTTAGACCTGTGGTACCATGAGTTGGACTGCATGATCTTTATGTGTCCCTTCCAACTGATGATATTGCATGGTTCTGTGTGGTAGAGGAGGATACCTAGAATCATTATTGTTGGAAGAGACCTTCAAGGTCATCGCTCTCGTCGGTGGTGGAGGAGGAGGTGCTTGTGCTGGTAGAGGAATTATTTTTAGATCACTGGTACCATGAGTTGGACTTGGTGATGCTTATATGTCCCTTCCAACTGGGGATATTCCATGATTCTGTGAGGTGGAGGAGGACACATAGAGTCATTATTATTAGAAAAGACCTTCAAGGACTTCGTTCTAGGTGGTGATGGAGGAGGAAGTGGTGTTGGTGGTGGTGGAGGAATTATTTTTAGAACTGTGGTACCATGAGTTGGACTTGGTGTTTCTTATATGTCTCTTCCAACTGGGGATATTCCATGATTCTATGTGGTGGAGCAGGATACATAGAATCATTATTCTTGGGAGAGACCTTCAAGGACATCGTTCTACACGGTGGTGGAGGAGGAATTGATGTAGGTTGTGGAGGAATAATTTTTAAAGCTGTGGTACCATGAGATGTACTTGATAAACCTTATGTGTTCCGTCCAACTGGGGATATTCCATGATTCTATGTGGTAAAAGAGGATACATAGAATCATTATTGTTGGAAGAGACCTTCAATGACGTCGTTTTAGACGGTGGTGGATGAGGAGATGATGGTTGTGGAGAAGGAATTTTTTTTTGACCTGTGGTACCATGAGTTGGAATTAATGATCCTTATGTGTCCCTTCCAACTGGCGATGTTCCATGATTGTGTGTGGTTGAGGAAGATACATAGAATCAATTTTTTTGAGTAGTCCTTCAAGGTCATCGTTCTAGTTTTTGGTGGTGTAGAAGGCAGTGGTGGAGGAGGCGGTGGTGGTGGTTGGAGGAGAAGGAGGAGGACGTTTCCTACCCTGATTTTGTGATTTCTGTGATTCTGCGATTCTGATTCTGTGATTCTGTGATTTGAGCACGGGCTTCTGAAAAACATAAACAGGTCCTTGCAATCTCCCTGACTCTGCGGCTGGTTTTCTTCCTGGCCACCTTGCTCTCTGTGCCCCTGAGAAGGGCATGGTAGTATCAATGACCTTGAGCCCAGAGATGTCAGGAGCAATTGCCAGGAACCAGGTGTGTAAAGGTGGCTTCTGTGGGATGGTCAGGTCACGAGCGCTGCCCACCACTCATACATGTAGTTCTAGTTCCGTTTGTGACTCAGTAGGACCATACAGCGTGGCTCTGTAAGGCAGCAGCTGGCTAGTCCTAGCATCATCATGACTCCCTGGGATACGTTCCTGTCCCCTGATTGGCTGGCTTGGGATTGTTAGCTGTTTTGCAACAATTACGTCATAAAGAGAGGGTGTGCCTAATCCCTATCTAAGGGCCGAAGGGTGGCAGTGGGAGGCAGAGCGTTTGGGATGGCACATGGTGTAGCAGCTGGAAGAGGGAGAGGGAGAGGAAGAGGTAGAGGCAGAGGCAGAGGAAGTGGAAGAGGAAGAGGAAGAGGAAGAGGAAGAGGAAGAGGAAGAGGAAGAGGAAGAGGAAGAGGAAGAGGAAGAGGAAGAGGGGAATGCACAGGAGACAGAGGAGGAGGCAGAGAAGGAGGCAGAGGAGGCGGAGGAGTCAGAAGAGTTGGCAGAGGAGACAGAGGAGGAGGAAGAGGTGGAGGGAGAGAGAGAGGAGGAGGGAGAGGGAGAGAAATGAAAAAGGGAGAGAAGGAGGAGCGAAAGGAGGAGGAGGATGACGATAACAAAAAGAACAAGGAGGCAGAGGTGGAAATGGTCATGGAGGAGGAGAAGAAGGAGGAGGTGGAGGTGGGGGCGGCAGCAGACAACGAGGAGAAAAATAGGTGGTGGTGGAGGCAGCAGCAGTGTTGGCTGTGGTGCTGGAGTAGGAGGCGGCAGCCGTAGTGGCGACAGTGGAGGAATAGGTGACAGAAGAGCAGGTGGTGGAGGAGCAGGGGGAAGGGAAGAGGAAGAGAAGAAGGAGGATTAGGAGGAGATGGTACTGGAGGAGGATCTTTATGGGTCACTTCCAACTGGGGATATTCCATGATTCTGTGTGGTGGAGGAGGACACATAGAATCATTTTTGTTGTAAGAGACTTTAACTCTCATTGTTCTAGCGGTGGTGGAGGAGGCGGTAGTGGTGGTGGAGGAATTATTTCTAGACCTGTGGTACCATGAGTTGGACTTGGTGTTTCTTATATATCCCTTCCAACTGGGGATATTCCATGATTCTGTGCGGTGTAGGAGGATACATAGAGTCATTATTGTTGGGAGAGACCTTCAAGGTCATCGTTCTAGGCGGTGGTGGAGGAGGAATTGATGTAGGTTGTGGAGGAATAATTTATAAAGCTGTGGTACCACGAGATGTACTTGATAAACCTTATGTGTTCCGTCCAACTGGGGATATTCCATGATTCTATGTGGTAAAAGAGGATACATGGAATCATTATTGTTGGAAGAGACCTTCAAGGTCATTGTTCTAGTTTTTGGTGGTGGAGGAGGCGGTGGTGGAGGAGGCGGTGGTGGTAGTGGTGGAGGAATTATTTTTAGACGTGTGGTACCATGAGTTGGAGTTGGTGTTCCATATATGTAAGTTCCAACTGGGGATATTTCATGATTCTGTGTGGTGGAGGAGGATGCATAGAATTATTATTGTTGGAAGAGACCTTCAAGGTCATTGTTCTAATTTTTGGTGGTGCATGAGGTCCTGGTGTAGGAGGCGGTGGTGGTGGTGGTGGAGGAATCATTTTTAGAACTGTGGTACCATAAGTTGGACTTGATGATCATTATGTTTCTCATCTGACTGGGGATATTCCATGATTCTATGTGGTGGAGGAGGATACATAGAATCACTATTGTTGGAAGAGTCTTTAAACATCACTGTTCTAGCGGTGGTGGAGGAGGCGGTGGTGGTTGTGGTGGAGGAGGAATTATTTTTAGACCTGTGGTACCATGATTTGGACTTCATGATCCTTATGGGTCCCTTCCAACTGATGATATTGCATGGTTCTGTGTGGTAGAGGAGGATACATAGAATAATTATTGTTGGAAGAGACCTTCAAGGTCATCGCTCTCGTCGGTGGTGGAGGAGGAGGTGCTTGTGCTGGTAGAGGAATTATTTTTAGATCACTGGTACCATGAGTTGGACTTGGTGATGCTTATATGTCCCTTCCAACTGGGGATATTCCATGATTCTGTGTGGTGGAGGAGGACACATAGAATGATTTTTGTTGTAAGAGACTTTAACTCTCATTGTTCTAGCGGTGGTGGAGGAGGCGGTGGTGGTGGTGGAGGAATTATTTCTAGACCTGTGGTACCATGAGTTGGACTTGGTGTTTCTTATATGTCCCTTCCAACTGGGGATATTCCATGATTCTGTGCGGTGTAGGAGGATACATAGAGTCATTATTATTAGAAAAGACCTTCAAGGACTTCGTTCTAGGTGGTGATGGAGGAGGAAGTGGTGTTGGTGGTGGTGGAGGAATTAATTTTAGACCTGTGGTACCATGAGTTGGACTTGGTGTTCCTTATATGTCCCTTCCATCTGGGGATATTCCATGATTCTGAGCAGTGGAGGAGGATACATAAAATAATTATTGTTGAAAGAGTCCTTCAATGTCATCCTTTTAGACGGTGTTGGAGGAGGAGGTGGTGCTGGTGGTGGAGGAATGTTTTTTAGACCTGTGGTACCATGAGTTGGACTTGGTGATCCTTATGTGTCCCTTCGAACTGGGGATATTCCATGATTGTGTGAGGTGGAGGAGGATACATAGAATCATTATTGTTGGGAGAGACCTTCAAGGTCATCGTTCTAGGTGGTGGTGGAGGAGGAATTGATGTAGGTTGTGGAGGAATAATTTATAAAGCTGTGGTACCACGAGATGTACTTGATAAACCTTATGTGTTCCGTCCAACTGGGGATATTCCATGATTCTATGTGGTAAAAGAGGATACATAGAATCATTATTGTTGGAAGAGACCTTCAAGGTCATTGTTCTAGTTTTTGGTGGTGGAGGAGGCAGTGGTCGAGGAGGCGGTGGTGGTAGTGGTGGAGGAATTATTTTTAGACCTATGGTACCATGAGTTGGAATTGGTGTTCCATATATGTTAGTTCCAACTGGGGATATTTCATGATTCTGTGTGGTGGAGGAGGATGCATAGAATCATTATTGTTGGAAGAGACCTTCAAGGTCATTGTTCTAGTTTTTGGTGGTGGAGGAGTTGGTGGTGTAGGAGGCGGTAGTGGTGGTGGTGGAGGAATTATTTTTATAGCTGTGGTACCATGAGTTGGACTTGGTGTTCCTTATATGTCCCTTCCAACTGGGCATGTTCCATGATTCTGTGTGGTAGAGGAGGATACATGGAATCATTATTGTTGGAAGAGACTTTAAATCTCATTGTTCTAGCGGTGGTGGTGGTGGTGGAGGAATCATTTTTAGAACTGTGGTAGCATAAGTTGGACTTGATGATCCTTATGTTTCTCATCCAACTGGGGATATTCCATGATTCTATGTGGTGGAGGAGGATTCATAGAATCATTATTCTTGGGAGAGACCTTCAAGGACATCGTTCTACACGGTGGTGGAGGAGGAATTGATGTAGGTTGTGGAGGAATAATTTTTAAAGCTGTGGTACCATGAGATGTACTTGATAAACCTTATGTGTTCCGTCCAACTGGGGATATCCCATGATTCTATGTGGTAAAAGAGGATACATAGAATCATTATTGTCTGAAGAGACCTTCAATGACGTCGTTTTAGTCGGTGGTGGATGAGGAGATGATGGTTGTGGAGAAGGAATTTTTTTTGACCTGTGGTACCATGAGTTGGACTTAATGATCCTTATGTGTCCCTTCCAACTGGCGATATTCCATGATTGTGTGTGGTTGAGGAAGATACATAGAATCATTATTTTTGAGTAGTCCTTCAAGGTCATCGTTCTAGTTTTTGGTGGTGTAGAAGGCAGTGGTGGAGGAGGCGGTGGTGGTGGTTGGAGGAGAAGGAGGAGGACGTTTCCTACCCTGATTTTGTGATTTCTGTGATTCTGCGATTCTGATTCTGTGATTCTGTGATTTGAGCACGGGCTTCTGAAAAACATAAACAGGTCCTTGCAATCTCCCTGACTCTGCGGCTGGTTTTCTTCCTGGCCACCTTGCTCTCTGTGTCCCTGAGAAGGGCATGGTGGTATCAATGACCTTGAGCCCAGAGATGTCAGGAGCAATTGCCAGGAACCAGGTGTGTAAAGGTGGCTTCTGTGGGATGGTCGGGTCACGAGCACTGCCCACCACTCATACATGTAGTTCTAGTTCCGTTTGTGACTCAGTAGGACCATACAGCGTGGCTCTGTAAGGCAGCAGCTGGCTAGTCCTAGCATCATCATGACTCCCTGGGATACGTTGCCTGTCCCCTGATTGGCTGGCTTGCGATTGTTAGCTGTTTTGCAACAATTACGTCATAAAGAGAGGGTGTGCCTAATCCCTATCTAAGGGCCGAAGGGTGGCAGTGGGAGGCAGAGCGTTTGGTATGGCACATGGTGCAGCAGCTGGAAGAGGGAGAGGGAGAGCGAGAGGGAGAGGAAGAGGGAGAGGCAGAGGGAGAGGAAGAGGAAGAGGAAGAGGAAGAGGAAGAGGAAGAGGAAGAGGAAGAGGAAGAGGAGGCAGAAGAGTAGGCATCGGAGACAGAGGAGGAGGCAGAGAAGGAGGCAGAGGAGGTGGAGGAGGCAGAAGAGGAGACAGGAGACAGAGGAGGAGGGAGAGAGAGAGGAGGAGGGAGAGGGAGAGAAAGAAAAAAGGGAGAGAAGGAGGAGCGAAAGGAGGAGGAGGATGACGATAACAAAAAGAACAAGGAGGCAGAGGTGGAAATGGTCATGGAGGAGGAGAAGAAGGAGGAGGTGGAGGTGGGCGCGGCAGCAGACAACGAGGAGAAAAATAGGTGGTGTTGGAGGCGGCAGCAGTGTTGGCTGTGGTGCTGGTGAAGGAGGCGGCAGCCGTAGTGGCGACGGTGGAGGAATAGGTGACAGAAGAGCAGGTGGTGGAGGAGCAGGGGGAAGGGAAGAGGAAGTGAAGAAGGAGGATTAGGAGGAGATGGTACTGGAGGAGGATCTTTATGGGTCACTTCCAACTGGGGATATTGCATGGTTCTGTGTGGTAGAGGAGGATACATAGAATAATCATTGTTGGAAGAGACCTTCAAGGTCATCACTCTCGTCGGTGGTGGAGGAGGAGGTGCTTGTGCTGGTAGAGGAATTATTTTTAGATCACTGGTACCATGAGTTGGACTTGGTGATGCTTATATGTCCCTTCCAACTGGGGATATTCCATGATTCTGTGAGGTGGAGGAGGACACATAGAATCATTTTTGTTGTAAGAGACTTTAACTCTCATTGTTCTAGCGGTGGTGGAGGAGGCGGTAGTGGTGGTGGAGGAATTATTTCTAGACCTGTGGTACCATGAGTTGGACTTGGTGTTCCTTATATGTCCCATCCAACTGGGGATATTCCATGATTCTGTGCGGTGTAGGAGGATACATAGAGTCATTATTATTAGAAAAGACCTTCAAGGACTTCATTCTAGGTGGTGATGGAAGAGGAAGTGGTGTTGGTGGTGGTGGAGGAATTATTTTTAGACCTGTGGTACCATGATTTGGACTTGGTGTTCCTTATATGTCCCTTCCAGCTGGGGATATTCCATGATTGTGTGTGGTGGAGGAGGATACATAGAATCATTATTGTTGGGAGAGACCTTCAAGGTTATTGTTCTAGGCGGTGGTGGAGGAGGAATTGATGTAGGTTGTGGAGGAATAATTTATAAAGCTGTGGTACCACGAGATGTACTTGATAAATCTTATGTGTTCCGTCCAACTGGGGATATTCCATGATTCTATGTGGTAAAAGAGGATGCATGTAATCATTATTGTTGGAAGAGACCTTCAAGGTCATTGTTCTAGTTTTTGGTGGTGGAGGAGGCGGTGGTGGAGGAGGTGGTGGTGGTAGTGGTGGAGGAGGTATTATTTTTAGACCTGTGGTACCATGAGTTGGAATTAGTCATCCTTATGGTCCCAGCCAACTGGGGATATTCCATGATTCTATGTGGTGGAGGAGGATATATAGAATCATTTTTGTCTGAAGAGACCTTCAGTGACGTCGTTTTAGACGGTGGTGGATGAGGAGATGATGGTTGTGGAGAAGGAATTTTTTTTGACCTGTGGTACCATGAGTTGGAATTAATGATCCTTATGTGTCCCTTCCAACTGGCGATATTCCATGATTGTGTGTGGTTGAGGAGGATACATAGAATCATTATTTTTGAGTAGTCCTTCAAGGTCATCGTTCTAGTTTTTGGTGGTGTAGAAGGCAGTGGTGGAGGAGGCGGTGTTGGTGGTTGGAGGAGAAGGAGGAGGACGTTTCCTACCCTGATTTTGTGATTTCTGTGATTCTGCGATTCTGATTCTGTGATTCTGTGATTCTGTGATTTGAGCACGGGCTTCTGAAAAACATAAACAGGTCCTTGCAATCTCCCTGACTCTGCGGCTGTTTTTCTTCCTGGCCACCTTGCTCTCTGTGCCCCTGAGAAGGGCATGGTGGTATCAATGACCTTGAGCCCAGAGATGTCAGGAGCAATTGCCAGGAACCAGGTGTGTAAAGGTGGCTTCTGTGGGATGGTCAGGTCACGAGCGCTGCCCACCACTCATACATGTAGTTCTAGTTCCATTTGTGACTCAGTAGGACCATACAGCGTGGCTCTGTAAGGCAGCAGCTGGCTAGTCCTAGCATCATCATGACTCCCTGGGATACGTTCCTGTCCCCTGATTGGCTGGCTTGCGATTGTTAGCTGTTTTGCAACAATTACGTCATAAAGACAGGGTGTGCCTAATCCCTATCTAAGGGCCAAAGGGTGGCAGTGGGAGGCAGAGCGTTTGGGATGGCACATGGTGCAGCAGCTGGAAGAGGGAGAGGGAGAGCGAGAGGGAGAGGAAGGGGAAGTGGAAGAGGAAGAGGAAGAGGAAGAGGAAGAGGGAGAGGGGAAGGCGCAGGAGACAGAGGAGGAGGCAGAGAAGGAGGCAGAGGAGGCGGAGGAGTCAGAAGAGTAGGCAGAGGAGACAGAGGAGGAGGGAGAGAAGGAGGGAGAGGAAGAGGAGGAGGGAGAGAGAGAGGAGGAGGGAGAGGGAGAGAAAGAAAAAAGGGAGAGAAGGAGGAGCGAAAGGAGGAGGAGGATGACGATAACAAAAAGAACAAGGAGGCAGAGGTGGAAATGGTCATGGAGGAGGAGAAGAAGGAGGAGGTGGAGGTGGGGGCGGCAGCAGACAACGAGGAGAAAAATAGGTGGTGTTGGAGGCGGCAGCAGTGTTGGCTGTGGTGCTGGAGTAGGAGGCGGCAGCCGTAGTGGCGACGGTGGAGGAAAGGTGACAGAAGAGCAGGTGGTGGAGGAGCAGGGGGAAGGGAAGAGGAAGAGAAGAAGGAGGATTAGGAGGAGATGGTACTGGAGGAGGATCTTTATGGGTCACTTCCAACTGGGGATATTCCATAATTCTGTGTGGTGGAGGAGGATACATAGAATCATCATTGTTGGGAGAGACCTTTAGGGTCATCCTTCAATTTTTTGATTGTGTAGGAATCAGTGATGGAGGAGGCGGTGGTGGTGGTGGTGGAGGAGTAATTATTTTTAGACCTGTGGTACCATGAGTTGGACTTCATGATCCTTATGGGTCCCTTCCAACTGATGATATTGCATGGTTCTGTGTGGTAGAGGAGGATACATAGAATAATTATTGTTGGAAGAGACCTTCAAGGTCATCGCTCTCGTCGGTGGTGGAGGAGGAGGTGCTTGTGCTGGTAGAGGAATTATTTTTAGATCACTGGTACCATGAGTTGGACTTGGTGATGCTTATATGTCCCTTCCAACTGGGGATATTCCATGATTCTGTGTGGTGGAGGAGGACACATAGAATGATTTTTGTTGTAAGAGACTTTAACTCTCATTGTTCTAGCGGTGGTGGAGGAGGCGGTGGTGGTGGTGGAGGAATTATTTCTAGACCTGTGGTACCATGAGTTGGACTTGGTGTTTCTTATATGTCCCTTCCAACTGGGGATATTCCATGATTCTGTGCGGTGTAGGAGGATACATAGAGTCATTATTATTAGAAAAGACCTTCAAGGACTTCGTTCTAGGTGGTGATGGAGGAGGAAGTGGTGTTGGTGGTGGTGGAGGAATTATTTTTAGACCTGTGGTACCATGAGTTGGACTTGGTGTTCCTTATATGTCCCTTCTATCTGGGGATATTCCATGATTCTGAGCAGTGGAGGAGGATACATAAAATAATTATTGTTGAAAGAGTCCTTCAATGTCATCCTTTTAGACGGTGTTGGAGGAGGAGGTGGTGCTGGTGGTGGAGGAATGTTTTTTAGACCTGTGGTACCATGAGTTGGACTTGATGATCCTTGTGTGTCCCTTCCAACTGGGGATATTCCATGATTGTGTGTGGTGGAGGAGGATACATAGAATCATTATTGTTGGGAGAGACCTTCAAGGTCATCGTTCTAGGCGGTGGTGGAGGAGGAATTGATGTAGGTTGTGGAGGAATAATTTATAAAGCTGTGGTACCACGAGATGTACTTGATAAACCTTATGTGTTCCGTCCAACTGGGGATATTCCATGATTTTATGTGGTAAAAGAGGATTCATGGAATCATTATTGTTGGAAGAGACCTTCAAGGTCATTGTTCTAGTTTTTGGTGGTGGAGGAGGTCGTGGTGTAGGAGGCGGTGGTGGTGGTGGTGGAGGAATCATTTTTAGAACTGTGGTAGCATAAGTTGGACTTGATGATCCTTATGTTTCTCATCCAATTGGGGATATTCCATGATTGTGTGTGGTGGAGGAGGATACATAGAATCACTATTGTTGGAAGAGTCTTTAAACATCATTGTTCTAGTGGTGGTGGAGGAGGCGGTGGTGGTTGTGGTGGAGGAGGAATTATTTTTAGACCTGTGGTACCATGAGTTGGAATTAGTCATCCTTATGGTCCCATCCAACTGGGGATATTCCATGATTCTATGTGGTGGAGGAGGATATATAGAATCATTTTTGTCTGAAGAGACCTTCAGTGACGTCGTTTTAGACGGTGGTGGATGAGGAGATGATGGTTGTGGAGAAGGAATTTTTTTTGACCTGTGGTACCATGAGTTGGAATTAATGATCCTTATGTGTCCCTTCCAACTGGCGATATTCCATGATTGTGTGTGGTTGAGGAGGATACATAGAATCATTATTTTTGAGTAGTCCTTCAAGGTCATCGTTCTAGTTTTTGGTGGTGTAGAAGGCAGTGGTGGAGGAGGCGGTGTTGGTGGTTGGAGGAGAAGGAGGAGGACGTTTCCTACCCTGATTTTGTGATTTCTGTGATTCTGCGATTCTGATTCTGTGATTCTGTGATTCTGTGATTTGAGCACGGGCTTCTGAAAAACATAAACAGGTCCTTGCAATCTCCCTGACTCTGCGGCTGTTTTTCTTCCTGGCCACCTTGCTCTCTGTGCCCCTGAGAAGGGCATGGTGGTATCAATGACCTTGAGCCCAGAGATGTCAGGAGCAATTGCCAGGAACCAGGTGTGTAAAGGTGGCTTCTGTGGGATGGTCAGGTCAGGAGCGCTGCCCACCACTCATACATGTAGTTCTAGTTCCGTTTGTGACTCAGTAGGACCATACAGCGTGGCTCTGTAAGGCAGCAGCTGGCTAGTCCTAGCATCATCATGACTCCCTGGGATACGTTCCTGTCCCCTGATTGGCTGGCTTGCGATTGTTAGCTGTTTTGCAACAATTACGTCATAAAGACAGGGTGTGCCTAATCCCTATCTAAGGGCCAAAGGGTGGCAGTGGGAGGCAGAGCGTTTGGGATGGCACATGGTGCAGCAGCTGGAAGAGGGAGAGGGAGAGCGAGAGGGAGAGGAAGGGGAAGTGGAAGAGGAAGAGGAAGAGGAAGAGGAAGAGGGAGAGGGGAAGGCGCAGGAGACAGAGGAGGAGGCAGAGAAGGAGGCAGAGGAGGCGGAGGAGTCAGAAGAGTAGGCAGAGGAGACAGAGGAGGAGGGAGAGAAGGAGGGAGAGGAAGAGGAGGAGGGAGAGAGAGAGGAGGAGGGAGAGGGAGAGAAAGAAAAAAGGGAGAGAAGGAGGAGCGAAAGGAGGAGGAGGATGACGATAACAAAAAGAACAAGGAGGCAGAGGTGGAAATGGTCATGGAGGAGGAGAAGAAGGAGGAGGTGGAGGTGGGGGCGGCAGCAGACAACGAGGAGAAAAATAGGTGGTGGTGGAGGCGGCAGCAGTGTTGGCTGTGGTGCTGGAGTAGGAGGCGGCAGCCGTAGTGGCGACGGTGGAGGAAAGGTGACAGAAGAGCAGGTGGTGGAGGAGCAGGGGGAAGGGAAGAGGAAGAGAAGAAGGAGGATTAGGAGGAGATGGTACTGGAGGAGGATCTTTATGGGTCACTTCCAACTGGGGATATTCCATAATTCTGTGTGGTGGAGGAGGATACATAGAATCATCATTGTTGGGAGAGACCTTTAGGGTCATCCTTCAATTTTTTGATTGTGTAGGAATCAGTGATGGAGGAGGCGGTGGTGGTGGTGGTGGAGGAGTAATTATTTTTAGACCTGTGGTACCATGAGTTGGACTTCATGATCCTTATGGGTCCCTTCCAACTGATGATATTGCATGGTTCTGTGTGGTAGAGGAGGATACCTAGAATCATTATTGTTGGAAGAGACCTTCAAGGTCATCGCTCTCGTCGGTGGTGGAGGAGGAGGTGCTTGTGCTGGTAGAGGAATTATTTTTAGATCACTGGTACCATGAGTTGGACTTGGTGATGCTTATATGTCCCTTCCAACTGGGGATATTCCATGATTCTGTGTGGTGGAGGAGGACACATAGAATGATTTTTGTTGTAAGAGACTTTAACTCTCATTGTTCTAGCGGTGGTGGAGGAGGCGGTGGTGGTGGTGGAGGAATTATTTCTAGACCTGTGGTACCATGAGTTGGACTTGGTGTTTCTTATATGTCCCTTCCAACTGGGGATATTCCATGATTCTGTGCGGTGTAGGAGGATACATAGAGTCATTATTATTAGAAAAGACCTTCAAGGACTTCGTTCTAGGTGGTGATGGAGGAGGAAGTGGTGTTGGTGGTGGTGGAGGAATTATTTTTAGACCTGTGGTACCATGAGTTGGACTTGGTGTTCCTTATATGTCCCTTCCAGCTGGGGATATTCCATGATTCTGAGCAGTGGAGGAGGATACATAAAATAATTATTGTTGAAAGAGTCCTTCAATGTCATCCTTTTAGACGGTGTTGGAGGAGGAGGTGGTGCTGGTGGTGGAGGAATGTTTTTTAGACCTGTGGTACCATGAGTTGGACTTGATGATCCTTGTGTGTCCCTTCCAACTGGGGATATTCCATGATTGTGTGTGGTGGAGGAGGATACATAGAATCATTATTGTTGGGAGAGACCTTCAAGGTCATCGTTCTAGGCGGTGGTGGAGGAGGAATTGATGTAGGTTGTGGAGGAATAATTTATAAAGCTGTGGTACCACGAGATGTACTTGATAAACCTTATGTGTTCCGTCCAACTGGGGATATTCCATGATTTTATGTGGTAAAAGAGGATACATGGAATCATTATTGTTGGAAGAGACCTTCAAGGTCATTGTTCTAGTTTTTGGTGGTGGAGGAGGTCGTGGTGTAGGAGGCGGTGGTGGTGGTGGTGGAGGAATCATTTTTAGAACTGTGGTAGCATAAGTTGGACTTGATGATCCTTATGTTTCTCATCCAATTGGGGATATTCCATGATTGTGTGTGGTGGAGGAGGATACATAGAATCACTATTGTTGGAAGAGTCTTTAAACATCATTGTTCTAGTGGTGGTGGAGGAGGCGGTGGTGGTTGTGGTGGAGGAGGAATTATTTTTAGACCTGTGGTACCATGAGTTGGAATTAGTCATCCTTATGGTCCCATCCAACTGGGGATATTCCATGATTCTATGTGGTGGAGGAGGATATATAGAATCATTTTTGTCTGAAGAGACCTTCAGTGACGTCGTTTTAGACGGTGGTGGATGAGGAGATGATGGTTGTGGAGAAGGAATTTTTTTTGACCTGTGGTACCATGAGTTGGAATTAATGATCCTTATGTGTCCCTTCCAACTGGCGATATTCCATGATTGTGTGTGGTTGAGGAGGATACAT